>NC_045625.1:52932705-53260562 GCF_009829155.1 Mustela erminea | reverse complement strand
ATTTACAAATCAGATACCTGATAAAGGAGGGTCTAGTATCCCAAACACATTAAGAACTCTTACAACTCAATGATAAAATAACTCCCAATTACAAAATTGGCAAAAGATTTGAGTAGACATTTTTCCAAAGAAGATGGATGTCAGGACATAGACAAATAGTCAATGAACTCATGAAAAGATGCTCAACACTATTAGCTATTAGGGAAATGAAATAAAAATCACAATGAGATACTATCTTACACCTACTAGGATGACTATCATAAAAAGATAGACAGTAACAAACTTTGGTGAGGATGCAAAGAAACTGGAACTCTCATACATTACTGGTAGGAATGTAAACTGATGCTACTACTTTGGAAAACAGTTTAGCAGTTCCTCAAAATGTTAAACATAGGGTTATTATATGACCCAGCAATTCTACTCCTAGATACAGACCCAAGACAAACGAAGGTACATATCCATACAAAAATATATACATGAATGTTCACAGTCAAAAGTGAAAGGACAGGACGCCTGGGTGGCTCAGTCAGTTAAACACCTGCCTTCAGCTCAGGCCATGATCCCAGAGTCCTGGGATCAAGTCCTGCATGGGGTTCCCTGCTCAGCAGGGAGGCTGCTTCTCCCTCTGCCTGCTGCTCTCCCTGCTTGTGCTCTTTCTCTGACAAATAAATAAATAAATAAATATTTTTTACAAAGTAGTGGAAGTGACCCAAACATCCATCAACTGATGAACAGATTAAATAAATGTGCTATGTCCATACAATAGAGTATTTGGCAATAACAAGGAATGGCATAGTACTGACTCATGTTACAATATAGATGAACCTTGAAAACATTGCTAAAGAAAAACATTATGTTAAATAGAAGTTACAAAAGCTCATAGATTCTATTTATATGATTCTGCAACGTCAGAATAAATAAACCTGTGGAGACCAAAAAATAGGTTACTAGCTGCCAAGGGTTGAGGAAGAAAGGGATAAGAATGTCTGCTAATGAGTATGTTATTTCTTTGGGGGGATAATGGAAGTGTTCTATGATCTAAAAAATCATTAATCGTGATGATGAATATACTAAAAACCTCTGAATGGTAGGTTTTATATGTTATTGGTAGGTTTTATATTGTTATATTGTTATATGTTATGATATTAAGGCATGTGAATTATATCTCATTAAAGCTGTTTTAAATTATCTGGAAGAAAATACAAGTAAATATCTTATGTCTGAATGTAGAGCATCTTCCTAATACAGTAACAAAAGAAAACCACATAAAGAAAAATAATGATAAATTTCACCACTTACAATTTGTGATTTCTGTACTTAAGAACATGAATTAAAAGGCAAATAACAAGAGGAAAAACTTACTGGTAACATATGTAACAAAATTATGAGACATCAGTAGTTAATGATCTTTTATAAGTTAGTATAAATGAATAGAAAAATGAGCAAATGGCATTATCAAGTAATTTACAAAAAGGTGAAACAAATATAGTCAATAAATATGAAAGTATGGTAAATCTTACTCATACTCTAAGAATTTCAAATTAAGACTAAAACGAGGGACTATTATTGACTACAAAATTCACAAAAGTTTAAAAAATATATCCATTCTTGATTAGGAAACTAAGCATGTTCATGCAGTTTTCCCCCAAAAGTATTATAAATGCTCTCCTGTTTTCCCAAGTAATTTCATTATAAAAATTTATGGCAAAAAAATTTTAAGAGATGTGGACTAGGATTTATGTTACAAAAATATACATAAAGCATATTTATATGTAACCTGTAATATCAAGAAATGAAAAGCTCTCTGGATATTTAAAAATAGAAGATAGTTGTAAAAAAATTTACAGTGCAACACCCCCATCTAATGAAAAGCTGGAGTTATCACAAACATGTTTTCAATTAACATTTAAAAAGTAAGAAGTTTCTTATAGTTGCTAAGAAAGAAAGCCAGATTACATAATGTGGCAGTAGTTTTATAAATTCTGTATGTTTGGGGTTAGAGGATGTATGTGAGAATATACTGAAAAATTTTTTAAAATGTAGCCATAAATGAATCAAAAATAAAATAAAGACAAAAATCTAATCTCTGAGAATGTTACTAAGTTATTGACCAAAGCATTAATTTATGTAAACCATTTATTTTTTCTTCAACATCATCCTATGGTGCAAACTTTACCCAATACGCATGCTTATTTAGCCTAGTAATATAATAAGTAATAATATTTAACTGAATTACAAAACAGACTTTGAGAGTACAATTTGAATGATTATTCCTTTTCCTTTGTCCTAAATTTGAAAAGAAGAACACTGTAACAACATATTTGTATTATTCGATACACACGGTTATTGCTTTGGCAATATCATCACTTAACCCTCAGAGTTTCTTTGCAACTGACAAAATCCAAGTAACATATGAATTAACTTTTCAAATTCAAACATGACACAATGTGGCACAGCCATTGCAAAATAACTTGGGGGCAGAGAGCTTAATCTTGTTGGGGAATGGAGAAATGTAGAAAGTAGAAAAAGTGCTAAACCGGTGCTGAAAGGAGCCAGCCCAGGAAGGGGATGGTCTGGAGTACCTGGTGGGTGGGTGGTTGGGGAGGTCAGAGGTTACCCTGGTTCTGAAGGCACTGTGTTGGCTAACCTGGCCAAGGGTATTCAGGTTGGGGAAACATGTGAAGGCAGGAAGGAGAGAGAGTATGCAGTGATTCGAGACCCGCCCTTTTCTCCAATATTTAAAAGTATGTTTATATTTGGAAAATAGGGTAAAATTGATTTTTTTTAAAAAAGAGTAATTAAAAAATAATTCAGGCTGCTATTCCCATGTGTCATTTCCTTAAAGAACAAATTATCTCCACTGAGAGTAATGTTATTATATGTGGTTCTATATTTGTTCCGAACATAGAAGTTTTGGCCAACAAATCTCTTCAAATTTGGGTCCATGATCTCAGTAGTTTTAAAAGGAATTTTTTATTATGATGCGAAAAAGTTGGAGCTAAAATACCCCAAATCATAAATATCATTTTCTTTAAAGATTTATTTATTTATTGGACAGAGAGAAATAGAGAGAGAGAGCACGAGCAGGGGGACAGGTAGAGGGAGAAGAGAAAGAGAATCTCAAGCAGACTTCCAACTGAGTGCAGAGCCTGATGCAGGGCTTGATCCCACAACCATGAGATCATGACCTGAGCCAAAATCAAGAGTCAGACAACCGACTGAGGCACCCAGGCACCCCACAAATGTCATTTTTAGTGATGTTCCCAAAGTGAAAGAAAACACTATTTCCTTTTCAACTGCACACTATCTGTAACTGAGGCTTCATGCCCTACATGAATCCAGAGCCCAGAGAAAACTCTTGAGAGATAAAATGAATAAAGTAGTTGAATGCCATTTCTTCACTTCCTGTATCTGAGGTTTACTATTAGCTTTTCTGGGCTAAATTACTAAATCAACTACAATAAGTGAATTGAAGTGGAACATGATCTACCATTCTTGAGAAGTTCCAAGGAAAAGTTCTGAACGAGTTCATGCTTCTGGCCGGGGTTGACAGGCTGCATATTTTGCGGAAAGTCTTTGCCAAGCACCCTGTTGATGAGGAGGCCATGGCGTGGTTTACGAGAGACACTGAAAAGCAAGGGGTCCTTGGGAACATCCAGATCAGCAGCACTGATGACGGAGGTATCCAGTTCTTTCATCTGACCCTCACACACCTGAGCAAAAACAAGTCGGCATGTCAGCTGTGTCAAAATAACATTTGTCTTTCTTTTAGCAAGTTGCTTCAAAAAAATGATTTTAAGATATCCTATTACAAATTTTCTATGAAATGTGTGTGTAATGAGTCCTAAAAAGAAATGGCGGTTTAACATGGGCTTAGAAGAAAAGAATAAATCTATTAATCTCTCTCATGTTTTCTCTGAAGATTTCAAAGCAGTTTATTCATTTCCTAAAGAACAAAAGATACACACACACACATACACACACAACCCCCCCCCCCCCCATAATCCAAAGCTCGGGGGAAAAGCAATCAAAAGCAATCAAAAGAATGCTTGCTTTCTGGAAGTCACAGAGTTCAACTGTAAAACTAAGTGTGGACCTTTCACCTTCAGATCCTAATCTGTTATTTTAACCTCCTGAACCTTGCTGCTTTCACAATTCTTGTTTCTGCTTCGGAAATGGCGTGGATGTCTGCTGTGTGCACTGGGGGTGTTTTATGTTTCTCATTTTTCTATTTTCTCATTCTCTTTATTCTATTTCATTCTCATTCTCTATGTTCTCATCGCAGGAAAACCTTCTGTACTTCAGTTGCGATGAACAACAATTGAGAAGGAGGCTTCTGGAGGCCTAACAGTGTTTATTTTAATTCAGGGTCCCTCACCTCTCCCCAACCCTCATGCCTCAAACTCCTCCTACCCCCAACCCCACTCCAGGTTTCATAATCCTTTAAATTCAAAGAGAACGGACTGTTTTTCATCTCAGGTAGCCTCCAGCCATTTAGAACTTGACATGGTACTTAGCTGTCTGGATCTTTTTCTCATAGCAAGAATGAAGAGAACAAAGAAATACCTGTTCCGTCTTTTGAAACAAAGCAAGACCTAAATAATCAGACTGTATACATCGAACAGATGCTGACTGGTAATCTGCAAGGCACTGGGCCTCGTGCTGTGGGGAATGAAATATTCTATCCAAAGTCAGATGAGACCATGAAGGCCTGTCCATCAGTGATTATAATACAACAAGAAATTTATCTAGCGATACTAAAGATGGATAAACAGGAAGTGCAAAAGGGTGGAAGAGACCAGGAGTGTCTTCAGGGCAGAGTGGCCATGTAAGCCTTGAAGGATACATAAAGTTTAGGTTTGTGAAAATGCCCGTTCTCTCGAGCCTCTCTTAGTGGGAGGCTCCCCGCGACTAGCGTCTACTGCGCATGCGTGAAGAAGAATCACTTGCCATGCTGATACCTGGGCCAAAATGATGTCGGTTTTCTTGTAGCTGGCCTTCCCTACTAAAGACAAAGATGGCATCATAATTTAACATGCAGTGATATAACTATGAAATCATCTTTGATGGTAGCTTGGCTTTTTCTCCAAAAATTTTCATAAAGCCACTGAAAATATGTTCTCATTACCCTTCTTCCTAAAAGCTTAGGACTCCTGGACTCACTATACAACTCATTCCTTTCTCATTTATCAGATGGTAAATTACTTCACAACATGACCGGGAAATTTCACTGAAAAATTAGGATTCGTTTTTTGCACATTTCATTTATTGAGATCCTAAATAAAAGGTTTAGATCAATATGCACAAAATGCAGAAACTCATTAGTATAGCCACTTGAAATGAATTAGGACATCTTAAAACCTCATATTTTTTGGCAAGTTGCAGCCCAACTTGATGGAGGCTTGACTCTCTACAAGACAAACAGATTTTCCCCAAGAAAGCATAATAAATAGGGCTATTTAAAAAAAAAAAAATCACTTGAAACTTAAAGCCAGCTCTGGCAGTAACACATAGGGCTCCCTATCTGATACCCTCCAACAGCTTCTCTAAGGAGTGCCCAGGTAAAAAGCATGATTACTTTCAGAGAAGGGCAAGGGACAATTTCCCAGTGGCCTAATTATTTCAGAAACTCTAGCTCTGCATAGATACAAGACAACAGAGGTAGGTATAGAAGGAATCATTTGTAGAGTTTCTTTTCTCTCTCATAATTACTGAAGTGCTCTCCAGAGGAACCCACATGCCAAGAGAAAGGGAAGGGCAGGAGCTGGGTCTTAAGTCTCTTCGTGAGGTGACTCTCAGATACCATTAAGAGTCAGTAGACCATCCAAATCAAATAAAGACTTTTGCATTTAGAATTTGATAATTTTCAGTGGCAAATAAGGCTAGATAATGGCTTCAAAATAAATCATCTTTGCTTTGGTAAATGTCAGAAAAAAGATGGTAAACCTAACAATAATACAAATGAGACCTATTTACTAAGGGACTAGTATGTGCCTGACCATCTTGTTCAACATGGTTACCCCTTAAGGATTTAATACACATTTTGCAGATAAGGAAACAGAAGTACTGAGAGAAATAGCTTATCCAGGGTCCTACGGCCAGTAAACAGCAATACCCAAACCCCTCTTATTCCAAAGCCTGTATTCCTCTATTTAATCAAGATTTGCTGTACATATTTCTGAATTAAATAATTGTATGTAAAATACAGAATTGTTTTAAAAGACTACATGCTGATACGGAAAGGTTTCCAATATACATAATTAGGTTTTTCTAAAAAGTGGAGAGTAGTAGGTATAATATGACCCCTGACTTATAATACAGAAAAATTGCATATATATAACATATATATATACACACACACATACATACATACAAACACATATTATTGGCATTTGCACAAATTATTTCTGAGGAATTACTAAAAAGTCAATGGGGAGTGGATATGGGTAGAGGCTGTAGAAGAGGGAGACTGTCATATTTCATATTTCACTGCATATGTTCCTCAATGTTTTAACTTGTATAACTACATATTTTATTATTATGTTTTTAAAGACAACAGATGTTATTTGAGGAGTGATATTATGGTCATTTTAACTATCTATATGAATTTTTAAATAAAACTAAAAAACATTATCATGTAAAAATGGTTTTATCTTTTTTAAAATATTTTATTTATTTATTTGACAGAGAGACAGACAGAGATCACAAGCAGGCAGAGAGGCAGGCAGAGGGAGAGGGAGACGGAGAAGCAGGCTCCCCACTGAGCAGAGAGCCCGATGTGGGGCTCAATCCCAGGACCCCGAGATCATGACCCGTCTACTTGAGGATTCTTTCTCTGCCTCTCCTTCAGCCCCTCCTGCTCATACACACATTCTCTCTCTCTCTCATTCTCCTTCTCTCTCAAAATGAATAAATCTTTAAAAATAGCTATATGGGACACCTGGGTGGCTCAGTCATTAAGCATCTGCCTTCAACTTGGGTCATGGATTCCTGGGTCCTGGGATCGAGTCCCATAATGGGCTCCCTGCTCAGCAGGAAGCCTGCTTCTCCCTCTCCCAGTCCCCCTGCTAGTGTTCCCTCTCTCGCTGTGTCTCTCTCTGTCAAATAAATAAATAAAATCTTTAAAAAAATAAATAAAAGTTAAAAAAATAAAAATAGCTATATGAAAAGATGCCTTAATATATGTGAATTAAGAGTCCTTGTCATGATAGCATTGGTTTAGAGGGCATGTTATAAAATCAAATTGCCTGGGGGCAAATCTTCTATGTACCATTCCCTATATGCCAATTATTTCCAAGCTCTGTGATCTTGGGCCACAGAATTAACCTCTCTGTGTCTCATTTTTGCAGTTACTAAAAGGCAATCATAATAATACCATCACCCTAAAAGCCTTGTAAGCCTTTCCATGAGTACATGTAAAGGACTCGAAATACCACCTACAACCTAGTAAGTACTCCATCCTCTTATCTATGCAGCTCTAAGTCCATTCATGCAGTTCTATATGCTTGCAATTGCCATCATTACTACTAGAATAATATTCTTCAAGTAACTGTATTCTAGAATACAGGTGACTATTCTCCCCCACTCCTTTTCAACTTAATGTATTAGGTGCACCTGGACCAATGTAAATGAACTAGGTGAAAATAAAATCAGAAAACGATTTTAAAAAGAAGCAACTGAAAATCCCATTATGTCTCTTACAGTAATATTCTGCACTACAAAGTCAGGAACTTCGTCATTCGTGGGGTTGATGATAATGTGAAATGGTATCTCCAAGGAGCGTCGCTTCCCATCTGTGACATACACCATGAACTGGTCAGCCGTTGGTTCTATCCTTAGATGCCTGGCCTGCACGTAGTTAATGTGCAAAGCCTTCATGTCTTTCCACCGGAACGAAGCTAGAACACACCAACATGGAACAGGTCAATATGAAATATATATATATATATTTTTTTTTTCTTCTCCCCAAGCTACTTGTTCTTAACCCTTAACCCAATAGTTTATTTCTCAGAAAAGCAAATAAGAGATCGGTGCAATTGATCTAAGAATCAGCTATCAGGGGCTGCTGTAGTGTCTGTCTGCCATCAGCATAAATACAGATATCCGTAAATCATAGGGAAGAATTAAAATTTGCATGGAGAACAGAAAGGTGGTAACCGCTAACCGGGATACGTCGGGACTTCGTGACTGTTCTTTATATAGTTGCAATGAATGTAAGCAAGACCTTCCCTCGATTAAAATCACTGCTCCCATATAAATAGTCCTTGTCCTGCTTGAATAAAAAAGAGACCATCTCCTTCATATGAAGGCGAAACAAGAGCCAGTCAATCATCTGCCTACTTGACATACGCATCAAGTGACAGGTGGGACTGAGTGGAATTAGCTGACCTGCTGTTTTGACATCGCCTTAAATCAAAAAGACAAAAATGCTCTACGTTGAGCATTATGTCACAGACCAAACTGCATACCTTTAATGCAATAAATCTTTTCCCCCCAGCTTTATTGAGATATAACTGCCATGTAACACTATAAGTTTAAGATTTAGTTAACACATTATCCACCTCACATGATTACCATTTTGTTGTTGTTATAGTGAGAACATTAAAATTCTACTCTCAAATCACCTTCAAAGTATACAATATAGTATTAATTATAGTCACCATGCTGTACCTTAGCTTCCTGGAAATTATTCATTTTATAACTGAAAGTTTGTACCCTTCAACCACCCTCTCTCCATTTCCCCCCACCCGTCAGCCCCTGGTAACCACTATCCTATGAGTTTCTACAAATTCAATGGTCTTAGATTCCACATATAAGTGAGATCATACAGTACTTGTCTTTCCCTAATGAATTTCACTTATCTTAACGCCCTCAAGGTCCATATATGATTTGCAAATGGCAGGATTTCCTTCTTGTCATAGCTGTATAATATTCTATTACATATTTATATAACATTTTCCTTATGCATTCATCTATCAGTGGACATTTAAGTTGTTTCCATGTGTTGGCTATTGTGAATAATGTTGCAGTAAACATGGGAGTATAGATACTTCTTTAATAGCCTGTTTTCATTTCCTATACACCCAGAAGTGGAATTGCTACATCACAGGGTAGTTCTATTTTTAATTTTTTGAGGAATCTCCATAGTGGCTGTGCCAATTCACATTCTCACCAACAGTTCACAAGGGTTGCATTTTCTTCACATCATCGCCAGCATTCGTTATGTCTTGTCTTTTTGATAAGAGCTATTCTAACAGGTGGGAGGTGATAACTCTTGTGTTTTAGATCAACATTTCTCTGATGATGAGTGATGTTGAGCACCTATTCTTGTATCTGTTTGCCATTTGTTCATCTTCTTTGGAGAAATGTCTAGCCAAGTCTTCTGCCCATTTTTAAATCAGATTATTTAGATTCCTTTGCTATTGAACTGTAAGAGTACCTTATATATCTTAGGTATTAATCCGTTATCAGATATATGGTTTACAAATATTTTCTCCCATGCTGCAGACTGCCTTTCCATTTTGTTGTTTCTTTTGCTCTGTAGAAGTTTTTTAACTTGATATAGTCTTACTTTGTTGATTTTTGCATTTGTTGCTTTTGGTGTGAAATCCAAAAAACCATTGCCAAGACCAATGTCAAGGAGTTTACCACCTCCATTTTCTTCTAGGAGTTTCATGATCTCAGGTTTTACATTCAAGTCTTTACTTTGAGTTCATTTTTTTTAGCATGGTATAAGGCAGTGGTCCATTTTCATTCTTTTGCATACTGCTGTCCAGTTTTCCCAACACCATTTATTGTCTTTTTCCATTTGTATATTGTTGGCTCTTCTGTCATAAATTAAATGACCATATATGAGTGCATTTACTTCTGAGATCTCTGTACTGTTCTATGATCTACACCAAAGTGTTTTGATTAGTATAGCTTTGTAATACAGTTTGAAATCCAATAACATGGTGACTCCAGCTTTGTTCCTTCTCAGGATTACTTTGGCAATTCAGGACCTTTTGTGGCTCCACAGAAATTTTAGCATTGATTTTTCTATTCCTGTGAAAAATGTCATTTGAATTTTGATAGTGATTGCCTTGAATCTATAAATGGCTTTGGGTAGTATGGACATTTTAACAGCATTAACACTTTCAATTCATGGATATATCTTTCCATCTTTTCTGTCTTTTTCAATTTCTTCCATCAAGACGTCAATTTTATGTCTTACAGTTTTTGGTGTATAAATCTTTCACTTCCTTGGTTAAACTCACTCCTAAGTATTCTATTGTTTTTTATGTTATCATAATTGAAATTATTTTATTTCTTTTTCAGATAGTTCACCATAGGTTATAGAAATACAACCAATCTTTTTATGTTGATTTTGTATCCTAAAACTACTTAATTTGCTGACCTGTTCTACAGTTTTTTGGTGAAATCTTTAAAAATTTTTTACTTCTTTAAAAAATTTTTACATATAATATCATCTACAAACAGAGCCAATTTTACTTCTTCCTTTTACTTTGACACCTTTTATTTCTTTTTCTTGCCTAATTACTCTGGCTGGGACTTTCAGTATTATGTTGAATAGGAATGGTAAGAGTGGGCATACTTGTTTTGGTCCTCATCTTGGAGAGTAAGTTTTTAACCATTCACTGTTGAGTATGATGCTAGCTGTGATTTTGTCTTTTATGCCTTTTATTATGTTGCAGTATATTCCTTCTATACCAAATTTGTTGACAGTTTTTATTATAAAACACTGTTGAATTTTACAAATGCTTTTTTAGTATCCATAGAGATGATCATAGAATTTTTGTCCTTTCTATCAATGTAGTGAATCACATTTATTGATTTGCTCATTTTGACCACCCTTGTATCCCAGGTATAATTTCCTTTCAATCATGTGTATGATTTTTTTTAACATGCTACTGAATTCAGTTTGTTAATATTTTGTAGGGAATTTTTGCATCTATTGTCTTCAGGGATATTAGTCTGTGGTTTCTTTTTATAGTATCCTTACCCGGCTTTGGTATCAGGGTAATTCTGGTGTTAGAAATGAGTTTGGGAGTTCTTCCTCCTATTTGATTTTTTTTTTTTGCAAGAGCTTAAAAATAGTGTTAACTCTTCTTTAAAAATTCAATAGAACAAGTAAAGACATCTGGTCCTGGGATTTTCTTTCTTAGAGGTTTTTGGTTACTGATTAAATCTCCTTGCTCATTCTTGGTCTATTCAGGGTTTTTAGTTCACAATTCAGACTTGGTAGTTGGTAGGTTGTATGCTTCTAGGAATTTATCCATTTCTTTTAGATTGTCTAATTTGTTGATGCATAATTGTTCATAATAGTCTCTTATGATCCTCTGTATATCTGTGACATCAGTTATAATATCTCTTCTTTCATTTCAAGTTATATTTATTTAAGTCCTCTCTTTTACATGGTAAGGATAGGTGAAGCTTTGCCAATTTCATTTATCCTTTTGAAAGATCATGTCCTAGTTTCATTAATCTTTTCTATTCTTCTAATCTCTACTTCACTTATTTTTACTGTAATCTTTTCTCCTTTCTGCTGACTTTGGGTTTATTTTGTTCTTATTTTTCTAGTTCCTTGAGTTATAAAGTTAGGCTGTGTATTTGAGATTTTTTTGTTTTTTGTTTTTTTGTTTTTTTAATGGAAGCAATTATTACTATAACTTTCCCTCTTAGCACTGCTTTTGCTGCATCTGAGATATTTTGGTATGTTGTGTTTCCATTTATGTTTCGAGATCTTCTTTCCTTTTTCCAGTTTTATTAAGTCATAATACACATACATCACTGTGTAAATTTAAGGTGTAGAGCGTGAGGGTCTGATTTACATATATGGTGAAATGATTACAACAGGTTCAGCTAATATCCATCTTCTCTTAGAGATGTGATTAAAAAAGAAAGGAAAAAAACAAAATTTTCCCTTGTGACAAGAACTCAGGATTTTTTTAAAATTTCATCTTTGATTCACTGGTTGTTCAGGAGTATCTTCATTTACACATACCTGTGTATTTTCTACTTTACCTCCATTATTGATTTTAATTTCATACCATTGTGGTCAGAAAAGATACTTGGTATGACTTTGTTTTTTTTAAATTTGCTAAGACTTGTTTTGTGACAGATCATATGATCTATCTTGCAGAATGTCCCACATATGTTTGAGAAAAATGTGGATTCTGTATTTGTTGGATGGAATGTAATGTATATGTCTACTGGGTTCCTTTGGTTTAATATACAGTTTAAGTCCACTGTTTCCTTGTTGATTTTCCGGCAGATGATCTACCCACTGTTGAAAGTGGAGTACTGAAGTCCCCTACTATTATTGCATTGTTGTCATTACTTCCTTCAGATCTGTTAGCATATGCTTAATATTTTAAGGTGTTCCAATGTTGTATGCATGTAAGTTTACAACTGTCATATTCTCTTGAGGAACTGACTCCCTTATCATTTTACAGTGATCCTCTTTGTCTCCTGTTACAGTTTTGACTTAAAGTCTATTTTATCTGTTATAAGGACACTGTCTCTCTTTTGATTTCAATTTGTATGGAATATATTTTTTTCCATTCCTTCATTTCTGAGCCTATGTGGGTCCCTGAACCTGAAGTTAGTCTCTCGTAGGCACCATATAGTTGAGTCTTGTTTTTCTTTATATCCAATCAGTCACTCTATTAATGCAACTAATCTTAAACCCAGCCTTTCTCATAGTTAAACTGGATATGCCCCAAAAAGTGCTTAAAGAATCTTTTAGTTCATTTATTTCTAAGGTGTTATCTTTGAATAAACAGGTAAAATGTATTTGAATAATTTTTATTTTGGTGTCTGTTTTTGTTTTAGTTGTTTTTGCCTGAAATACAAGAGCTATTTAAATATCTGAGATACAATTTGGTTCCAGAATTAAAGTCATCACCTTCAACATTTCAGGCTCTCTCTCTGTTATACCCCTGAAACATATCCTAATCTTTTCTGCCAATGTCTAGTAAAAGTGCTAAAAGATTGAGAGGAGACCTATAAGCTCCCACCAGATTTATTCTATCACAGTATTCTGTGTTGCTCTGAAGGTCTTTTAAAAATGTTCTTTCTTCCCTACATATTCTTATATTTTTCATAAGTGAAATTCCATTTTATTTGAAGCAGACTCCCATATGTGGGGCACTTCAAGATAGAAAATTAAAATGAAAAACAACAAGATTCAAAAGTACCCACTATAATACCAATTCCTTGAGTGTATGTAGTGCTTTGAACATTTTTGAAGTTCCTATGCAGTCATTAAGCATGATGTAGCCAGTCAGAAACGTAGACATAGGCGAGTTATCACTGGTCACGAAGCCATGACTTACCTATGCTTACACCCATGTTGCTTTTTTCAAAACCTGCAGAGGGGAGTGTGTTCTCAAGGTAGCCAAACTGGGGAGGAGAAACCAAGACAAATTCCAAGTTGTCTTCTGCAGTGTCAGGGTCAGCGGCGGACAAATGGTTACTAGTAAGGGCTGCAGAGAAACCCTCATCTACCACGAACATGGTACCTGCATGCAAATAACAATGCAATTACAATTTAGCATGAAATCCTCTAATCAGAATAGTGAAAACAAAAGGGAGTGATTGCAATTCCAATTCAGAGAAGCCTCCCATATGCAAATATACTTCCATGGGAGATGTTCATTTCCTTTGGCATAATTTTTCCTTACAGTGAAAATATTCAGGGGTAATGGGTGGAATTTAATTTGACTTGTGGAATTATATTTTTTTTCTTGTACAAGCAAGCCAGACAATAATGGAAAGACAGCAGAAATACTAAATGCTCTAGGACAGCCCTTTAGTCATTCTCAAGGAACTCTGATTTCCCTTGTGCCTCTATAGAAGTGACAAATGAAAATAAGAATTGCCAAACCATTTTAATGATAAGCCACTAAATGTAGTTTATGTACTCTTCAAGATCAGTTGCTACCTCTGTTTGTCAGAGCGTTAATTGCCTGTGAGCTATTATGAATTGCTCATAACGAACATTTTTTTCATGCCTTGGTGCTTAATTATTCTGCAGGGATAATGCTTCCTTTCCAGAGCATTGCTTGGGAGATAGCTTGCAAATTACAATAACATCCATACATATGCTTGTATTTTTTTTTTCTAAGAGACAGAACATATACATAATGCCTAAGAAGCGATGACTTTCTAAAAAGCAAATAAGGTTAAATGTATATAAATGGCCTCTCTGGTATTTTCATTCTGCTCGAATAGAAATTATTATGGCTAAAATAAATTACTCTCTCTCCAGCAGGCAAATAATATTTTCCCACATGAAATAAAACCAGAATATTCGAGGATTCCAAATGTTGTCCTCATCCCAACACACGCTCACTCACATGCAAACACACTCGCATTCTCTCTCCACACAGAATTACACACATATTTAGACAAATAAATTCTTTTGCCTTGTTATCTTTTATAAATATGGAGTTTTCTAGAAATTGTGTGGAAGCAATTCTCGCAGGCAATTCTACGTGGTAGTTTTCCATTTTAACTCGAAGTCAAGTGCACTATTTCACTAAACCACAGACATGATACGAGATGAAATGACGGAACTTTGATAGAAAAAACATTGTCACCTATTGCAATTGAAGGCGATTGGTTGTCCACTGGCTGCACCGTGATATTGAGGTCATACACCGGGAAGGACTCATGAGGAGGAACAGATGGACGAGGCCCATTGAAGCAACAGCCATTCACAAAAGGGCCAGCTTCTCCATCCAAAACCACCAACGTAATGGTATCCAAACAAGGCACCAGGCCAATCTCACCACCTGCAAGACACAACTACAGCTAAAACCTGACTTTCTGTAAAAATATAGAATACTAAGATGAAATTTACCCACACCTCTTCTACAAGCAAGAGTGGCGAGGAAAGAGCCTCAGGCGGCTAACACGTAATACTCAGTTTTATCACTGGGAAAGGAAATCTTCATGAAAATAACAAAGAAAAATGCTTGCCTATCTCTTGCCTCTGGTGAAATCCTTGACAGCCATCTCTCGGCAAATGGAGAGGCAAAAGGGGCTGAAAAGGGTCTGATCATTCACAAATGAACAAGGGAGAGGTACCAAGCTCGCCTAGTGATGGTTTCATTCTTCCTAATGGTTTAGTGTTAGGACCAACCACAGGGAGAGCAGAAGCACCCTTGTCCTTCCAACTGCATTGTCTTCCCATTTACATTAACTACCTTAAATGGACAACCATCAACCACCACACCACTGCAGTTAGGAGCAGAAGCTGGGAAGGAAGAGTACAAAGACTAGGAAGATGAACCACATTTTTGTCATTTGTTTCAATATTTTCCTCGTTATATAACAGCCAAGATGTTAGCAAAATAGCAACAGGACATGGGGAAAAAGTGGTATTTTTTTTCCTCTTATTCTTTAGGGCTACGTGTAGGGATTTCATAGGGCCCCAAATGAAGCAGTGAGAGGAAGACAGAAAAAAAAAATGTCAGGATTAGAAAGAGTTTATCAGCAAACTGGCTGATCTGCTCTTGAGTCACTAACAGCACAGAGGTAGAAGCGTTCACTACCCACAGGACACAAAAATTCTGCAGACATGCTTTTGTTAATTCTCATGCATCACATTGAAAGTACCACGAGGGAAGCAATTTTGTTTGAGTTTTGATGAGATAAGAGCACAAAAGATCAGGGATGTTGTCTCTTTTCACAAGACACATTGGTCAAATCTACACAGTACTGTGCTTGGCATTATTCTACCCTACTTAATGACAAGGAAAATCAAGAGATGGTATCACTGAGCAGCCACAGGATTGGAGAATGAGAAAACTTGGCTCATAAGAAAAAATAAAGTTGGTACAGAGAGAATTAGAATTAAATAATAAGCCTTTAATGTTAGAAGCAGTAACAAATAAGATGCCTCTCATTTATTCATATTTATAAAAAATAAATTGGCATAAAACTAATTTATTTCTCATTCACTTGGTAAATACATATTAGTTAATGCCTCCTATGTGGTAATTCATTTTCTGGGTGTTCCAGCAGAGAATCAGGCAGACATTTGAAAGCACCAAAAGACAGTTCAAAATAATGTCAAATGCCAAATGCCAAAAGGTTACATGTCAGGCACTGACCCAATCTGATGGTCGAGAAAGAAACGCAATTTAGTTAGTCTATCACAGGTGTGTGTATTAAAAAGAACCATATGAAACTGCCAACATTAAGTCATTTTTTTTTTTTTTACCAGTTAAATGGAAAACTCATATATCTCAGCCTGAATATGTACAAGGGGCTGAGGGTGAAGAAAGATGAAAGTTTTGGCAGAAAGGGTCATGGGGACAGGGCAACATCACAGAGAAAGAGAAGTCTTCCCAGAAGGCTCTGCTGGCTTTATAGTGAGCGTTAAATGATGAATGAGTTACCAGGCAGATGAAGCAGAGAATTGGGATGGAGGAAGGCGGACCTGCAGGGACAGAGAGCTGAGAAGACAAGTGGAAAAATCATTCCAGGAAGAACAGGGAGCATTTTTAAAGAAAAAAAAAAGAAAAAAAGAAAGAAAGAAAAAAGCAAACAGTACCTTCCATAACTGTGATTTTTTTTTTTTTAAGATTTTATTTATTTGACAGAGATCACAAGTAGGCAGAGAGGCAGGCAGAAAGAGGAAGGGAAGCAGGCTCCCTGCTGAGCAGAGAGCCTGATGCGGGGCTCAATCCCAGGGCCCTGGGATCATGACCTGAGCCGAAGGCAGAGGCTTTAACCCACTGAGCCACCCAGGCGCCCCTATAACTGTGGTTTTAATATAATGAAAGCATAGGATACATTTACAGAAAAGCTGGAAAGCCAGGCTCAGCATCTAGTCACAAAAAAAGGCTATAACACGGATGGAGAATTCTCTACCTTGAATGGAGCATGGTGTCAGGACACGATTTACACTTAACACTGTTAACCACCACGTTATTTTACGAAGTTTTTTTGAATGACTTCATGCTTAATGTTTGGAAAAGAGTATGTGGATAATGTCATTTTGCATCATAAAATATTATTTGACTATTAAAACTTACATTTATAATAACTTTGTAACATTGAATAACTGTTTAATCAATGTTTTAGCTGATAATCTCAATGTAAAAAGTAACCAACAAAACTGTACATACAACATGATCAGCAACCATGTAAAAAATTATGATTAGAATAAAGAAGACAGTGATGCCTGGGTGGCTCAGTCAGTTAAGCATCTGCCTTCGGCTCAGGTCGTGATCCCAGAGTCCTGGGATCAAGCCTCATGCTCCCTACTCAGCAGGGAGTCTGCTTATTCCTCTCCCTTTTCTCTCCAACCCCACCCCGCATGTGTTCTCCCTCTCTCTCCCCCTCACCCTCTCTCTCTCTCAAATAAATAAATAAATAAATCTTTTTTTAAAAAAAGAAGAAAAAGTACTGTAATATTGAAATGTTAACAGGGACCATTTTTGAGAGGCAAATAAGTGATTTTTTGAAATTTCATTATGCTTATCTACACTTTGCAACTCTTTTTTGAAATGGGCATGTGGTATTATTTTTATCATCATGGAAAGCAACTAAAATAATGGTGAAAAAATCACCCCCCAGGTGTCCTTTATAATCCACATACAGAGGCAAGAGCAGAGCCATCGAAACTTCAGGCCCTGTAGACCCATGGTTCTTCACACTCTCTCCTGCATAGCACTAAAGCACTACCAATTGAGTCACTGGGAGAACGTTATAAGGAAACATATCATTCAAATAACAAACCACCTTTCAAATTGGCAGTATTTCTGCTAGTTTAGTAACACAGCAACAGTAAAATACCCATCTGTCTGAAATGATTTGCCTCACATCCTACTAGGTCTCACGGGGAAAAAAAAAAAAAAAGAGTTCATACGTCCTTACATGGCCATCACACCAAAGGGATTGATAAAGACATACACCTGTTGGTTAGCACTTGGAACAAAGCACTGGCAGGGAAGACAGATTCATCTCACCCCTAATGTTTCTATGTTGCTTTAGCCTGCCACAGGTGTTAAAATTATGTAAAAACCCACAGACCAACAGTGGTTGGTCTTTGATCCCTTTTCTGCTAGTCTATCTGAGATCTACTGGGGAAATCAAAATGAAGCGATTTGCTGTGGACCCTCAAGAGACATCAAGCAGGTGGACTCTGCTCCCCAAGCCAGGAAAATAAGCAGTGAAACCCTTCCTAAGACTAAATACACTTAAGAAGAAAAGGAGATACCATTTAAAAAATAAATAAATAAACGATGTGTGGCAGAGTGATTAAAATGTGCCCCACTAAGTAATTAACCATTAAACAATGGGCATCCTAATAAATTATTTTCCAAAGTACCTATAAAAATACCATTTCACAATATCCCCCCCCCCCCGTTTCCAAATTCCTCCTTTTCTATCTCTAACCCCCCCATCCCAGGTTTCCTCTCCCACTCACTGCTTGTATTCTCCACGTGTTTTCAAATAAGAAAGTGATTGGAATTCTGATACCTCTTACTCCCTTCACCCTCACCTGACCTTCTATAGCCCACCCCGCTTCCTGTGGAATCCACACATGAGAGTGGCATGTGGATGAGGACACCTGAGGTTGTAATCAAGCAGCAATAAAAGGGAGCGACGGGAAGTATATAGTATTATTACCGAGGAAGGGCACTCAAACTAGAGATCAGAAGAAGTGCAAGGGGCAGTGATTGATGAGGTACTGATTATGGGACACTGTTTCCTTTGCACATGAGTGGGTCCATCTACCCACTTAAACTAAAAGTCCTTCACAGCTGACTCTGGAGTATACTCCTTTGTAGCCCATTAATGCCTAGTACTCTCTCTTGCAGATAACAGATGTTGAATTAATATTTTCTTTATTTGAACATTTTACATGGGGAGCAAATACCTTCTGGGTAACAAGATAACAGGATGCCAGAAATGAAAGAACGATGCTCATAAACAAGCCTTTACTGTATCATTATCTGTCGTCCCCTGGCGTCTATTGACATGGGCATTACACAAAACGTAAGACATCACCTTTGCTTTTCAGGAACTCAAAAGGCAGACGAGTTACTTCTTAGGAGCTAGCTGGTGATCTAGAGTAGACTTCTTTTTAAAATTTTTATTAAGTCATCCCTATGCCTGACATGGGGCTCCAACTCCTGACCCCAAGATCAAGAGTTGCATGCTCTACCAACTGAGCCAGCCAGATACCCCTTAAAAGTATAATTATAATTATCTTAGAGTGCTTAGTTCATGCATTTCTGCTATGACTTATGGATCCCAAACTGTGATGGTCAAATACAGTCTTCTTCAAATCGACTAAAAAGGGAATGTAGACAACCCGGGGTGAATTAAAGGTCTAAGTGGAAGCTTCAGGAACAAGGCAGCAAGAATACTTGTTCCTTCTCCACTCTGATATTCATGTTATGGAGATCAGAAATCCTTCTAAAGATGGTGATTATACTTACAAATACTAAATATGGTGATTATACTTACAAATACGGTGATTATACTTACAAAAAGATTATACTTGCTTCTTTTTTAATGGAAGCAAGCATTAAGATTGTTAGATTATCAAACCCACAGCAAGAAGTGGGGTTATGAGTTACGACTCTGTGGTGGGGCTTGTGTCCGTTCACGCGCGCCAGTCACCATGTGGTCACTCACCCGTGTGTTTGTATGTCACGGCCCCTGAGATGACATCTTCCTGAGAGAACTGATCCACTGTGACTCCAGCTTTCCTCACCACCCCATGTTGAGGCTCTCGAGCAATCACAAACATCAGCTTCAAGTCATCACTGTCCACATCAGTAGCAAAAATGTATTCTGAGGTGATGACCACCTCTTCACCCTCCGCGCAATGCATCATGGGGTTGAGGTCAGCCTTTAGGATTGGTGGCTCATCATTTACAGGGAATACCTAGGGGAAAAAATGCATGTGTTCGAGATAAAAGAGAACAATGACAAATTGCCCAGCTGGTAAACCATAGCTCAGCCGGAATGACAGGCATTTTCGATCTTCCAGACACAAGAAACAATAGTCATGGAATCTGGCCAAGCAGGCTATATCTTTTCCCCATATGAACCATCTTGTAAGAAATGGCCAACGTGAGACACATTTGAGGTAGGAATGGAAGGGTATGGTTATGGTTTGGGACTCAGAGCTCTCATTCGTTTCTAGAGAGACAAAATGTAAATGTAATACAAATTAGTCTTTGCTAAAGTCCCTAACCTCCTTTATTAAATTCACACATATTCCAGAGGAAATCTGGTCCTTGTGGTCTGATGCATTTACATTTACCACATTAGAGTTATTTATATTCCAAATTATTTGGTGATTACAAAGCTTTTGTCTACCCTCAACTTCTTGCCACCCAGGAAGTTTCTCCAAACTTACAATAAGCAGCAGCTTATTTCAAACATTTTGAGTTAACTATGGAACTGCATAACCATTAAATCAATCCCAGGCTTCACCTCGACAAAACGTTTTTCTCTTATTGTTCTGAAAATAAAGCTCTAAAGTAGAAAGGAAAAGAAGAGTAACATGGGTCCACTCGGCTCTCTGAATCCAACAGGATAATGAAGACACTTGAAAAGGCAAGTCTGTTACTGTTTTTTAATTAAAAAACATGTATTTATTTATTTATTTATTTATTTATTTATTTGAGAGAGAGAGAGAGAGTATGCACACAAGCAGGGGAATGAGACAGAGGGAGAGGGAATCAAAAGCAGACTCCACACTGAGCACGCAGCCCCACCCAGGGCTTGATCTCAACCCTGAGATCATGACCTGAGATGAAATCAAGAGTGGGCGGCTGAACCAAATGAGCCACCCAGGCGCCTCAAAACGGTAAGTCTTTTATTTGTCCTGAAAGCTTTTTATCTCTCCTTCTATTTTCAATGATAGCCTAGCTGGATATAGTATTCTTGGCTGCATGTTTTTCTCATTTAGTGCTCTGATATATATCATGCCAGCTCTTTCTGGCCTGCCAAGTCTCTGTGGATAAGTCTGCTGCCAATCTAATAGTTTTACCATTGTATGTTACAGACTTGTTTTCCTGGGCTGCTTTCAGGATTTTCTCTTTGTCACTAAGACACTAAGACTTGTAAATTTTACTATTATGTGATGGGGTGTGGGCCTATTCTTGTTGATTTTGAGGGGTGTTCTCTGCGCCTCCTGGATTTTGATGCTTGTTCCCTTTGCCATATTAGGGAAATTCTCTCCAATAATTCTCTCCAATATACATTCTGCTCCCTTCTCTCTTTCTTCTTCTGGAATCCCAATTATTCTAATGTTGTTTCATCTTATGGTGTCACTTATCTCTAGAATTCTCCCCTCGTGGTGCAGTAGCTGTTTGTCCCTCTTTTGCTCAGCTTATTTATTCTCTGTCATTTGGTCTTCTATATCACTAATTCTTTCTTCTGCCTCATTTATCCTAGCAGTGAGAGCCTCCATTTTTGATTGCACCTCATTAATAGCTTTTTTAATTTCAACTTGGTTAGATTTTAGTTCTTTTATTTCTCCAAAAAGGGCTTTTATATCTCCCGAGAATGTTTCTCTAATATCTTCCATGCCTTTTTCGAGGCCGGCTAGAACCTTGAGAACTGTCATTCTGAACTCTCGATCTGACATATTACCAATGTCTGTATTGATTAGGTCCCTAGCCTTCGGTACTGCCTCTTGTTCTTTTTTTTTGTGGTGAATTTTCCCGCCTTGTCATTTTGTCCAGGTAAGAGTATATCAAGGAGCAAGTAAAATACTAAAGGGGAGGCAAAGACCCCAGCAAAATATGCTTTAACCAAATCAGAAGAGACCCCAAATCATGGAGGGAAGAAAGGGGATAAAAAGAGGTTCAGAAAAAAAAAAACAATTAAAAAAAGAAAACAAATAAAGAAAAAATATTAAAAAAAATATATATATTAGATAAACTTGTTTAAAAACGTTAAAAAAGAAAAGGGTAAAAGTTTTAAAAAAATTTAGCAGAAGAAGAAAAAAAATTGAAAAAAAAATTAAATTAACTGCAAGATTAATGAATCATGGGGAGAAAGCTATGAGTTCCGTGCTTTGCTTTCTCCTCCTCTGGAATTCCGCTGCTCTCCTTGGTATTGAACCTGCACTCCTTGGTAGGTGAACTTGGTCCTGGCTGGATTTCTTGTTGATCTTCTGGAGGAGGGGCCTGTTATAGTGATTCTCAAGTGTCTTTGCCCCAGGCGGAATTGCACGGCCCTTACCAAGGGCTGGGCTGAGTAATCGCTCAGGTTCGTTTTCGGGAGCTTTTGTTCCCTGAGGGCTTTCCACAGAGTTCCAGAGGATGGAAATGAAAATGGCAGCCTTCCGGTCTCCAGCCTGGAGGAGCCGAGAGCTCAAGGCCCCACTCCTCAGCGTGCCCTCAGAGAACAGCGCTCAATCACTCCCATCTCCCTGGCCTCCGGCCGCGCTCCAAGCTCACCGAGCCTGAGACCGGTTCAAGGTAACCCCGAGCAGAGAGCTCACTCCTCGGCTCTGTCTCTGTAGCCGGCTTCCCCGTTCTAATACCTGCAAGCTCTGTGACACTCAGACACCCCCGATCCTTCTGTGACCCTGCGGGACCTGGGGCCATGCTGACCCCACGTGGGCTTCATTCCGGTTTAGCCTCTGGAGCGAAATCCCTTAGCAGAACAGACTTTTAAAAGTCCTGATTTTGTGCTCTGTTGCTCCGCCGCTTGCCAGGAGCCGGCCCCTCCCCCCGCGGTCTACCTTCCCGTTGCTTTGGATTCACTTCTCCACCAGTCCTACCTTTCAGAAAGTGGTTGATTTTCTGTTTCCAGAATTGCTGTTCTTCTTCTCTGCGATCTCCCGTTGGATTTGTAGGTGTTGCAATGTTTAGATAAGCTATCTAACTGATCTGCTACCTGATGTCGTCTCAGCGGGCTACTTCTCCGCCATCTTGACTCCTCTTTAAGGCAAGTCTTTTAAATCGGAAAAAAGGCCATCCTGTCTCTGAGTTCACAGTCTCAAACTTGGCACGTGTGCTACTCACTTAGTTATCAAGTCTGGCCTGCGGATACTCTCAACCCCACATTTCCTGCCCCCTTGCTTCAACCATGGGGATCATTTTAAAATGTGGCTTTTATAACTCTGGTTTCTCTTCAGATCATGTAAATTTTTCACCTTTTAAAATGTGCCTTTCAGGGTGCCTGGGTGGCTCAGTCGGTTGGGTGGCTGCCTTCGGCTCAGGTCATGATTCCAGGGTCCTGGGATCAAGCCCTGCATCGGGTTCTCTGCTCTGTGGGAAAACTGCTGCTTCTCCCTCTCCCATTCCCCCTGCTTGTGTTCCCTCTCTCCCTGTCTCTCCCTGTCAAATAAATCAATAAAATCTTTAAAAATAAAAATTAAATGCATAAATAAATAAATAAATAAAATGTGGCTTTCTTCGAGCCCTGTCCTTATGGGGGCCTTCAGCTGCTTCCCAACACTACTCCAAGAATGTTTGAGGCCTCGTTTCACGCAATAGAGTGCCTCTGCCACCCCACTGCCTTTTCACCAGAAGACCCTGAGCTCCTTCCATCTCCAGTCCTTGCACCATCTCTGCACACTCTCTCTGCCCCTTGGCTTGGTAGGCTCAGCCCCAGCTCTTGGCTCAGCGACCCTCTCCTTCAGATTACATGTGGATTCTTCAGGGAAAACTTCTTTGACGACTCAGACTCACTTAGGGACTTCTACCATTTACTCTTTTTTAGCACTCCATTTATTCGCAGAACACAGCATTTTAACTAATCAATCATTTCAGCGATAACCTATTTAATGTCTGCCATCATCCCCTGACCATCATCTCTAACAGAACAGAGAGTTTCTTTGTCATGTTCATCATCGTATCCCAAGCATCTAGCATAGGAGCTGGCCTACAGAAAGTACTTTTTAAATATTTATGGAGTAAGCAAATAAAGAAAGGTAAATATGTATGTATGATCTGCACACCCTGCTATTTAAAGAGGCTAACAACTCTACAACAAATATACATGAGATTATTTTCATATCTTCCTTTAAAGGGTAGTGGAATGGGGTAGTAGAAACTCAGATTTACTTATTTAATCAGAGGTTAAAAAATATGCAATACTCTTCTATTTTCTATTGGCTTATTAGGAAACAGTATCTTTGTTCATGTCCTCTGAGTGGATTCATTAAAGATGCTCATTGTTACTGTTCTTGACTCTATCTGATGAATGTCATCAATATATCCATGATGACCACCTTACAAAATACAAAATAGCTTCAGGTTTCAAATAGTTAATGAAGCCCAAAGGCAACAATATTTAAAACATTCTTCCAGGGGAGAAAACAATCACACATAATTATCAAAAAATAACCTGTACTTCCGATTGGCTTCCAAAGCCAGTGCCCTTTTGCTTAAAAAGTAACAATAAACAGACTGTGTACACACAAATGAATGATTTGGGGCAAGTCATGGAAACTTCTTGAACCTAAGTTTTCTTGCCTATAAAATGGAGATAATTCCTTCCCCTTCTACTGCCCTGTGCTGGAAATAATTCCTTCTACTTCTTAAAAATACTAGATGGATATGATCATTCTTAATTAATTATTAACCATAAAAATATCATTCAAACACATTATCACCACTAGTTAAAATTTCACATCACAGAGATCTGACAAAATTCAAACAGAAATAGAATTTGGTAAATAACAGTAAGAGCCAAAGGGGGAAAATCATCATTTCAAATAGATCTCAGAAAGGAGTATATAGAATAGGAATTCATAAAGGGGCACCACACACATAAAGACATGGCTTCTTCTGCACAAGAGGGAAAAGCCCGGTGATGGTAGCTGCCATCAGAAATATCAGAATCCATTTATACACAGAACCAACTGGCTTTAAAGTTAAGTATCTGGGTTTGAGGTCCAAGTGGCTTAAGCTTTAAATGGATTAGAAGGAGAAGGCAGCATGCCCATTTCACCAATATATCTTCACTGTCTATTGTCTGTCCTGAGACGTTCAGACATAAGCAGGTATGCTCTTGTTTGGAGTCCACAAGTTTCAAGTTCTACAAGGAATTCTAATGAGGCTTCCAAAGCAGGGGCTTGGCTGGCTCAGCTGGTTGGGCATCTGACTCTTGATTTTGGTTCTGGTCATGATCTCAGGGTCATGGGATCAAGGCCTGCATCAGGCTCTGGACTGAAAGTGGAATCTCTCTCTGTCACTCTGCCTGTCCCCACCCAACTTATATGCTCTCTCTCCTGCTCTCTCTCATTCTTAAAAAAAAGAAGTGCTTCTAAACCAGATGCTTTATTTCTATATGAATGAGGAAGGAAACATTCTACCCACCTCAACATGTAGAACAAATTCTGCTGAATTCATGCCATCTGTGACCTCCAAGAATATGTCATCCTGAAGTCTCTCAGAGCCATCATGCTGATACCTGTGGGGATGATATTTGCCACTAGCCCCTCAAGACCACTGTGACAGTAGGAGATGTCTGACACAAAAGCTCTTCCATGGCTTTGGCCATATGGCCAGTAAACGAATAACAAAATACATAACATAATCACGAAGTCACATACCGAACTACTCAAGTGTCCCTGAATGTAAAAATTTGCTCCACCCTGGAAAAATGTTTTATATGGTTTCATGATATGTCTGGCAAACCAAAATTAGCCCTTCAAGTTGCCACCATGGCAATAGGAACCAGTTGGTGTAGTTTTGCTTACTTACATAAAATAAGGCTGGGGCTGGGGAGTAACTGAGACAGATAGTAGGTAAAAGAGGGACACTGTGAATCTTGATGAGGCCCCTCCTCCACCATTTTTAAGCCTGATCTTTCTGCCTGTACTTTCGATCTATTCAGTTCTTCTACAAAACTCTGATCTACGAATTATTTATTGCTTCTCTTCTGCCATTTTCTTTTTTCTATTTACTAGCTCTCTTTCACTCAACCTATAAAGATTTTTGAATCCCTCCAGACTTCAAAATATTTTTCCTTGAGTTAGCTTTGGCCCTACTTTTCTTTAATTTCCAGTCAAGTTTTATAACAGAATTGTCTAATTCAAGACTTTCCATCTACTCTCCAACCACTGTAGTGATACATGGTAAGTTCTAAACAGTGGTTGAATTGAGCCAAATTTTTAGCTCATCAATGATTTGTTCAAAATAGGAAATAAGCCCTAAGAAATAAAATTAAAATTTACATAAAAATAATATTGAGGAGTACCTGAGTGGCTCAGTTGGTTGAGCATCTAACTCGTGGTTTTGGCTCTGGTCATAATCTCAGGGTCCTGGGATGGAGCCCTGATTTGGGCTTACACTCAGCAGGGAGTCTGCTTGAAATTCTCTCTCTCTCCCTCTCCCTCTGCCCCTCCCCTCTTTCACATGCACATGCTCTCTCTCTCTCTCAAATAAATATAAAAAAATTATATATCAATCATATAAAGCACTTAGATATGAAAAAATCCCAGGTTAAAAGATAATTTTACTCAGAACTATTCTTACCCATACACTGGGTAGGGACTCAGGTTTGGAATTCCATTCCAGTGGTGAAGAAAGTCTACTCCCACCCCAGTATCCCTCCCACACACTGCCTATTATGCTCCTTGATATTTTCATCAAAAATAGATATGTGATAATGTACTAGGTCCTATCTTACCATACTAATACCCCTAAAAGAGCCAAGCGGATCTAGGAGTACACATCCAAAGGCATGGCTAAGGAATCAAACAGAATTTCCCAAACCAGACTCTTCCAGATACTAACTGAGTGACCTCAACCTCCGAGTTTCTTCAACTGTAATATAATATATACCACATAATATGAGAATACAACCATCGACCTTGTCAGGCTTGATTACTGTAAAGATTAAATGGGGAAAAAAAAAAAACCACAACTGCAAGTCCTTGAATTATATGTGCTGGCAGATAATAGTACTCTTCTATCCATCGCTTGCTCCCTAGTAAGAATTACCTAAACAGAGCTCTTATTCTAAAATGTAGCTAAGAGCTGAGATCTCTAAAAAAAGGAAATTTTAATGAGGATAAGATGAGTAGTGAAAAAGAGGTCAATATATTAGAGATCATGAATAACTAATGTAACCAAACTAAATTTCAGATGAAATTGATGTTCTTGTGCACAAATTTGAGCTCCTAGTCAACTTCCAAGTGTGGAATTAAGCATTTGATGCCTAATACCTTCTGAGAGGTCAAAATTCCCATTTACAATTTGAACCTATAAATGAAAAGTCAGCTAGTATATCTGTCTACCTGATCCTTGCTTTTGAGTATCTTGCATTGTTTTACAGGGAAGGCATGTTACTAAATTCTGCAGGAAAGTTTCTTAGAGAACCACAGTAGCAAGAAAAGTGAAAGACCTTAAGGTGAGGGGAACTGCTGTAGGACCTTGACAAATAAATTGCTCTCTCTGTCAGAAACCCAAGTACTATTCCATGCTCTACCTACCCAGTCTACCCTTCATGTTTGCCTGCAAGTCCCTTCCCAGTACAATGGAATAGAAATTAACCCTAAGTATATACTGATCAACAGAATTTATTCCCAGTTTCCACAGTGAAACTGACTGTCCTTAAAGCCAAGTTCAACTATATAGATTAGCCATATAAATTATTTCAGTCTATATTCATCTAGTTTGGCTACTGCCTCTTGTGATATGTATAGTTGAAGCAAATTAACATTCGTGGTAATTAATTCCTATTGTTCAAATATCCAAAAAGTCATTTCCACTGGTACAAGCTAGACAGATGGAAAGAAAATGTCTGGAGGGAAATTGAAAGTTTATCATTTCAAATTTTCAACTGACCCTTGAAGTATTAACTGGCTTGCTAGTAACCCTGAAAAAAATCGAACAAACTTCTATCTTTTACTCTGCCTCATAACTCATCCAGATGAAGGCCAAAGCATATCAAAAAAGAGATCCAGGAATTGTTCTAACCTAACTTTTAAGGCATGGAGGTCTCCCCAAGAAAATGTGCCTCCTGTGTTTAGAGGAAATCCATCCAGCTCCACACTTCCACACTGAGGCGGTCTTTGCAGGGAGAGATAGATGTTGTCCAGTTTGGTATCCACATCAGAAACCAGAACATTCTCTGTGCTGATGATACACTGACCTCCCTCAGTCACTCTCAGGGAGCTGGTAAACACCTAAAAAGAAGGAAGAAAACATTCTATGAGGTTTTCCTGAAGACTGAGCTCATTAAATAAATGGAAAACGTCTAGTACCACCTTCACATGTCAATTAATTTTTCAAGGATGTAGTAAAGGGAACGAGTTCATAGCTGAACATCTTGGCTGAAAAAATTTTGTACTAAACATTTCCAATTCTAAGCACTGAGGTATACAAAGAAGCAAGGTGGATTTGTAAGCTTGAAAGTATCTACAATTCATTACCTCAGACCCCATTATAATGGAAGCAGCAACCAAACTGGTTACTATCAGTGGCACTAAATAGAGGAAATAGTAACGTCCATCACCATGTCCATACCCCCCATTGCTGGATATATATATATATGTATATACATATATATATATATATCAAACAACAACAAACAACACTTATATCAAATTCCCCTAGAGGACAGAATCCATCTCTTCCTTTTACCCTAAAAATTCTTAAAGATTTGGAAAATTGGTTGGAGCTTTTAAGTGTCAAATGTAATGAGTATTTTCAAGATAAAAGTAGACCTGGGAAACTGAAGATCAGAGATTGAAGATTCCATAAGAAATACATTTATTCAAACATCAGACAAATAATAAAACCATAAAGATAACTTCTGATGACAGAAAAATCCACTACTCAACAAACAATTCATTTGAAAGTAAAAAGCAAGTCAGAAGGGGTTGGGATATTTTATCATTACATTGCGACTTGGCAAGAAGTGTTTTATGGCCAAATAAGGCTTGAGAAGAGTCATGTACAGTATCTTCACCTTGGAGATTTATAAGGCGTGTAAGCATATCCAACATTCTGAGATCCTCAGTAGAAACATTGGTGAACTTTGTTTAGCCTCTCATTCTCCTAAATTTATATTATTACACAGAAGTAAAAGCAAGCAGATAGAGTTGGGGTACCAATCATGGGCTCTGAAGTTCCCCTCCTAAAGGTCTGAGGTAAGTGCCCCACCCATGTGAGGATACAGCATTCTTCAAGAAAGAAGCTGCTCTCTTCAGACCAGCTGCTGCTCCCAGAAGGCAGAATGTTCCTGAGGAAAAAGTTGATAAAGGGAGTGGTTGGAGGGGGTGGGGTTTGGGGGGCGTGGAGATGGGCAGAGGAAAAAGAAGTGAGCAAGGACAAGTCACAGCCTTCACTCAGAGCCCTCCTCTAACCTCCTGCCCACAAGGGCACAGCTGCCCCAAGGCAGCCCCCTGGGTCATGGAAATTATTAGACCAACCACCCTGAGACAGTTGCCTTCTATTCTTAAATAAGCTACCTCTACTAGAAAGGAAAACACAATACAAGGGACTTCTCTCCCTACAATGACTCTCGCCCCCATCCTTCCCACACGGCTTACTCCTGCACTTTTACTGTTTGTAGGAGAAGGAAAGAATACTCCTATTATTAAAAGAGGAGCATTATCTTTGAGACAAGGTCCACATCTGCCAACCTCATTGATTCCAAATTTGCATCAATTAATACCCCGAGATGCTAATGTTTCAAGAGATATACTCCGCTGTACTCTATGGCTTTCAAAATATATATGTATTTTAGGGCAACTTTCAAAAAATAAATTTCCCCCAACTCATTCACCACTAAATTTTCAGTCTCTGCGCAAACCTAGTGTTTAGGTTTTGGGCCTTCCCATTAGCATGATATTAAAATCACCTAGTGGTTATCACTCAACTCAGCTATCTGTGGGTATTTTATGCCAGGAAACCACTCTTGCGACTGGTTTCACTTAAGCTACTCATTTGATTTTATTTCTAATGGTCTCAGTTTTCTAAGGCATGATTTCTTTTGTCCCATGCACTATAGGAAAAAGAAGGTGCTATGCCACGTTAGCCCCGAGTCCTCATAGCTACTTAGTCTACCTTCAAACGAGGGAGGTTAACTATTCACTTGAATGTTTCTAGTTTTCTCCACAGATCATTCTTCTCTAGCAAGAGGTTTGGATTGCTTTGCTTAAAACACTATTTATCTCAGTGACTGTTTTAGAAGATGTGTTGACTTCTTAAGATGCTGGCCTAGTTCAGGGCGTGTATCTCATACGTGGAAAAAGATGGTATGAATAAAATCTAATAAAATAAACAGACATTCTAAACTATTTCTTCCACAGGGAATGTGATCTGGTCCCTGCCAGGGAAGGAATCAAAGAATATAATTTGGATTCTTTGGTCTTTTTCGTGAGCTCTTTGGCACATCTTCTGCCAAAAATGGCAAGTTCAGAGGCCTGAGGGGGCAGGCCAGCAATGTAAATGAGTGTGCTGAGCGTGGTGGGGTCTCTGGAGACTGGAGAGCAAGCCCAGGCAACTGCTGCTCAGGATAAGTAAGTGAGTTTACTCTTCCTAGAGGTCCCAAATTTTCAAGAGAAGTCAGAAAGCCAGACTTGATATGAAATGTGTGAATGTTGACACCTCACTAATTAAAAGTCTTGTTTGGCTCTGTCAGAATAGCTCTGTGGGTTGGGAAAGCCACTTGTTCCCTCAGAGTGAGACATCTGCCATCCAACTTTGGGCAGATGTAGAAATGTGGAGGAGGAAGCAGGAAAGGGAGCCTCAGGGCTCCTGACTGTCCTCCAAGCAGGTGCCTGGAAGGTGATCTCTTTCCTTAGGAGTGAGAGAAGTATGGGTTCTCATCCCTCTGGGTCCTGATGAATAGGTAATCCTACCTTATCTTTCTACTTATGAGGGTAAAATGAGCCCAGGAATAGCCACACGAGTTAAGTCTGACCCCCTGATGGGGTTTGGATCAAACTTTCACTTTGAAGTCTAGCCTCACATATAAGATGTAGACAAGGTAGCATTGCCTTTGCAGTTCAGTTTTAATAAGAGGCCCAGCTTCTTGACCGCTTATGTCAACACTAGGGCTGGGATGGGAGAGGATAGAAGAACCCATCTTCACTCATTTGAAAAATTAAAAACCTTATTTAGATTAGCAAGCTTAGAGTTGGCCTGCAATGAGATCAAATAAGTCCTTCCGGTTGCTAAGAGACCCATAACTTAATCCCCTTCCCCTGATCAGCATGTGAGACTTAGCAGAAAGGAAAGAAAATGAAAGAGGTTATGATAAAGCTTTGAAAATATTGCCAAATTCAGCAACTGGAAAATCTCACCTTTCAGACAGAAAGTCCCATGGGAGGTGAAAGACTCCCCTCCCCAAGCTTTTTTTCCTACACTGTAGCTGAAAAATTAAAAAATTCTGGAAATAGCCTGAAGGAAAGTTAGCATTTTTAGTAAGTCTTCAAGTCTTCCCTTTCTTTCCTGAGATCTTCCAGCCTTGTCATCTTTAATATCAAACATCATACATACCTCAGGAACTTGATTGTCCACTGGAAGAACTGTGATGTTAAAGCAGATCCCGTGCAAAGTGCCGCCATGTTGGTTACTGATGGAAAAGGCAAACTGCACATGTCCCGGATGGAGGCCTATATCTTGCATGGGTGGCATGTAGGCCACTTTCATGTGGTTCACAGCATGCTGCAAAGCAAATTGAGATGGACATGTGGGTGCCCATCTGCAAGGATCAGAGATTTTCAGAGAACTAGGTCCCCGAGAACCATTATGTTGACATCGAACACTAGAAATGCCACTTTGAAGAGTCCAAAATCTTTATTTTATAAATCACTTTTTCTAAAACCAGGAGGAAAAAGAACAAAGAAAGTAAATATGCCAAGTGCTTGAAGTCAGCACAACTCTATAAAAGACAGGAGATGTGAATTTTGACCCAGCTTCACTATAAATTAGCTATGTGATATTGGTCAAGTTAACTAAACTTTCAAGGCCTCTGTTTCTTTATCACTATAATAAATGAAATAATAAAGTAATAGTACTGAGCACATGGGGTTTACATACTCATTTGCAACATCTAGCTACTGTGAGATTAGGCAGAATTGGCCCTACAGACAGGGGTAGCTGCTGCCTAAGTATTCATCATTATCACTGTGACTCTAGGGGAGTTTCAGGGTAGAGTCCACAGGAAGGGGGAGAAGGTTGATGAAGATTTGGAAAGGCAGTAGGTATTATACTTTGAATATGTGTCCCCCCAAAAAGATATGTTGAAGTTCTAACTTCTAGTACCTCAGAATATGACCTTATTTGGGGATTGGGTTGTTGCAGCTGTAATTAGTTAAGGTGTGGTCACAGGGAAGGGTAGTGCCCTTCATGGACTGTAACTTGTGTCCTCATAAGAAGAGAGAGACACATAGAGAGAAGACACACAGGATGACAGAGACAGAATGGAGTGATGATCCACAAGCCAAAGAGCATCAGAGAGTCCAAAGAAGAGCAAGGAAGGCTTCTACAGGGTTTCAGAGAATCACAACCCTGCCAACATCTTGATTTCAGACTTCCAACCTTCAGAACTTCGAGACAGTGAGTCTCTGTTATTTTAAGCCACCCAGTTGTGGTACCTACAGCAGCCATAAGAAACTAATATGGTAGGATCCTGAGTTGAATGCGTTGGAATAAAACCATAAGCACCAAGTCTGTAAATCAGAGCCCTGCTACTGGTAAAACAATACAAAAGGCTGTGTTGAATTATAGAAAGATTTTGAAATCATATCCAGCTCAATGAAGCATTGTCAAATAGATAGCACATCCTAGTTAAAAGTGTTCAAGCAGACAGAATGTAGACATCAAGCATTTGATGCTTTTGACAGATGTCAAAGGCCAACATTCTTGAGTCCAACACTAGGAGTGTCATCCTTTCTCTCAGAAGACACCTCCATCATGTTTGCCAACATTTTAGCATAGCATCATACCTGAGTGAATGACCCCAGTCCCAGGGCTGCAGGATTTTTGGTGAGCTTTGGGATGCTATCCACCATGAATAATTTCCCAGCATCCAGATGTCTAAAGAGAAATACAGGAGAACACATCAGTTAATTTTCCAGGCAAGAAACAACTAGTCAAAGAGCCTGCAACCAACTTTTCTGAAGCTACAAATGTTCATTGTAAGAAGAAATAAAATGTTCCATCTTTATATTCTCTCCTGCTGTTGTGGGGGTTCTAGCCTTCAGTCCAGAGTCATCAATGCCATTCTTATGACTGCAGAAACTATGTACAGAATTTTCTGCTTTGCAAAGGAGATCATTCTTCTCATTCTAAAAAATGTTTCCTTGCTATCGTGTATATGACACAAGCCTCAGGTATACTCATGTCACTTTTCTGATTGGAGTCATACAATATGACCATTTTGTGGCCTGCAATGTCTGAAAATAGTGTTATAAAGATTCAATACCTTTTAATAAAAAGTCAAAAATAACATTCTCTTTAGAAAAAAAGAAATGTTGTATGAAAAACAGATTAAAGACTCTTTGAAGCTTACCTAAGCTGAAGACACTACCAGTAGCAGATCACTTACCAATTAATACAGCTTTTGAAGGAAGGTAGGAGATAAGTTTGAGATTACAATATATGTGGACTTGAGTACAAGTTCATGTCTGACCAAGAGAACAACTGAACCACAGTACTGTATAGGGACACTTGTGACTCAGTCCTTGGACACAACCCTCAACAAATAGCCCAGGTGATGACTTCTCAAGAGATACCTGTGGCCGAAAGAGAAAAACGGAGGTGTCGTTATCGTGTAAAGAAGCTCACTGTCATATTCTGTATCTATAAAATGTAGATGTTTCTTAGTTATGTAGGCCACCTCAGTTTCCTTGACAACCAAATGCCGAGAAACTCCAGGAGCCTCTTTTGGAAGCTGATCATCCACTGGAGTGATATGGATGGTCACCACCTGGAAAGAAATTATCTGTGCCATTAATTTGAAATACACCAAAGAAAATGTCCCCACAGTCCCCCAGTCATGGTGAAGATGCTATTCAAAACTCCCATTTGTAATATACTTCCACTGAAATGATTCAGGAGCTATTAAGAACTTGGGCCAAAAATGGAACATTCATGCCCATTTAATGTTATATTTTAAAAATAAAATTATCACAAATATAGTTAATGCCATCATGAAAGCTACAGAACAGGCATATGATACACAAAATATGTTCCTGATTTTATTTCGATTTCTCCCTTCCACCAACAATCAATGCTTTCTTTTGCTACCACCCTCTACTCAGTCATTGATCCTACAAACCTTGTTATGACTTTGGTTCCTCCTTCTCCTGTGACATGTAACACATCTCCAGGTCCCAGAGTTTTTGCTTACCAAATTTCCTATGCCATGACCACACCCCACCCCCACCCCGCCCCCACCCCAACTGTCATTCCCACTCTTACTGCTCTAGCTCCCACTCGCATTCTTTCTTCCCTACATTATTGCAATAGCTTCCTGTGAACCCTAACTCCAGTACCTAATCTCGACTTTACATATTTCTAGTGCTCTCTTTAAAAAAAAAAAGCAGGCCAACTCGGTTATTCATCTCCCCAAAAAACTAAACAACCACTCAGATTAAATTATTCAAGCTCCTCAGCATAGCACCCAAGACCTCCACAGTTTAGACACACTCTATATTTCAACTTTATCTTGTGCCACCTTTCAACATTAACCCAGGACTCCAGATGAGCACAAGATACCCAGTTGTAGTTCTCAAGAAGGCCTCTATGCTCTGGATCATGCTGTTCCTTCAGTCTACAATGCTTTTCTCCTGCTTTCTCCAGCAACCTCAGGCTTTCTTACCCTTGAGAACTTTTTTTAAAACTTTGCCCAGTTTCTTGGAACTCCTGGATGGCTCAGTCAGTTAAGTGTTCAACTCTTGACTCTGGCTCAGGTCATGGTAGCAGGGTCATGAGACTGAGCCCCGCATTAGACTGCCCTCTCAGTAAGGAGTCTGCTTGAGATTCTTTCCCTCTCTCTCTCTCTCTCTCCCTCTGCCCTTACCCCACCCCCCACACATGCTCTCTCTCTCTCTAAAAGAAATAAATCAATCTGTTAAAAAAACAAACAAACTTTGTCCAATTTCTCAGTTGGAATTGTTTCTGAATTTGGCTTATCCCTCAACAAATATTTTACTGCCTTATAGTATTAGTAGTCCACATGTCAGTCTCTCCTAGACTGAAAGGTCCACAAGGGGAGAACCAGAGCATATTGAAAACCCTGTGAAATTTGTCAGTAGACAGACAGTTAAAATGCAGAATATACCACTCAGTAGCTATTAATCTTGAACAAGTCATTCAACTTCTTGGGGTATCAGTTTTATTGGTTAGTTAAGTGTAACAACAATAATCTCATAGAGTTGCTATGAGGATCAAATATCACCATGTAGATGAGTATCTGGCACACAGTAGGTGCTCAATAAATATTGTGTTCATTTTGGCTGCTCCGCAATTAGCATGGTATTTTGTAGGTAGATGATACTTCATTGGTGTTTGCTAACCCAGTCAGTATGTCCTATCTGTGATTTTAAAAACTTAAAATCGTACTCTCAGGGTTTGGGATCATGTAAGAGGGCAAGGCAGTTTTGCCAAACAACTTTTATAATCACATTTATTTTTTTTCCCCAATAATCCATGACTGTTTGCGAGAAAGCAATTACGAACTCTCTCCCGAAACGGGACATCTGTTTGGCATCATGGATCTTTGCACAGCTTGATGCATGAGGTATTCTTACCCTGATTCTAGTATTAATATTGTTACCAAAGCACAGATCAGCAATGCCAGTTTTGTCTACAATAATGATGTTCACAATATCTAATTTGAAAATGAAGAAAATTCCTTTTAAAATTGATGCACAGAGCAAAAACCATGGCATAGTTAAGCTTTTCTGTGATAAAGCCTGGGACACCGGCTCAGTCAGCTACAAGCTATGCTCCCTGGGGCAGATAATTTTACCCCTCTGGGGCTCAATTTTTCTCTCTAGTAGCACAGTGAGTATCTAGTAGTAGGTGCTCAATTAATTAATCCCCTGTCTCCATCCTTCATTACTTTTACAAAAGCATACAACATATTTACTACTCCGTTATGAAGCATTTCAATAATTAAAAACTAAGCCAGTTATCAAAATAAAAGAACACAATGACAGTCATTTCTCCAGTCTCCTGGAGTCTGTGTCACAATTTTTTTTCCAATTACAGTTTTTTGCTAATCTACAAAGTTCAGAAATTCTCTATGGGGCCTCCCAGCCATAGTGTGCATCAGCAAGGCTCCACTTAATTGAAAAACTGGATTTAATATGGAAACAATAGTTATTGTGCCTTCAAAGAGACCATTTTCCATGCTAATTTATTCTCCAATGTGTTCTTTGTATAAAAAGAATGTACAAGCATGCTTTTTTATACCCCTGTAGTAATTCTTGGTGGGCACATTTTTCAACATGCTTTATGATCCCTTAAGTTGATGAATCTTTACATATTTATGTATGTTTAAACAATTATTGTGTGTGTGTCTGTGGGTAGGAAAAATCCTATTTTAAAAAAACTCCATAGAGAAATAAAGAATCCTCATTGTACTGAAATTTGGTTGTAAAAAAGACATTGAACAGCCATTCCCAGACAGTGAGAAAGTAGTGCCCGATCACGGGCTCTTGCTGCTGGCTCTCCCTGCATCCCTGCAGTCTACTTACAGCCACAGGCACCTGCACACACACTTGAAGAGAATCTGAATATAAAGTGATAAATCAGTACACAAAATGACAAAGCCTGACCTTGACCCTCAGGATCAGGGTCCACATATGATACTCCGACAGCTACTATCTGACTTTCTTAGCCAGAAGCCATCAAGCCTTGGTTCTCGATCCTTTCTCTGCCTCAGCTTTGATTTTGGTCTGATTCGTTATCTTGCATCTTCTTTTGAGATTATCCGGTGCTATTTCTCAGCCCCAGAAACTAATACCCATGTTAGCTTTGCCAACCCCACTTTCCATTCTGACTTCTGACAAATGTCCATGCCCTGGATGCCCATTCTCATCCAGTCATGTCCAGTTGCCTCCTTCCACTTGACCTACAGGCCTTTATGGCACCTGCTTCCTTTCTTCCTCCATCTCTTAGTCCTCTTCCTATTTCTCTCATCTATCCTTATTTTCCATTCTCCATTTTACTTCTTTTTTTTCTTCAAGTTTTTACTTTAATCACCTAGTGCTCATCACGACAAGGGCATGTCTTAATCCCTCTCTCCAATTACACCCTCCCCCCCCATCCCATTTTACTTCTAATATCACTTTCTCCTAGGTTTAAGATCTCTTACAGCTTAAGACCTAAAAAGCCCTCTACTGAGAAGGATAAGAAAGGAAATACTTTTCAAAAACAAACTGAGCAGGTGAGGCTTAATTTGATGACAGTAATGACAACCAAGATAGAAAGAGAGAGGGGGTTTCTTGCTGATGTGTAGATACACTGTTGGTTGGTGTGTCAGTCAACCTCTCAGAGGATCATTCAGTAGAGAAGGACTAGAGGAGGGAAGGGGCATCCCTGCTTATGTAAGTTCTTTCCTGCTTTATGCACATTGTGTCTCACCTGAGGAGATCCTTGCTTTCCATCCACCATAGGGAATAAACTTACAACTGGATCTGCAGAGTTTGGTCTGACCTATTTGCCAAGATTCAGAAATAATTCTGTTTCAATGAAGTTTTCCTACTCTAGGGAGATCTCACATCCCCATTTGATCAATAAATATGAGATAAATATAAATAATTCTATACCTATGTTGCATAAAATATGTAATAGCAGAAGAGGAAAAAGAAGTCCTGAGCTTTCAGTTAAAAAAAATACATAATCTGCTAAAAGTGATATGATATTCTAGTCAGAAGCAGGTCAGTTTGAATAGCTACAATAGAAGATTTAAAAATAAATCCTATTTGTCGTCGCCATTTTGCATCATCAAGTCAACCAAGGTCTCAAGCAAAAATGCAACCTAGAAATGGCATAGAATACACTGACCAAAAAAGGGACTTGTTATTTGGAAAGGAATTGATTTGTTATTCAATATGCAGATGAATTAAGAATTTTCTCATTCATTCTCTATTCCCTCTTAACAGGGATCACCTTGTTCCTTCAGTTTCTGGGCTCTCTGACATCATTCTTCCTAATCATCCCTTTTTGTTACCTTTGTCTTAGCAAACAGATGAATAGCTCAGTCCCCTATATAGTGGCTAATGTAAGTGACAGTGACATTATGAGAAGCATTATATAGTCAATAGGGACATATGCTTTAAGAAATCATTCTAGAGGGGCACCTCGGTGGCTCTGTCTGATAAGCGCCTGGCTCTTGATTTCAGCTCAGGTCATGATCTCAGGGTCATGAGGCCAAGCTCTGCAGCTGGGCTCCATGCTCAGCAGGGAGTCTATCTCCTCCCCCTTCTCCATCTGTTCCTACCTGCTCTAAAATAAATAAGTCTTTTTAAAAAAAATCATTCTAGAGCTGGTTCTAGATTTGCTTAGATTTCTACACATGCTACCTTCCAAGATCATAGGTATAAAATGCCTAGCAAGAAGAACTATGTATAGTAAGTGATCACTTATTTTCAGCTGTTTTTCCACCCCTACCACCAGCCATGCTCTCTTTATATGGAGACTACCTTTTAAGTTTATAGTTGTCCAGATCCTACACTAACTTCCTTTTCTATAATTTCTATATGAGAATGCCTCCTTAAACTTATTTCTGTATCCTGTATACTTAAATGATATACTTGAGTGGTGGTGAAACACATAGTTCTTCAAAAGCAATAATAAATAATAACTAATTTATCTATTGAGTGCTTACCATATGCCAGAAAGCTCAGTACTTTATATATAATTATCTCCCTTACCCTCACAATTGCCCTATAAGGAAGTTGTAGTATTTACCTATTTTACAGGTGAGGAAACTGAGGCACAGGTCAGGTCAAGGACAGGAGAGAAACATGGGCAATGTAACTTCAGAGACTATACTTCACCACTTACACATAAAATGCCAGTGTTTTCTTGAGTGTTATGAGGCCAGCATATTTGGCAGGTGTTCTGCAAGGGTCCCATGGTTAAATAATCTTGAAAACACAGCATAACATAACACGGAGTTTTTACAAGTAATTTACAAATGCAATATTTACAAATACAATACTTTACAAACACAATAATTTACAAAACATATTAGGAAAGTAAAAGGTAGAGAAGACATGCAAAGAAATTGACTTAACCTTGCTGAATCCATTGCTTCTCAAACTTTGAATCTTAAGACCTGCTTTTATATAGTTTCTAATGACACCTCCCAGAACGGCTATCTGTGGATTAGAGTTGAGGACAGTATTCAGAGATAGCTTCTTACCTGCGGCACTGAGAGATTTGGAGGTTCATGGCTGTCCCACAGGACAAATTCAAAAGAGTCTTCAAAGATCTCTCCACCAAAGTGACGATAGTAAATGATGCCATTAAATAGATCCCTCTGAAGGAAGCCAGGGACAGGATAGCCTATTGGGTCCACAAAACATCACATACTTTTGTAACAATCTCCCAGATGTTGGAGTATAAACTTTGGACTTACCTTCGAAGTACTTTCTGCCTCGTATGGTGTATGCACCCAAGGAATTTTCATTAAATATTATATTTATATTATATAATAATATAAATATATTATATAATATTATATTATATTAATATTTATTTATATTATTATAATATAATATTAAATATTATATTATATTATCAAAGCTTATAAATAATAAGCAGAAAAATTAAAGTTGCTACACCTATCTGAAAATATGTAGAAAAATTAGCATTACAAAAAATATTTTTTAGGAACATAGTCTTAACTAACACTAACTGCTTGATCACTATTATTCTGTTACTCCTGAGTACTTTAAGAAATAGTTATGGAATTATTCTGATAAAGCATAAACAAATGTTATTCAGGAAATTACTTTATCAATATTTAGAATAGGCCAAACACTTCTCTTCAAACTTATTTGTTCTATCATCTTGTTTGGCAGACATAATTTTTCATAGTGTAATAGTCAGCTTGAGGGCTGTACCTTTCCAGATGCACAAATTCGAATAGATCAATTTAACTTTTCTAGGTGTGAGGTTTCCCATCCATAAAAGGAGAACGATCATCGTATTATACCTCATAAACTTGATGTTCACCATTGTACCAATTCTGGCGCCAACAATCTTCACTGTTCAGAACTTACCTATCAGCCCTGGCCCTGGTTTCTTCATGATTTCTCCAGCTTCAGGAGGTTTTGTGATATTAAAGAAGATGTAGTCATCACTGGAGTCCATGTCTGATGCTCTGAGCATGGAACCCTGGATCGGTATGGTTTGCCCCTCCTCCAGTTCAATCACAACATTGCTTATGAGGAATGGGGGACTGTCATCTTTAGGCAAAATGTTGATGGGAAACTTATGGCGGATGCTATGTTGGCCATCAAATATCCTGAAGATCACAAAGTCTTTGGTGGAATCACTGTCGTCATGATGATAGCGAACAACTCCAGCCTGAAGGTCAGCCACAGTGAAGAGAAATCCTTTCCCACCTGATGGAGACAGCAGAGATGGAGCTGACTGAGTGAGGGATGCCAAGAGAACAGCTATGGTGAAAGCAGCCGTAGAGAAAAGGGCGTTAAGGAAAGAGGACCAACCAATTCATGCCTCACTTAAACAGTCTTGTTTAGTCAGCTCTGGACCTCCAAACCTGGCTATAACACTAATGAATACTGGCTATAACACTAATGAGTTGTGTGGATTTGGGCAAGGTACTTAATTTGTTTGAGACTCATCTGTGAAACAGGGTTAATACTACCTACCTCATATTCCCTAGTAAGGATGAGAGAATTTAAAAAACAGTAAGCCTACAAAATATGTTGATTATTAAACTCATTGTTGTCATCCTACAGGGCAGCACCTCTTAGAGGGGCAGTCTTCAACCAGGAGCATTTGTACCAGCTAGGATGTCTTTAGAAATGCAAGTTCCATAGATAAGCCCCAGCAATCTGTTTCACTAAACTTCCAGGAGAGTCTAACACATGCTAAAGTTTGAGAATCACTGGCTTATTGCCCAAAAGCTAGAGCTCTGGTATCTAATGGCCTCAGTTCAAAGCCCAGTTCAGCCATTTTCTAGGTAGATGACCTTAAACAAGTCAACTTCTCTAAATCTCAGGTTCCCCATTTGTAAAGTGGGAATAATGATACTACTTCATTTCATAAAGCTGATATAAGTATATAGAATGCTTTGTATAGTATCTGGCACAAAGAAAATACTTAATAAATATTAGTACTATTTTCTAACTCCTCTGAGCCACATCATCATGGGCTATCACTCTACTCTTCATTTCTACAGTGCTAATAAACATTGCTTCACTCTGTATAGGTGATTACAGTTCTTGATGACAAGTGCCCCAGTGGTCTCCCCACACTGTATGGTTGTTTTAAAACCCTGATGAATAAGTGATTAAACATTTGTGTAAAGCTTCTGCATAGAAAAGGAAATAATCAACAAAATGAAAAGGCAACCTATAGAATGGGAGAAATATTTGCAAATGATATATCAGATAAGGGATTAGTATCTAATATCTATAAAGAATTTAGCAAACTTGACACCCAAGAAACAAATACTCCACATACGAAAGAGGCAGAAGACATGAGCAGACATTTTTTCCAAAGACATGCAGATGGCCAACAGACATGAAAAGATACTCAACATCACTCATCACCAGGGAAATCCAAATCAAAACCCCTGTGAGATATCACCTCACACCTGTCATAATGGTTAAAATTAACAACACAGGGAATAAGAGATGTTGGCAAGGATACAGAGCAAGGGGTACTGTCTTACACTACTGGTGGGAATGCAAACTGGGGCAGCCCCATTGGAAAAACAACATGGAGGGTCCTCAAAAAGTTAAAAATAGAACTACCCCATAACCCGGCAATTGCACTACTAGGTATTTACCCAGTGGATACAAAAATACTGATTTGAAAGGATACTTGCACCCCAATGTTTACGGCAGCATTATCAACAATAGCCAAATTGTGGAAAGAGCACAAATGTCCATCAACTGATGAATGGATAAAGAAGTTGTGGTATATACATATATATAATAAAATAATACTCAGCCATCAAAAAAAGATGAGATCTTGCTATCTGCAATGACATGGATGGAGCTAGAGGGTATTATGCTAAGCAATATAAGACATTCAGAGAAAGACAAGTATATGATTTCACTGATGTGTGGAATTTAAGAAACAAAACAGATGAACATAGGAGAAGAGGGAAAAAAAGGAGAGAGGGAAGCAAACAATAAGAGACTCTTAACTATAAAGAACAAACAGGATTAACAAAGGGGAGGTGGGTGGGGGATGGGCTAAATGGCTGATGGGTATTAAGGAAGGCACTTGTTGTGATGAGCACTGGGTGTTATATGTAAGTGATGGGAATCATTAAATTCTACTTCTGAAACTAGTATTACATTATATGTTAATCAACTAGAATTTAAATAAAAACTTGGGGAAAAAAGAGAGAAAGAAATGTGACCCAAGAGATGCTATGTACATCCTGTCAAATATGATCTGCCTTTGGAGGAAATACTGCTCAGATTCTCTTCTAGGTCAAACAGACTGGTGTTTCACCTCTTAGTGTAAGCCGTCCATGCTGCAGGCCGCCCACGGTGACCAGCCGGACAGCATGGATGTCATCGTTGTCGACAATCTGGAACTGCTCCCAAGTGATGGCCCGAGACTGGCCCTCTAGAAGACTCAGACCTATAAGAGAAAACAGACAAGTGTCCTGGAAAGTTCTATGACATGCCAATGTGTCTACTTTAAGACAAGATTAATAAATTTTCAGTCACGAAACTAGCTGAAAATTGTATCTTTGAAAGCTTTACAAGAAATTGGAATTTCGTTTTTATTTTTAGAAATTTTTTTTTAAGATTTATTTATTTATTTGAGAGAGAGAGAGCAAGTGTGCAGAGGGGAGGGGCAGAGGAAGAGGAAGCAGGAATCTCAAGCAGACTCCATGCTCAGTGTGGAGTCTCATGTGGGGCTTGATCTCATGACCCGGAGATCATAACCTGAGCTGAAGCCAGGAGTCAGATGCTTAACCAACTGTACCACCCAGGCACCCCATATTTTTAGTAATATTTCCACTTTTCAATAAGATTTTATTTATTTGATTTTATTTATTTATTTCAGAGAGAGAGAGAGAGAGAGAGAGCACAAACAAGGGGAGTGGGAGGGGGAAACAGGTTCCCCACCCAGCAGCAAGCCTGACTCAGGGCTTGACCCCAGGCCCTGGGACCATGACCTGAGATGAAGGCAGACAGCTAACCAACTGAACCTCCAGGTACCCCATAATATTTCTTCTTTTAATACTATTAACCCCAAACTCACAACTTGTTCCTTATATATCCATTGGAGACATTGTGGTCCAGAAAATAAATACTAAAGGAAAGAAGAGATGTTATGTTCACAGTGGTCTCTAGTTCAAAAATGTCCACAAGGAATTTTTCAAAGATGAATCCAGAAATTTTAAGCAGGCAAAAGAATCAGAAGAGCTTTTCCATATGTTATGAGTGCAAGAGTAGCCCATAGGACAAAGAATGTAAAGTGGGTAACCATGCAAATACAGAGCTACTACACTAGCGGAGCATTGAGCGGTATTAGACGTGAAGAGTGTGACACTCTGCAATGACGGCTGAATTGTGTTCTGGACTCTAACAAAGAAGGGACCTTTGTAACTAAAGGAAATGAAATAAAATCTTCTCCCTGGACCCAGCATGCTGGAGGAAATGTGGGGAGAGGGTAAGTGCTGCTCAGAGCAGCCAGAATACAGATCCTGGATGGAACACTCCAGTGAAAATGCGGAGCTGAGCATCACTGCCAATGCCATTATCCAGGAGATAGAGGAACTGACCTATTGCAAAGAATACAAAAAGGGAGCAAAGCAGGCACCTGGGTGGCTCAGTGGCTTAAGCCTCTGCCTTCGGCTCAGGTCATGATCTCAGCGTCCTGGGATTGAGCTCTCTGCTCAGGAGGAGCCTGCTTCTTCCTCTCTCTCTGCCATCCTGTCTGCCTGCTTGTGATCTCTGTCTCTCAAATAAATAAATAAAATCTTTTAAAAATATTAAAATTAAAAAAATAAAAGGGAGCAATGCTTTTTGAGAAAACAAATTGATAAAATTTAAAAGTAGTGTACTGGTGGACCTGATGACACTTCCTTTCAAACCTGGTTAGCTTCTCCCCATCCCCTCTTGCCAGCTGTGACCATGCATGTGCTGTCTCAAAGCAACAGCCCCATTGGGAGCCCCACAGTCCCCACAATTGTGAAGTCCTGGCTGCCACCACTGCCTCATCTTCTGATGTGGCTGGTTACCTCAGCTGTCCTCTTGGTCAAGGGCCAGGTTGTGGCATGACCCACTCTTGTCACCACAGCCAGGTCCTACCTACACCAGGGGACCCAGGGAGTTTCTGTTGCAACAGCAAAGAGGGGCCAGGTAGCTCATCATGGACATGTGGGAAGCTAACATCCAGCGGGGCAAACTGACCATAGTGAGACAGGAGATGGGAAGGAGTTAAGAGAGAAACTATTCACCCTTTCCCCAGCCCAACTCTGACTCTTGCTACACACAGTGGCTCCATCTCCTCCTGGAGACACCAGCATGAGGGAGCAGTCAACTTCACTTTCTCACCAACTTAGTCTTGTCAACTTTTTGTTTGTTCCTCACAACATCCATTCCCCCTCATTCTTTTTGGGTATAGAGTTAGTATATGACCTGCCTCAAGGGCTGTTGGCTGGGGAACCTGGGGTAAGCCATACAGTCTGGAGACAGAGAGAGAGAGAAAGATGGGAGGGAGGAAGAAAGGAAAGAGAGAAGGGAGGAAGAACAAACACATATAAAGAATCTCTGTGAGGGATGCCTGAGGGGCCCAGTCAGTTAAGTGTCCAACTCTTGGTCTTGCTCAGTTCTTAACCTGAGAGTCGTGAGTTCAAGACCTGTGCTAGGCTCCATGCTGGGTGTGGAGCCTATTAAAAAAAAAATCTCTGTGATTGGTAATAAGGGTTTTGAAGCCATGAGTGTATGGTACAGCATAATCCAAGGCATCGTGGGACACAGCAGAAGAACAAGCAAGACTAGAAGTATAGACAGCAAAATATTAAGAGTGGTTCTGTCTTCATGGTGGAGTAATAAATGATTTTGTTCATTCATTACCATTTCAATCATTTATTCATTACTATCCATTCATTATTAGTATCATTATTATTATCCATCCATTCATTCAATTTATTGCTTAATGTACTTGCCAAGTTTTCAGTGATGAACATGTATTAAGTTCATCATAACTGAAAATTGATTTTAAAAAAAATTGTCATGTCCCAAGTAGTCAAAACCAGATTTGGAGCGCTCTTAACAAGCTTGGGTTTCACAGATCACACAGACTATTAAGTCTTTATCTGAAGCAATAATTCATTTAATATATTATTACTAAACTTCGGGTTATCAATTCCTTCTTTTCTTTCATTATCCTTGTAACAGGTAGAGTAGGACAGAGAAACACAAGACTGCTCAACCAATGTTCTCATGACTGAAACTCACATACATGCAAACATGTGTGTGTGTGTACCCACATGCAAGGGCATACACACACACACACACACACACACACACACACACACGGCAACGAGTTTAAGCCACCATGTGGGAATTTAAATCAGACAAAGATGTTTTCCCTTAACAGAACCTACGGCCACTACTTACAAGTATATTTTAAATGCTGTCAATGAGATCAATGGGAAAGGAGAAAAATCCTCATTTACATTCCACATTTACATCTGATCTAAATATATACATTGCATTAAAGATCACTCAGAAGTGACCTTCTTTTAAAATAAAGCAGTTTAAGCTCTTTATTCCTGCATTGTGGCTTCCTTGCCTGTCTTAGAAACAGGACAATGAATTAGTCTACCGCTTCCTTCCCTCCTTCTGAATAGCGGTTGGACACCTTTTTGCTCTCTGTCCCGACTATAGCTCAGTCTCCCAAGTAGTCACTTTTTGCCTCATTCATTTGAAAGGTGCCCTTCTGGCTTATTTCTTCCAGAGGAGAAACTTGGCTTCCCCACACAGGAATCCTGGATTTAAATTTCTCACCCTGCTAGTAGGAAAAACAAAACAAAAACAACTATCTGATTGCCTTCACCGGGCTGGGTTTCAGCTGCCTCTTGTGCGAAATGGGAAGAAAACGACCTTTCTTTCCTGACCCATATACTTTCCCGTCTTCCCTTTAGGGCTCTGTGGCTTCTCCACGGAGCTTCACCTGTGTTCCAGGACACCCGCGGGGCGTTGGTATCTGCTGTTCTGATGGAGATGTGGACTGTAATCGGTGCACTCCTCTCGAAGAAGAAATCATAAACCTCCACCTCCAGCTGCAAACAAACAGTTGCCTATGGATCACACATTGACAGTTTAGAGCATAAAATACCACTATTCCTGGGGCAGACTCCACAGTGGGAGGCAAAAGGTTAGATTTCTGCTGAAGCCATAACTCATTTTTTTAAAGATTGGTTTATTTATTTAAAAAAAAAAAAAAAGAAAGATTGGTTTATTTATCTTAGAGAGAGAGAGAGAGTGTGTGTGTGCAAGCGAGCACAGGGGGAGGGGCAGAGGGAGAGAAGCATACTTCCTGCTGAGCGAGGAGCCTGACATGGGGCTCAGACTCAGGACCCTGAGATCATGACCTGCACCAAAATCAAGAGTCAGATGCTTAACCGACTGAACCACCCAGGCGCCCCGCCTAATGTCATTTTCGACAAACAGATCTCACGTTTTCAGGCTCTAGATTTTGTTCATTAGTTAGCAGTATTGTTAAATTTTCCTCTCCATAAAAGAAGCTTTTAGCCTCAAATAGGTGAATACGGTGAAAAAGGGTCCCTGTATTTGCTCAAGAGACCAGCCTCGGGCCACTCGAGCCCAAGGTACAAGGACCAGAGCAGTAAATCTTAACTGCGGGAGGCTTTATTCCCCCAGGGGACACTTGGAAATGTCTAAAGACATTTTTGATCTCACAAATAGGTAAGCATGGTGGGCTGTCCTACCGGCCACTAAATAGTAGACAGAGGCCAGGGATGCTCCTACAAGCTACCATGCACAAGACAGTCCGCATAATAAAGAATCAGCCAGTGCGAAATGCCACTGGTGCTGCTTTTAAGAGACCCTGCTCTAGAGGCATCTATCTTTCCAAACATATTTTTAAATACCCAGATTTTATTCGCTTCCATGAAATCCATAGCTAATAAATGGGGCTAAATGAGAAGGTTTTTCATAAAGATTTTATTTCTTGGGGTGCCTGGGTGGCTCAGTGAGTTAAGTCTCTGCCTTCAGCTCAGGTCATGATCTCAGGGTCCTGGGATCGAGCCTCATATCGGGCTCTCTGCTCAGTGGATAGCCTGCCTCCCCCTCTCTCTCTGCCTACTTGCGATCTCTCTCTCTGTCAAATAAAGAAAATCTTTTTTAAAAAATATTTTATAAAATCTTTTAAAATTTTTAATAATTTTTAATAAAACTTATAATAAAATAAAAATTTTATTAGATTTTATTAAAAGGTTTTATTAAAAATTTATAATAAATTTTTAATAAAATCTTTTTTTAAAAAGATTTTATTTCTTTATTTGAGAGACAGAGGAACAGAGGGAGTGAGAGGGAAAACCAGACCCCCTGCTGAGCAGAGATTTTTTTTTCCCGATACAGGGCTCCATCCCAGGACCTTGGATCATGACCTGAGCCTAAGGTAGACTCTTTCCTAACCAACTGAGCCGCCCAGTGCCCCATTAAGTTTTTTGTTTTTTTTTTTAATATTTTATCCCATTAAGTTTTGAACCTTTTTATGTATTATGCACATATTTTACCAGATGCTGACAGGGAAGGATGGCATATAGGACAGAAATGCAAAGCACACGCCTACTTTTGAAGAATGTCCATTTGACACTGAATCGCCATTTGGTTGACCAGAGAGGATAAATTCTTAAATGGCAGCATATCAGCAGGTACTACCCCACCAAAGAAACAGGTTCAAGGGGGCCAAAGTAACAGACTAGAAATGGAACCACACCCAGGCGGGGATGTCTTTTGGAGGTAGAATGTCAGTATCTGTTAGGTTGAGCCATCTGAAATTGTATGTCATGTGCTCACTAAGAAACACTGTTCTCAAACCAACAGGGTACCTGGTAAAACGAGTTTGAATTTGCATGGCCGAAAGAATGAACCGCCTTGACATTATAGTCCAAGGAATGCTTGGCTAGCTTCAGGAGCATGGGTCATTGCGCTGGCCTCGGGAGTCCTACCTTAGGTGACTGAAGGAGCCCAGGACTTCCAGCCCACAGAATCTGCAAAGCACCTAATCACTGAGAAAACTGAGAGTCACCCTCTAACAGCAATGACAAAATCACACATTTGACCAGGTTCTGCTTTAGGATCACATTATACCATGCCAGAAAAGACACACAGAAAGCAACTAGAGGAGCTGTTTTTTATTTAGGAGTTCAAGGTAAAACTGGACATCTAATGAGTAATGACCCGGTAATACAAAAGGAATGGGAGGCAAAAGGAAAAAAGAAAAAAAATGGCTGCCACTTACTATGATGAAGTGAAGAAAAGCAAAGCAAAGGGCAAAAACATGGCACTTACAGTCAAGTCTTTTGTCTTCCCTGAAGGCTAAATGCTGAGAATGCCTAAATTAGATAGAGGGCAATTTGGAACGGCAGGCTCACTCATTTTCCTTAATAAACCTGAAGTCAGGTCTGTGTCAATCTGCTCATGTAAACGTTCCATCCTGTTTGAATCAACTTGCTGGTAGGTCTGCAAGTTTGTGGAGGGTTATTATGTGCAAGACTGTCACCAGCTGTTCTCAACTCCCATCCAAAACAAAATTAGAGGGAAGAGGTTAGAAGAACAGCAGAAGGTACTGAGATTAGACAGGAAGGAGACTTTTCTTTTTTGTTGCTGTTGTTGTTGTTGTTGCCAAAAGCTTTTATTTTTTTTTTAATTTTTGTGTTTTTTTTGGTTTTTTTTTTTAATTTTTTATTTTTTATAAACATATATTTTTATCTCCAGGGGTACAGGTCTGTGAATCGCCAGATTTACACACTTCACAGCACTCACCAAAGCACATACCCTCCCCAATGTCCATAACCCCACCCCCCTTCTCCCAACCCCCCGCCCCCCAGCAACCCTCAGTTTGTTTTGTGAGATTAAGAGTCACTTATGGTTTGTCTCCCTCCCAATCCCATCTTGTTTCATTGATTCTTCAGGAAGGAGACTTTTCTGACAGGAAAGTGTTTGATAGAGAAACTAGTCATCTAATGAGATTATGGAATCTTCTATCCTGAGTCAGGGTTATTCATTAAAATTAAGGATCTCAGGGTATCTGGGTGGCTCAGTAGTTAAGCGTCTGCCTTTGGCTCAGGTCATGATCCCAGGGTCCAGGGATTGAGCCCCTGCATCAGGCTCCCTCTTCAGCGGAAAGCCTGCTTCTCCCGCTCCCACTCTCCCTTGCTTATGTCCCCTCTCTCACTGTCTCTCTCTCTCTCTCTGTGTCAAATAAATAAATAAATAAATAAATAAATAAAGTAAGGATCCCAGTAAAACACTTCTACAAAGAAGGAATAATAGAATTTATTAATGAGGGGTGCCCGGGTGGCACAGTGGCTTGAGAGTCCGACTCTTGGTTTCAGCTCAAGTGATAATCTCAGGGTCATGGGATTAAGCCCCATGTGGGGCTCCACACTCAGCATGAGGTCTACTTGAGATTCTTTCTCCCTCCCCTGACCCTCCCGCTTGTGCTTATTCTCTCTCTTTCTCTCAAATGAATAAATAAATCTCTAAAATAAAAAGAATTTGTTAATGAAAGGATTGTAGACAAAGTCATCTTTAACTCCCATGGTCTATGGCATGCAGAAAGGCCATCAAGGACACCGGAGTTCTCAAACCAGTGACCTCTGGACCAAAAGTGGCCCTCAGAAATATTTCATAGATGCCACAATATGTTTCAGAATTTTAAATATGTATCCTGTATTTAAAAATTGAAACATTTTTACAAAATAAAAGAAAAATTTACGGATCTCCAACTCCTCTGAAGAACAAGAGCTAAGGCTACCCTGGGTGTGGCCTGATTTGTGTGTATTCACACAAGGCAGCAATCACTGGCGTGGGGGCAGCTGCCTCCCCTCAGTCTCCCTCTCCCATCCCCTCCCCCTGCTTAGTCTCCTCATTTGCATCACATGCCCAGCTCCTGTAAGCATTTGAGTCTGCCTCCAGATTTACAGTGACTGATTCTCTTCTGAGGCACTGAAGGTACAAACTAACCTGAAGGTGACGAGAAGTGCCTGCATCTTCACTGACTGTGGATACCAGACAGGTTAGACGCTTCATCTCCCTTTCTTCTTACCTCATAATGTCTCCGCACAGAATGGCTGCTGTTCGGCGGCTGATAGGCTATCTGCAGGTCACTTAGATCCTTCCAGGTGAACGAGGAGACCGGTCTGGTATGATCCCACAGATGTGTCACATAGCCGTCCAGCGGAGCTTTGGTGATGTTAAACACCAGCAAGGGCTTAGGGGTCTCGTCCTCTTCACAGTCCAGAACGGATGGAGTCAGGGAGGTCAGGATGAACTGATCCACTTCCAGAGTAAACATGGCCATGAATGCAGCCCTTGGAATCTGATTAGGAAAGCCAGCTCTGATATAGACGGGCAACCACGCACTCTCTGACTTTTGAAAAGGAAAAAAAATACGAAGGGGAAATAATATGAATGAAGCGATCACATACATGGCTAATAGTTTGGAGACAGGATGTCCAGCAGTGGCCTGAAACCTGGCTGCACATTAGAATCAGTGGACAGTTGTTGTTTTTGCTTTTTATTTTATTTAACACAAGCAGGGGGAGTAGGAGTTAGAGAAGCAGGTTCCCCACTGAGTAGAGAGCCTGATGTGGGGCTCCATCCCAGGATGCTGGCATTATGGCCTGAGCTAAAAGCAGACAATTATCATCTGAGCCACCCAAGAGCCTGAATCATTGGAGAGTTTTAAGCACATACTGATGCTCAAGCTTCATCTCTTGTGGGTTCGAATTTAATTGTTCCCAAAAAGGAACCAGAAAACTGGTATTTCTAAAACTCTCTCTGGTGGACTCTAGTATGTAGCCAGGATTGAAAGGGTACATTCATTTTGGTGTCAGAAGGAACTGTCCTTTTGAGTCTATGTCCAGCACTTTTGTGATTTTAAACACACTGTTTAACTCCTAAGCCTTTTCCCCTCTTTGTAAAATACAAATAGTGGGACCCCAAGTATTAAGTGAGGATTAAATGAGATAACCAAAGTAAAGCACTTAGCTGTGTCTGGCGTGCCCCACCTACCTCCTCTGGTCACCCTGCCCACTTCCTGCCATGTGGTTTTGAAGAGGGCAAAGGCAGGATAAAGGAAAATGTCTCTGTAACTCAGTACCCACGCAACTGAAGGGTGGTGGCTCATCTGTCTAGTTAAGACCCTGAGTCCCCAGGTGACAAGAAGGTAATTAAAGCTGAAAGTTACCAATCAGGCTAGAAACGCACCCTCAAATGAGAGAGCTATGAGCAAACATCCCCTATAATGGGGATTGCCAGAGAAACCAAGAAATTGCATCTTGGGATCAGGCTTTATGAGGAAAAGTCCTCAAAGCAGGAGATGCTGGTTATCATGGGATTTGGTGTTTTGCATTGTTAAGAATGACCCTTAATGATAGGAGTCACATTCAGTATGCAGAACACTGGATATTGGACTAGAAGTTGTTATCCGTATGAAACGAAATGTAAAGAACAGAATTCTTTTTAACTCAGTCTCAGCTGAGGTTCCAATGAGAAAGATACCAGATTTCAAAATGAATGTGGCACTGATACTATAGGCACATTTACAAAGCAAATCGTCTGGAACTGGTCTAGAACCCCTTCAACCACTGCAAGAATAGAAAAGGGTTGAGAGGGGTAAGAGAAAGATTTATTTGTAGAGAAGAGTGCTTTTCTGTGCTGAGTCACTCCCTCAATCCCCAACCCCACCCAACCCCGTGAAGAGGAAAGGTAAACAATGCTACATTTGTCTTGGGTGTCAGGACAGAAGTTTCCTGGAGGCCAGCCTTAAATGTATCTTTTACATGTGAGATGGCGAGGATTAATGCTGGGTTCATACAGGAGGAAGCAAGGGGGCCAGACCCAGAATACTGGTGTCTCTTCTGGGATCTGTCTAGTCCTTGTTTGTGGCAGAGATAAACATATGGGGGCTACCACATATCAGCTGAAGGGGACAGACTGTTGGTCTGGGGTCATACTGGACTTTGACCTTTTGGGTGCATCTGTGAGAAGCCAAAGAATGGCAGAAGCAGGAAGCTGGGGATGGAAATCATCCTAGGAGCTGTGGGGAGGAATTGCAAATGAATACTCAGGCTAGAAATGACTCTACTGGAGTTCTACCTGAAGAAGATCTCAAGGATGGGAGATCCGCAGAGAAACCACAAAATTGCCCTGGAGACAAAGCCTAAGCTAGAAACACTTGCCAGAGTTACAGAGCATGAAGTTTTATTCCATCAGTATCTGATCAAGTAAGACCTCTCTCACCAATGCTCCCCACAAACCAAGCCCTCTAAGACCAGAAGTTCCAAGACTAGCCAGCAAACTAAAAAGAGAGGAATGCAACAGAGAAAGAGAAAAGAAGACAATCAACCCCTCTTTCCTCCCACTCCATGCTTAATGAAGACAAATTAAAGATATGCTGAGATATCAGTCTTCACGTGCCATTAAAAAAAATTTTTTTTAAGGGGCATCTGGGTGGCTCAGTCAGTTAAGCATCTGACTCTTGATCTCAGCTCAAGTCTTGATCTCAAGGCTGTGAGTTCAAGCCCTGCATTGGGCTTCATGCTGGACATGGAAACTACTTTAAAAACATGTATATTTAAAAATCATAAAAGTCATAATGTTGAAATTCAAGTATGGGAAAATCATAGTATAAAAGGACTAGTGCTGAACAGTAAGACTATTTAAACCTAGGATTAAGCCTAAATAAATATGTCAATTTAAACATGCTAACAAAATAGATATAAATGTCAAAAAAGCTTACTTGAAATAAGAGATAAATGATTGAAGAAGTAACAGGTATAACAACTGAATCCTAAACCTGAAATTGCAGATTGTATAAACAAAGCCTGGAAGATGGGAAATCCCCAGGAGAAAGGATAAACAAGATCAATCCTTACCACATATAGGAAAGACCTAACGAAACTCATTTCATTTTTTGTCTTAAATATTAAAAATATAAGTTAAACAATGTTTTAAAGTTTGGAATTAAATTCCAGTAAAATATAAAATGAGATAAAGGACTTTCAAATAAGTGAAGAAACAGGCATAGAAAATATAATCTGTATTGCAAGATAATTTTTTTAATTAGCCAGAAAGCATAAAACAAAATGATAGAAAAAAATACATATCCATTACAAAACTATACCTTATATTCCCCTGTTTAAGACAAATATTCTGAAATTAAATATCTAATTACATATGTCTTATAGAGGAGAAATTTAAAATAAAATTACATACAAATTTTAAAATGAAAAGGATGATCAAAAGTTATCATGTAAAGGAAAAAGCAGAAGTGACCATATTACTTTCAAAGAAAGATGAATCAAGGCAAAAAGCATTAAAAAAGGACAGTGTGCATTGTTCAAGACAGTGGAGTGGGAATTCAGCTGGATAGCTATCAAATCATTCTGAACACAAACTCAACCAGAGACCTAAGAAAAGAACAGCTGCAACTCCACCAATAAAAAAACAACCACTTTCTGCAAGGTAGGAGGTGCAGAGATGGTACTCTGAGGCAATATATAGGAAGATAAACTGCAGGCAGAGGGAGCAGCAGAGCCCCAAATCAGAACTTGTAAAAGGTTGTTCCAGTGAGGGATGTCCCTGCCTGAGAGGTGCTCTGATGGCAAAGCAGGGCAGAATCCTAAGTGGAACAGTATCCCCAGGATCCCCAGGATCACAGGAATCCCAGAGATGCCTGAGTGTGGCAGGGGTCCCAGGTATCAGAGCAGGGAAGCCAGCTGCAATTAGCAAGCCCAGGAGTGGGCTTTCAGCTCGGAGTTGCCATAAACCATAAACCACAAATAGTGGTCTAATGACTACTGTCCAAGCAGGGGCCCAGCAAGCAGCAGAACCTGCGAGACACCCCCTACCCACCAAGAGGAGTGGCTCAGGAGTGTGCCTCAGGAGTCTGCAGGGTCTGGAGACTCGAAACAGGGTTGTGAGCCTGAGACAAAATTCTGTCACAGGCCAGGTGAGCACAAGTGTGACTGGAGATCAGAGAGACATAAGTGACTGACTGCTTTTCCTTAAGGACACACTGAGGAGTGGGGCCTGAGCATTTGGCTCCAGGTCTGGACATGGGGAGACCGCAATTTTCATTCTCATCCTAAAGCTGCACAGGAAACCTTCAGGGAACAAAAGCCACACAGAGCAACCTGGAGCCACTGATCTAGTCTTGCCCCTGGCAAGGGTGCTGCAATTCTGCCTAAGGTAAAGACACCTGAGAATCAGTGCAACAGACCCCCCACCCAAGGTGATCAAGAACATCCAACTAAGACCAAGTTTACCCATCATAGAGAACTACAGAACTCCAGCACTAGGGGAAAACACTATATAGAATTCACGGCTTTCCCCCCCCCCCTATTCTTTAGTCTTTCCACTTCAATTTTTTCTCTTTCCTTTTTCAACCAATTTCTTATTTTATTAACTCCTTTTTCTTTTAATTTCTATTCAGTGTAACAGTATTCATTGTTTTTGCACCACACCCAGTGCTCCATGCAATCCATGCCCTCTCCAAAACCCACCACCTGGTTCCCCCAACCTCCCACCCCCTGCCCCTTCAAAACCCACAGATTGTTTTTCAGAGTCCATAGTCTCTCATGGTTCACCTCCCCTTAGAATTTCCCTCAACTCCCTTCTCCTCTCTAACTCACTTTGTCCTCCATGCTATTTGTTAAGCTCCACAAATAAGTGAAACCATATGATAATTGACTCTCTCTGCTTGACTTATTTCACTCAGCATAATCCCTTCCAGTTCCGTCCATGTTGATACAAAAGTTGGGTATTCATCCTTTCTGATGGAGGCATAATACTCCATTGTGTATATGGACCACATCTTCCTTATCCATTCGTCCGTTGAAGGGCATCTTGGTTCTTTCCACAGTTTGGCGACCATGGCCATTGCTGCTATAAACATTGGGGTACAGATGGCCCTTCTTTTCACTACATCTGTATGTTTGGGGTAAATACCCAGTAGTGCAATTGCAGGGTCATAGAGAAGGTCTATTTTTAATTTCTTGAGCAATCTCCATACTGTTCTCCAAAGTGGCTGCACCAACTTGCATTCCCAACAACAGTGTAAGAGGGTTCCCCTTTCTCCACATCCCCTCCAACACATGTTGTTTCCTGTCTTGCTAATTTTGGCCATTCTAACTGGTGTAAGGTGGTTTCTCAATGTGGTTTTAATTTGAATCTCCCTGATGGCTAGTGATGATGAACATTTTTTCATGTGTCTGATAGCCATTTGTATGTCTTCATTGGAGAGGTGTCTGTTCATATCTTCTGCCCATTTTTTGATATGATTGTCTGTTTTGTGTGTGTTGAGTTTGAGGAGTTCTTTATAGATCCTGGATATCAACCTTTTGTCTGTATTGTCATTTGCAAATATCTTCTCCCATTCCGTGGGTTGCCTCTTTGTTTTCTTGACTGTTTCCTTTGCTGTGCAGAAGCTTTTGATTTTGATGAAGTCCCAAAAGTTCATTTTCGCTTTTCTTTCCTTTGCCTTTGGAGACATATCTTGAAAGAAGTTGCTGTGGCTGTTATCGAAGAGGTTACTGCCTATATTCTCCTCTAGGATTCGATGGATTTCTGTCTCACATTGAGGTCTTTTATCCACATAGAGTTTATCTTTGTGTACGGTGTTAAAAGAATGGTCGAGTTTCATTCTTCTACATATAGCTGTCCAGTTTTCCCAGCACCATTTATTGAAGAGACTGTCTTTTATCCACTGTAAATTTTTTCCTGTTTTGTCAAAGATTATTTGACCATAGAGTTGAGGGTCCATATCTGGGCTCACTACTTTGTTCCACTGGTCTATGTGTCTGTTTTTATGTCAGTACCATGCTATCTTGGTGATCAGAGCTTTGTAGTAAAGCTTGAAATTGGCTAACGTGATGCCCCCACTTTTTTGTTTTTCAACACTTCCTTAGTGATTCTGGGTCTCTTCTGATTCCATACAAATTTTTGGATTATTTGCTCCAGATCTTTGAAAAATACCAGTAGAATTTTGATCAGAATGGCATTAAAAGTATAGATTTCTCTAGGCAGTATAGACATCTTAACAATGTTTATTCTTCCGATCCAAGAGCATGCAATGGTCTTCCATCTTTTTGTGTCTTCTTCAATTTCTTTCATGAGTGTTCTGCAGTTCCTCGAGTACAGATCCTTTACCTCTTTGGTTAGGTTTATTCCCAGGTGTCTTATGGTTCTTGGTGTTATAGTAAATGGAATCGATTCTCGAATTTCCCTTTCCATATTTTCATTGTTAGTGTATAAGAAAGCTACTGATTTCTGTACATTGACTTTGTATCCTGCCACATTGCTGAATTGCTTTATGAGTTCTAGTAGTTTGGGGATGGAGTCTTTTGGGTTTTCCATTTAAAGAATCATGTCAACTGAAAAGAGAGAGAGTTTGACTTCTTCATTGCCCATTTGGATACCTTTTATTTCTCTTTGTTGTCTGATTGCTGTTGCTAGGACTTCTAATACTATATTGAACAAGAGTGGTGAGAGTGGGCATCCTTGTCGTGTTCCTGATCTCAACGGGAAGGATGCAAGCTTTTTCCCATTGAGGATGATATTTGCTGTGGGTCTTTCATAGACAGATTTTATGAAGTTCAGGAATGTTCCCTCTATCCCTATACTTTGAAGTGTTTTAATCAGGAATGTATGCTGGATTGTGTCAAATGCTTTTTCTGCATCAATTGAGAGGACCACGTGGTTCTTCTCTCTTCTCATATTAATTTGTTCTATCACATTGTTTGATTTGCAAATGTTGAACCATCATTGTAGCCCAGGAATGAATCCCACTTAGTCATGGTGGATAATCTTTTTAATGTGCTGTTGAATCCTGTTTGCTAGGATCTTGTTGAGAATCTTAGCATCCATGTTCATCAGAGATATTGGTCTGAAATTCTCCTTTTTGGTAGGGTCTTTGCCTGGTGTGGGGATCAAGGTAATGCTGGCTTCATAAAAAGAGTCTGGAAATTTTCCTTCTGCTTTAATTTTTTGAAACAGCTTCAGGAGAATAGGTGTTATTTATTCCTTGAAAGTTTGGTAGAATTCCCCAGGGAATCCATCAGGTCCTGGGCTCTTGTTTTTTGGGAGGTTTTTGATCACTGCTTCAATCTTGTTACTAGATATTGGTCTATTCAGGTTGTCAATTTCTTCCTGGTTCAATTTTGGGAGTTTATAGTTTTCCAGGAACGCATCCATTTCATCTAGGTTGCTTAGCTTATTGGCATATAACCGTTGGTAATAACTTCTGATGATTGTTTCTACTTCCTTGGTGTTAGTTGTGATCTCTCCCTTTTCACTCACAGTTTTATTAATTTGGGCTTTCTCTCTTTTCTTTTGGATTAGTGTGGCCAATGGTTTATTGATCTTATTGATTCTTTCAAAAAAAACCAGCTTCTAGTTTCACTGATACATTCTACTATGTCTCTGGTTTCTACCTCATTGATCTCAGCTCTAATCTTCCTTATTTCTCTTCTTATGTGTGGAGTTGGTTTGATTTGTTGTTGATTCTCCAGTTCTTTAAGGTGTAGAGACAGCTGGTGTATTCTGGATTTTTCAATTTTTTTGAGGGAGGCTTGCATGGCTATGTATTCCCCTTAGGACTGCCTTTGCTGTATCCCATAGGTTTTGGACCAACGTGTCTTCATTCTCATTGGTTTCCATGAATTGTTTCAGTTCTTCTTTGATCTCCTGGTTGATCCAAGCATTCTTAAGCAAGGTGGTATTTAGTTTCCAGGTGTTTGAGTTCCTTCCGAACTTTTCCTTGTGATTGAGCTCCAGTTTCAAAGCATTGTGATCTGAGAATGTGCAGGGAATAATCTCAGTCTTTTGGTATCGGTTGAGTCCTGATTTCTGACCCAGTATGTGGTCTATTCTTGAGAAGGTTCCATGTGCACTTGAGAAGACTGAATATTCTGTTGTTTTAGGGTGGAATATTCTGTAAATATCTATGAGGTCCATCTGGTCCAATGTGTCATTCAATGCTCTTGTTTCTTTATTGATTTTCTGCTGCGATGATCTGTTTATTTCTGAGAGAGGTGTGTTAAGATCTCCTACTATTAATGTATTCATATCAATATGACTCTTTATCTTGATTAACAGGTTTTTTTTTATGTAATTGGCTGCTCCCATATTGGGGGCATAGATATTTACAATTGTTAGATCATCTTGGTGGATAGTCCCTTTACAAATGATGTGTCCTTCTGTATCTCTGACTACAGTCTTTAGTTTAAAATCTAATTTGTCTGATATGAGAATCGCTACCCCGGCCTTCTTTTGAGGCCCACTGACATGAAAGATGCTTTTCCATCTCTTCACTTTCAGTCTGGGTGTATCTTTAGGTTCCAAATGGGTCTCTTGTAGACAACATATGGATGGGTCCTGTCATTTTATCCAATCTGCAACCCTGTGCCATTTTATGGGCACATTTAGGCCATTCACATTGAGAGTGATTATTGATACATACATTTTTATTGACATCATATTACCTTTGAAGTCTTTCTTTCTGTAGATTGTGTCTATATTTCTATTCAATGCTATTCTTAGGATTTTCCCTCTTTTATAGAACCCCCCTTAATATTCCCTAAGGTGTCAGCTTGGTGGTTGCATAGTCTTTTAAGCCTTGCCGGTCTTGGAAACTCTTTATCTCTCCATCCATTTTGAATGTCAGTCTTGCTGGATAAAGTATTCTTGGCTGCATGCTCTTCTCATTTAGTGCCCTGAATATATCTTGCCAGCCCTTTCCAGCTTGCCAGGTCTCTGTGGACAGGTCTGATGTTATTCTGATGGGCTTTCCTCTGTAAGTAAGGAGCCTCTTTGTCCTAGCAGCTTTCAAGAGATTATATCTACAATTATGATTCCTCAATTTGACTATCAGGTGCCTTGATGTTTTTCTGGAATCTATAATCTTGGGTGGAGACCGTTTGGCCTCTAGTACATGAACGCTGGTTCCATTCACCAGATTGGGTAAATTTTCATGAAGAACTTGTTCCACTATATCTTCTAGACTTCTTTCTTTCTCCTCTCCTCCCCTTCAGGGATTCCAATAATTCTGATGTTGAAACATTTCATGGCATCATTTATTTCCCTGATTCTGTTTTCATGGCTTCTAAGCTGTTTGTTCCAGGCTTCCTCCTGATCCTTTCTATCTGTTTGTCCTCCAGATCACTAATTCTATCTTCTGTCTCAGTTATCCTAGCTTTGAGAGAATTTAGATTGGAACTCATTGAGAGCATTGTGAACCTCATCCTTGGTAGCTTTTAGCTCTGCCCTAACATTGTGAACATCATCTCTGGTTGCTTTCAGTTTGGCCCTAATCAATTCCGTTTGGTCATCCATGGCTTTCTCCAACCTAGCTATTGCCTGGATAATTGTTAGCCTGAATTCTCTTTCTGACATATTGTCTATGTTGATAGCCATTAGCTCTGTTGCAGAAGGCGCATCCTCTGTATTTTTCTTCTGTTGGGCATTCCTCCTCCTAGTCATTTTGGTGAGAGATGGTTGAACAGATGTAGCTGGATGTATCGACCATGGTGCAGTCAAGATGCAACCTGGAACACTTCTGAACAATCAGGATTTCCCACCCAAACAAGAGAAAAAAGAAAAGAAAAAGAGAGAGAGGGAGAGACAGGAAAGAAAGGGAAGATAAAAGAGAAGGTTCAGCCCAAATGGGCCCCAAGGTAAGATTTATGAAGTATACAAACAAAAACAGACAAACAAAAAGACTGATAAAAGTATATGACAAGAGAAAAAAAATCCATATATATATATATATATATATATATATATGCAAATAAAGGATGAACCTCGTCAAAAAGAACCCCAAGTGTAAGATTTATATACTATGAGGACAAACACAAAAACACAGAAACACTGGTGAAAGAAAAAGATGGGAGAGTGGTTATAAATTCTCAGTGTGGGCGAGGAAGGTGGTTTTGATTCTTCCTGGATGTATCTTAATATCTTTGTTAAAGGACTCAACTTTTCTAAGATAAAGGGGGATTAAAAATTGGTTTACCTATAGGGGTAGCATTGATTGGGGAAAGGGGATTACCTTGAAGTTTAACTCTATATGAATATTAGAAAATAAAAATAAAAAAGAAATAAACTAGACTAAACTAAAATTAAAAAAAAAGAAATTTAAAAAATAGAAATTCAAAAGAAAAACACAGGTGTATGTATCAAAAAGTTCAGGTTAGAAGGTATTATGGAATTTGATGTACTGGACATCTCACTGTGATGGTAAATAGGCTAAAAAATTATCTACGTAAAAAAGAAATGAGCCAGCATAGTGGGAACAAATTAAAAATAAAAGTTGTCTTGTCGTCTTTTTTTTTTTTTTCTTTCCTGGTTGGTTTTCTGGGGGAGGGGCCTGCCACGTGGGTTTTCAGTCAATGATGTTCTCTGAGTTAAGTCCTCCTGCTCCCCTCAAGGGGGTGGGCTCTGAGGAAACTGGTTTTTTTCAGGCTTTTGTCTCTGGAGGTTTTTATGTTTGTTCACTTTTTTTTTTTCTCTCTCGCCTTGACCGCTTTTAATGGTTTTTGTAGGTTTAGAGGAAAGCAAACTGCACCCTGACCTCCCTCTCAGAGAGAAGCCTCAGTCTGGCTGCAGAGCCCAAATAAATTCCCCCTTGGCCGCAGGCCGCAGGCCGCAGGTTCTGAGTCGTGGTCCCTGGGGACGCAGGATTTTTTGCTTGTATCCAAAACCACGGCAGCGGCAGCTGTCTGGGCAGCTCCAGATCGCCAGAGAGGTTCCAAGCAGCAGTTGCACACTGAGATTTTCCCGCTGGCCCAGGCTGGGAGTGCCTGGTCTTTCCGGGTCTGAGAGCACCAGACTGGTGCCTGTGCACACTTCTCTCAGAGGAGGGCGGGGGGTCCGACTCGGACTCTGATAGCAGGGCACAGAGCGAGCGTGGAGACTGTAAAAAGTCTGTGCTTCTGCCAGGTGGCGAGGCTCCCAGCCCCTCACGGGAGCTGGACTCCATGTGCTCTCAGGCACGCTGGTGGCTCAGGGACCAAGACCTGGTTTCTCCACTGCACTCTCTCTGGCTCTGCACCAGGACTGGCTGTCCTGGGTCTGGGGACTTCAGCCCCTGTCCCTAACTGCCCCAATTCCCACAATTCCCCCCGCCCCCCGTGATCCTTTGCTCTTTTTGAGTGCTTTCTACCAGACTCTAAGTTAATGCTGGTCTCCAGACGCAGGGCACTCTCCTATTGGGATATTACTTTCCAAGGGGTCAGCTCTGGTGGCTCCCTCCCCCTTTTATTTATCTTCTGATAGCAGTCCGATGTTCCCACTCGCTTTACCTGCCCACTGGCGTCTTCTGCTCCTGTAGAGATCCAAACGTGTATAATTCTGATCTCAGGCTGAATTCGTGGGTGATCGGAGTTCTTTGGAAGGTAATCAGCTCACTTTAGGGTACAGGTTGAAAGGGCGCCGCCCCCTACTTCACCACCATCTTGTCTCCCCCCAAGGAAATGTATTAACTCCTTTTTAAAAAATATTTTACGGGACGCCTGGGTGGCTCAGTTGGTTGGACGACTGCCTTCGGCTCAGGTCATGATCCTGGTAGTCCCGGGATCGAGTCCCGCATCAGACTCCCAGCTCCATGGGGAGTCTGCTTCTCTCTGACCTTCTCCTTGTTCATGCTCTCTCTCACTGTCTCTCTCTCAAGTAAATAAATAAAATCTTTTAAAAAAAAATATTTTACAATTTTCCTTTTTATACTTACATTCTATACTTTCATTGTATTTAATTTTATTTTATGTATACATAAGTTTTCCTTTCTTTACAATTGTGGGATACAGTTTCTTCTAACAAACAGACCAAAATACATTCCAAACCTGGTATGGAAAAAGCATAGGGGACACTACAGAATCCCCTTCTGGAGGAATAAAAGAACTAAAATCTAATAAAGTTAAAATCAAAAGGCTATTAATGTGATGTAATAAAAAACAGAGGCTCTAATTGCTAGGATAAATGAGGCAGAAGAGATAATTCATGATATAGAAGACCAAATAATGGAAAATAAAGAAGCTGAGAAAAAAAGAGATGAATAACCACTGAAAAAGAGAGATAAAGGGAAGAATTTGAGAGATAAATGATAGCATAAAGCAAAACAATATTAGAATAATTGGGATCCAAGAAGAAGAGGAAGAGAGAGAAGCAGGAGGTATATTGGAGCAAATTATAGCAAAGAACTTCCTTAATCTGGGGAAAGAAACAGGCATTCCAGCCCAGAAGACACAGAGACCCCCCCCTTCAAAATCAATAAAAATAGGTCAACATCCTGCCATATAACAGTGAAACTTGCAAATCTCAGAGACAAAGAGAAAAACCTGAAAGCAGCTCAGGACAAAAGGTCCATAAACTACAAGAGTAGAAACATTAGATTGGGAACAAACCTATCCACAGAAACCTGGCAGGCCGAAAAGGACAAGTATGATATTTTCAGTATGCTAAATGAGAAAAATGCGCAGCCAAGAATACTTATCCAGCTATGATGTCATTCAAAATGGGAGAGATAAAAAGCTTCTAGGGCACAGAGAAACTAAAAGAATTTGTGATCATGAAACCAGCCTTGCAAGAGATATTAAAAGAGATCCTTTAAGTGAAAAGAGAGCCCAAAAGTAACCTAGACCAGAAAGGAACAGAGACAATATACAGAAACAGTAACTTTACAGTTAATATAATGGCACTAAATTCATATCTTTCAATAGTTACTCTAAATGTAAATGGGCTAAATGTTCCAATCAAAAGACAAGGGTATTGGATTGGATAAAAAAGCAAGACCCATTAATATGTTGTCCACAAGAGATTCGTTTCAGATGAATCTCCTCCAAACTGGAAGTGTGGGGGTGGAAAACCATTTACCACGCTGATGGACTTCAGAAAAAAAGCTGTGGGAGAGGCAATCCTTATATCAGACAAATTAGATTTTAAACCAAAGATTGTAATAAGAGATGAGGAAGGACAGTCTATCATACATAAAGGGTCTATCCAACACAAAGAGCTAAACAATTGTAAATATCTATGCCCCCAACTTGGAAGCACCCAAATACATAAATCAATTAATAACAGCATAAAGAAATTCATTGGTAATAATACAATAATAGTAGGGGACTTTAACACCCCACTCACGAATGGACAGCTCATTTAAGCAGCAAATCAATAAGGAAATAAGAGCTTTGAATGACACATTAGATCAGATGGACTTCACAGATATATTCAGAACATACCATCCTAAAGCAACTGAACACACATTCTTCTCGAGTGCACATGGAAGAGTCTCCAGAAGAGATCACACACTGGGTCACAAATCAGATCTCAACTGGTACCAAAAGCCTAGGATTATTCCCTGCATATTTTTGGACACAATGCTTTGAAACTAGAATTCAATCACAAGGGGAAAATTGGGAAGGACTTAAATACATGGAGGTTAAAGAGCATCCCACTGAAAAAAGAATGGGCTAACCAGAAAATTAAAGAAGACTTTTAAAAATTCATGGAAAGAAATGAAAATGAAAACACAGCTGTTCAAAACCTTTGGGATGCAGCAAAGGTGGTCATGAGAGGGAAGTATATAGCAATACAAACCCTTCTCAAGAAAGAAAAAAGTCTCAAATATACAACCTAACTTTACACCTAACAGAGCAAGAGAAAGAACAGCAAATAAAACCTAAATCTAGCAAGAAAAGAGAATTAACAAAGATTAGAGCAGAAATCAATGAAATAGAAACCATAGAAAAAAGCAGTAAAACAGATCAACAAAACTAGGAGGTAGTTCTTTGAAAGAATTAATAAGATTGATAAATCCCTGGCCAGACTTATCAAAAAGAAAAAAGAAAGGACCCAAATAAATGAAATTATGAATGAAAGAGCAGGGATCACAGCCAACACCGAAGAAATACAAACAAGTATAAGAACATATTATGAGCAACTATATGCCAACAAATTAGGCTATCTGGAGGAAATGGATGCATTCCTAGCAACACATAAACTACCAAACTAAACTAAAACAGAAAACAGGAAGAAATAGAAAACCTGAACAGACCCATAACCAGCAAGGAAACTGAAAAAGTAATTAAAAATCTCCCAAAAAACAAGAGTCCAGGGCTAGATGGCTTTCCAGAGAATTCTACCAAACATTTAAGGAAGAACTAATACCTTTTCTTCTTAATCTGTTTCAAAATAGAAATAGAAGAAAAACTTCCAAACTCATTCTGTGAGGCCAGCATTGCCATGATCCCAAAACCAGTCAAAGACCCCACCAAAAAGAATTATAGACAATATCCCTGAGGAACATGGATGCAAAAATTTTCAGCAAGATCTTAGCCCACAGGTTCCAACAGTACATTAAAAGGATTATTTACCACGACAAAGTGGGATTTATGCCTGGGCTGCAAGGCTGGTTCAACATCAGCAAATCGATCAATATGATCCACTACATTAATAAAATAAAGGATAAGAACCATATGATCCTCTCAATAGATGCAGGAAAAGTATTTGACAAAGTCTAGCATCCTTTCTTGATTAAAACTCTCCACAGTGTATAGAGGGAATATCACTCAATAACATAAAAGCCATTTATAAAAAACCCATAGCAAATATCATTCTCAATAGGAAAAACTGAGAGCTCTTCCTTGAGGGCTGGAACAGGGCAGAGAAATCCACTATCGCTGCTGTTGTTCAACATAGTACTAGAAGTCATAGCCTCAGCAATCTTACATCAAAAAGAAATAAAAGATATCCAAATCTGCAAAGAAGAAGTCAAACTCTCACTTTTTGCAAATGGCATGATAAACTATGTGGAAAACCCAAAAGACTCCACTCCCAAGTTGCTAGAACTCATACAGGAATTCAGCAAAGCAGGAGGATACAAAATTAGTGCATTTCTATACACTAACAATGAGACAAAAGAAAGAAAAATTAAGGAATTGATCCCATTTACAATTTGCACCAAAAACCATAGTAATGAACTTAAAGAAAGACGCAAAGGATCTGTACACAGAAGACTATAGAACACTCATGAAAGAAATTGAGGAAGACACAATGAAATGGAAAAACATTCCATGCTCATGGACTGGAAGAACAAATACAGTGAAAATGTCTATGCTACCTAGAGCAATCTATACATTCCATGCAATCCCTATCAGAATACTGTCAATTTTTTTTTCATAGAACTGGAACAATCCTAAAATTTGTATGGAACCAGAAAAGATCCCAAATAGCCAAAGGAATGATGAAAAAGAAAAACAAAGCTGGTGGCATCACAATTCTGGACTTCAAGCTATATTACAAAGCTATAATCATCAAGAAAGCATGGTACGGGCATAAAAACAGACACACAGTGGAACAGAGCAGAGAGCCCAGAAGTAGATCCTCAACTCTATGGTCAACTAATCTTCAACAAAGCAGGAAAGAATATCCAATGGAAAAAAGACAGTCTCTTCAACAAATTGGTGTGGGAAAATTGGACAGCCACATGCAGAAGACTGAAACCAGACCATTTTGTTACACCATGAAAGGAATCCATGAAAATCCTTGAGAAGAACACAGGCAGCAACCTCTTCAACCTTAGCCACAGCAACTTCTTCATAGACACATCGCCAAAGGCAAGGGAAATGACAACAAAAGTGAACTATTGGAAATTCATCAAGAAAAAAAGCTTTTACACAGCAAAGGAAATAGTCAACAACCAAAAGACAACCAACAGAATGGGAGAAAATATTTGCAAATGTCTTACCAGATAAAGGACTAGTATCCAACAAACTCAACACCCAAAGAATAAATAATTCCAACAAGAAATGGGCAGAGGATATGAACAGACATTTCTGGAAAGAAGACATCCTATCTGGATGCCAACAAACACATGAAAAAGTGTTCAACATCACTTGGCCTCAGGGAAATGCAAATCAAACCCACAATGAGATACCACCACACACCAGTCAGAATGGCTAACATTAACAAATCAGGAAACAACAGGTGTTGGCAAGGATGCAGAGAAAGGGGAGCCCTCCTATACTGTTGGTGATGCAGAGTAGTTCAACCACTCTGGAAAACAATATGGAGATTCCTCAAAAAGTTGAAAATAGAGATACCCTACAACCCAGCAACTGTACTACTGGGTATTTACCCCAAAGATACAAATATAGTGATCCAAAGGGGCATGTGCACCTGAATGTTTATAGCAGCAATGTCCACAATAGCCAAATTATGGAAAGAGCCCAGATGTCCATTGACAGATCAGTGGATAATGAAGATATGGTATATATATGTAATGGAATACAACTCAGCCATCAAAAACAATGAAATCTTGCCACTTGCAATGACATGGATGGAATTAGAGGGTATTATGCTAGGTGAAGTAAGTCAATCGGAGAAAGACAATTACCATATGATCTCACTCATATGTGGAATGTAAGAAACAAAACAGAGGACTGTATAGGAAGAGAGGGAAAATAAAACAAGTTCAAATCGAGAGGGAGACATACCGTAAGAGATCCTTTTTTTTTTTTTTTAAGATTTTATATATTTGACAGAGAGACACAGAGAGAGGAACACAAACAGAGGGAGTGGGAGAAGTAGCAGGCTCCCACAGATCAGGGAGCCCAATGTGGGGCTCGATCCCAGGGATCATGACACCTAATGACTGAGCCACCCAGGCATCCCCCATAAGAGACTCTTAATCATAGGGACAAATTGAGGATTGCTGGAGGGGAGGGATGGGGTAACTGGGAGTTAGACATTAAGGAGGGCATGTGATGTAATGAGCACTGGGTATTATATAAGACTAATGAATCACAGAGGTAGATAAGACCTCTACCTCTGAAACTAATAATACATTATATGTTAATTAATTGAATTTAAATTTTAAACCCACAAAAAAGGACAGTGTGGGTAGGCAGTTAAGATTGATAAAATATACAAGCAAGTATTCTAAAAAGCATCATTATATTTAATAATATTCTGGCCAAACCAGTGGGGAATAGAGGGAAAAAAAAAAGGAGGAATAATTACTGAAAAAGAAAAGACAAAATTATCATCATTAGTGAAAGACATAATTATGGTCTTCAAAAGCCCAAAGAACTGAAAAATTCTTAGAATAATTGAATTCAAGAAAGAAGCCAGATAAAAGAAAATTATACCAAAAATAGCTTTCCTATTTATCATCAGTAACCAATGAGAAGATATAATGGAGAGAAAAGTGTCTATTCACAGTAATTTCTCAAAAGCAAACTGCCTAGGACTGAACTAGTAAGTGTGCTCAACTTACATGAAGAAAACTGCAAATTTTACAGAAACACATCAAAGAATATTTGCCTAGATGAAGTGAGGTCCCTCATTTCTGGATGAGAGTGCTCAGTATGGTAAATGTTCTAATATTCCAATTATTTCCAAAATAATTTATAGTTTTAATCCCATCCTGATAAAAATACATAGGCATTTACTTTAATGGAAATAAATGATTAATTATTTATTGAGAACTAAGATTAGGTGAGAATGGATAAGAAAACTTTGAAGACAAGTGATAAGGAAGAACTTGCCTGTAAAATATTAAAGTGTATTATTGACCTTTTATATTTAGAATAACTGATAGTGGCACAGAAATAAGGAGGTATATCTAAGAAACAACAGAGCTAGCCTTTCTTTCTATTCAATAGAAAAAGCATCAAAAATCAATGAGAAACAGTTTCATTATTCAAAATCTAGTGTTGAAATTTTTGACTACTTGGAGGAAAAAAAACTGTTCCTGTGTTTCACAATATGATGAAATTCATTTCAGATGGATTAAAAAGGCAACTGTAAACAAGAAAATCTTAAGAACCTAGAAGAAATTATGGATGAAATAGTCATTTAGTCACTTGATGAGGATGGACTGTACAAATATAAAAATAATAAAATAACAAAATTCAAAATCTTCAAATATAGTATAAATTCAGTCACATAAAACAAAACCAACATTGGTGTGCATGTCTCCTGACCATGAGGGTGCATACGTGTGTGTGTAAAAAGTGGGAGAAACAGAGCTCATTTTGTTTTCTTCTTATTTTGCTTTCTGTGTATTTTTCAAAAAAAATTCTCTGAGAGCACCTGGGTGGCTTAGTGGGTTAAAGCCTCTGCCTTCGGCTCAGGTCATGATCCCAGGGCTCTGGGATTGAGCCCCACATCGGGCTCTCTACTCAGCGGAAAGTCTGCTTCCTCCTCTCTCTCTCTCTGCCTGCCTCTCTGCCTGCTTGTGATCTCTGTCAAATAAATAAATAAAATCTTAAAAAAAAAAATTCTCTGCAGTGAACATATTACTTTGATATTCATAAAGGAATGTTTTATGATGCCAAACTGACTATGGAGTAGGTTAATTAATAAAACAAGAAGGTCATTTTATGGGGTAAAATCCCAATCAAACTGATCTAAAAATATAAACAATAAAGCCCTAACTCAATATAGAGAAGTAAAATTTAAAAATCAGTCAGGAAGAGAGACAATGGACTCTGAAAAACAATCTGAGGGGGGTTTGAAGTGGCGGAGGGATGGGAGGTTGGGGTACCAGGTGGTGGGTATTATAGAGGGCACAGATTGCATAAAGCACTGGGTGTGGTGAAAAAAATAATGAATACCGTTATGCTGAAAATAAATAAAAAATAAATTTAAAAAAATCAGTCAGGAAGAAAAATGAGTATATATATTTTTTAATGGAGATAAATCAATCAAAGTGAAAGTTTTGGGGCACCTGGGTGGCTCAGTCAATTAAGCATCCAACTTTTGATTTCGGCTTGGGTCATGATCTCAGGGTCCTGAGATTGAACCCTGTGTCAGGCTCTGCACTGAGCATGGAACCTGCTTGAGATTCTCTCTCTTTTCCGTGTTCCCCCGTCCCCACTCATTCTCTCTCTCTCTCTCTCTCAAAATAAAACAAAATAAAATAAGATAAAAGTAAAAATATTTTTGTGTCACAAAGACAAGACAACATCTACTACTACTTAGGAAACCTAGAATTTAGTTCTGACTCGGTCATAAAACAGCTGTGTATGTATGTGCAAGGTATATGATTTCTCTGATCACCATTATACAACAAGTTGTTTGGGCTACACCAGTTGTTTCCAAACCTAGCTGATGATCCATTTTTTTTCCTGGGTGGCTTTTTTAACTAGCAAAATACGCCTCATGCTTACTATGTGCTAGGCTTTGCACCAACTGCCTTTTATCTTGTTTATTTCTCTCAATTACTCTAAGAAGTCGGTTCCATTATTTCCATTTTAAGATTTATTAAAATGAGGCATAAAATCCAAGTCAAATAGCTAGTTAAACACACATTTGAACCCAGGCAAAGTGGGCGCAGGGTTCATGCTCTTAGCTATTAATTTAGACTCAGAAATCTTTTTAAAAATCTTTGAAAATTCACCAGGTGATTTGACCAGACCATCTCAAAGTTGTTGTTTTTTTATCTCAATTCTATAATTCTCTGATCCTGTCTTGTCATTTTCTTATCATTTTGTATTTTATCCATTCCTTGGGAGTGACAATGTTCAATATCTGACTTTCTTGGGAGAAATCCTGTGAGAAGTCAAATTTTGAAAGATGGAGGTCTCTCATGACTCTAATCTTGGATCATCTTATGTCAGCACAGAATCCAAGCTGTTTCAGCTGGTACACAGTTGCCCCAAATAAAACAAATTACAGAGTACATGAATCAATTCAGTAAGGTGTTAAATATTTCATATAAATTGATTTCATCTTCTACCTTCATTTCAAAGTGAAGAGATCAATAGGAAGAAAGGGCAGGGGGATTTGAAGGAGACTGAAAGATGGAGGGGGCCTTGGGCCATCTCCTTGATGGCCTGGTCTTCCATCTCCCAGTCTGAAAGAGTAAAAAGGATATAAACCACTATTCCCGTAATACTGGGACTGACTTGCTCTTTGTCTCCCACAGCCTTGCCTAGTTGATTTGTGGACCCCCTCATTTCCTCTAACAGGCGAAAAGAGTTTCTAACCAAGATAGAGGGAAATGAAGCCTGGAAGAGAGGGTGCTCCAAAAGACCAATTGTCAAGCTTAAGAAAACTGAAGGAAGAGGCGTAAGAAGGGTAGCATGTGACCAGACCAGACCTTCCTCCATTGCCTTAGAGGGGCAAAGCTAGAAGAGAGGCAGGGAAGGGAAATTATACACTTATATTCTGCAGCTCTAATGAGTCACTGGGCAGTCCCACCCATGGTAGCACAGGAGCTGTTCCTGGCGTGGCAGCCAACACGAGTGGCTCTCTCGCTACAGATCAGCTGGGGACACAGACACATAAGCCCCAACTCTACCTTGTACACGATTTTGCTCCTGCCATCTGTGAGGTCCAGCTGGATGGAGATGTAGTCGATGTTGGGAGAAGGGGGATCTGTGTGTTGATAGCGAAGCCCCATCAGCAGGAACTCCTCACAGCTCACCTTGGTACTTCCCATTTTCTTCAGTCCCAGGGCACAGCTTCCACCTGGACACCTCAGCTCTGTTCCCAGTTCTAGAATGTACAGCACTGAGTTAAGACAGCTACTTGAGCATGAATGTGAAATTTTTTAAAATTCTCCCTCCCGTGGATCCTGACTGCCTCAGGAATACCCACGCATACCCTCTAATCATTCACAGAAGGGGATGGCATTGTTCGATAACCCTATAACTTCTTTTCCTGAAAAGAATGGTTGACCCGTTTTCTCTCCCGAGATCCTTGCCCACAGAATGTTACACTGAGAGAAAATGGTTGACCCGTTTTCTCCCCCGAGATCCTTGCCCACAGAATGTTACACTGAGAGAAAAAAATAATAAAATACATGTTCTGGTGACTAAACATCCCTGACAAATAGGCCACTGGGTCAAGACAGGCTTTCCACAGTCTAGTGCTGGTCTTCCTTCACAGCATGCACGTCCATGGCTCCATCATGCACTCTCTCCAAGGCTGTTCGACTTGCTGAAATTCACTCCCCACTGTGTTCATCACACCCCCAAGTCCCACACCTTTCCAGGTCCCCTTAGTCCTTTTACTAAACCCTCCTTTAAGTAATCTTTGACAGCCTGAACCAACCTGCTCTCTCCCACAAAAACCACCATCATCTCTTCAAGAGTGTGTCTCTTTCTCTGCCCAACTTCTTTTTACAGTCGTGTAGGGTGATACCCATAGGTCACTTATTTTTCGAGTGGTCTTTCCCTGTTGTATAAAATGAGTGTTCTGGTTTTTAGCCAGATGGTCATGAACACTAAATGGGAGGGTTCATGTGCAAACATACCTTTAGCTGTAAATTGTTGCCCAAATTCAAGGTATCACTATGACTGTGATTATTGGTCTTCACTTAGTGCCTAGAACATTATTATGCACAGAGGAGGTACCCAAAATACATTGATTAGATGGGTAACAGAAGGGACATCATCCATCAACTCCTCCTGATTTAAACCACAGCTACTGGCCACCTGCTCTATGTCAAACTTATTTGTAATCAAATAATACTTAATAAATGCACCAGCTGCTCTTACTACCACTGCCACTGTGAATAACAGCTGACCATCACTGAGCGCCTGCTATGGGTCCGACACCATGTGAAGCCCACTGCATGCATGTGATCTCATTTGCTCCATCCGGCCACAAACTTGGGGAGCAGCTACTATCTTTGCCCATTTTACAGAGACTTAACCACGTTAAATATGTTACCTAAAATCACTTAGGAAATAAAGAGCAGAAGCTGTTTCAAACCCAGGTCACTCTGATTCCAAAGTCCATACTCTTAACCACTAGCCAACATTGTTCAACCAGTTATAATATCAAAGATACAAGATATTTTTTGTCAAAATAGAAGATGAATATTAACAGATGTTTTTGTCAGTTCTATTAACATTTGGGTACATATTAAAACATACATACGAGGGGAGCCTGGGTAGTTCAGTCGGTTAAGCATCTGACTCTTGGTGTTGGCTCAGGTCATGAGATCGAGCCCCACATCAGGCTCCAAGCTCAGCAGGGAGTCTGCTTGAGAATCTCTCCCACTTTCCCTCTCTCCCTCCACCATTCTCACTTTCTCCCTCTCCCTGCCTCTCTTGCTTATAAATAAATCTTCAAAAAAAATAACAAAAAAGAACACGGTACATACGAGTCTCAGGGAAAAAACTGTGTGGCTGATCTCCACGAGGTTTTTCTGGCCGAGGCTCCAGCAGGACCATCTGACCGTGGGCTGGCAGCCGGCTTCCCACAGGATCCAGCCTGACCGTACACTCCAGGCCAGCCGTCCTCTCGTAATCAAATCTGAGAAGGTTCTTATCAATGGCTGGGGAAAGGCCATAGAATTCAGACACCTCCAGGACATTGTGACTCCTACGGATGATGTTACAGTCTGGTTCGAGGAAATAGACCCGCAGGATAAAGGTTTCTGTGAAGGTATCAGTCTCAGTAAATCTGTGGAGAGAACAAAGCAAAGGCAGTGTTTAGCAGAGCTCAGGTACACTTCCGGTATCTAAAGACTGACTTTATAAAATGCGCATATAGGGTAGAGCTTGGATTTTGTTATATACTCGACCCCCAATCTCTGTACTATTCCTTTCTTCTCCTCATCTTGGTGTCAACTCCTTGATCGGCCATCTCCCTCCCCAGTGAGCTTTCTTTCCACACCTTCTCTCAAACCCATCATCCACGTTGATATGTAATGATGGCTGGGAGCTCAGAGTCTCACTTCTAGCACATCTGTCATTTGAGTAGCAAGCCTGTGTAATTTATGGATTGGGTTTTAATTCAGGAGTGAAAGGGTGAGGAGTTTCTGAAGCATCAACACCTTTCTGCGCTTCAGAAACCTATGAGAGACATTGTAAATTCCACTTTACAGAGGGGGAATCTGAGGCAGAGAGAGGCCAAGTAGCTCGCCAAAGGAGCTGATGGGGAGGAGAGAGGGGAATAAGCATGTTCTCTGATTTTCTGCCTCCAGCTCCTCTAAATATTTTCTTTCAAATGTTCTCCAGCAGCTGCTTTGACTGAGCCCTGCTCGCCTTCTCCCCTATCCTGCCCCTTGGAAACTCAAGGAAGAAGTGGGAGAAGCCAGAACCACCAGCTTTTCCAGGCTTCCAGGCAAGCTGTCCAAGGTTAGATTTTTAACTCTAAAGCCTTAGAAAGATCAAACAGCCCTGCATGCTGGTGATACAGAATCTCTGGGTACTATTTCATTTTTTGAGCACAGCATTGTGTTCAATCCTCTCTTTCAGCCCTTGTTCACATTACAGTTATCTACCATATTTTGCGTCAGATTATGAACACCAAAAATCCATGAATCTTCATCCTTGTGTTTCCTATGCCCAGCATTGAGCCTTGAGTTATAGTAGGTGATTATAAGTGTCTATAGAACGATTCAACATGCTAGTGTCTTCTACAAAACTCTTTGCAATAGTACTGTGGTACTTAAGGGAAATTCATACTAAGATATTTCAGCCAGATATTCATAACCGCCGTAAAAATCCATCTAAAAGCCTACTCCAAAAACCTATCTAAAAGCCTGGGTGGCTCAGTCAGTTAAGCATCTGCCTTTGGCTCAGATCATATTCCCAGGGTCCTGGCATCGAGCCCCATGTCAGGCTCTCCCCTCAGCTGGGAGCCTGCTTCTCCCTCGCCCTCTGCCTGCCTCTCCTCCTGTTGTGCTCTCTCCCTATCAAATAAGTCAGTAAAATCTTGGAAAAAAAAAAAACAACCTACTCCGCCTACTGCGTTGTCAGTTACCTCTATGAAGTGAGCAATACCATAACCATGAACTTAATTTTTAAGCTAATTTTTACTGAGATGAAATTTACCTTTTTAAAGTATACAACTCAGTGGTTTTTAGTATATTCATAAGGTGGTGCAACCTTCACAACCACCTAATTCCAGAACGTTTTTATTCCCGCAGAAAGAAATCCATACCCATTAGTGATCACTCCCCATTTGCCCTTCCCCCGGCCCCTGGCAACCACTAATCTGCGTTCTGTGTTTTATGAATTTGCCTTTTCTAGAAAAGGTATGTGACCTTTTGTGTCTGGTGTGTTTCATTTCGCATGATGGTCTCGAGGTTCACCCATGTTACAGCCTACAACAGTACTTCATCCGCTGAGTAATATTCCATTGTATGGATACACCACATTTTGTTCACACATTCATCAGTTGGGTTATTTCAAATTTTTAGCTATTATGAATGATGCTACAATGAAGATCTGTGTGCAAGTTTGGGGGGAAATAAGGTTTTTATTTCTCTTACACATATATTTAAGAGTAGAATTGCTGGCTCACACAGTCACTCTGTACTTAACTTTATAGCTGATTATTTAAACATTTTTATCATTTAATATGCTTACGATTAGAAGACATACCTCACTTCTTATTAACTGAGCAGCTGATAATCAAAATAAAGAATAGCATTCAATTTTGGAATATTTTCTGAGTTCTTTTTAAGAATTTGTATTTGTATTTCGTAATTTTAATTTCCCATCATAAGCAGGAAGGTAGATCACCAGAGTGACCTGTACAAGAACTCTACAGGGGAACAGGACAGAAGCTTTCCACAGACAAGCTCCCAGGAAGATGACACAAATAAAGATAATTGAAAATCGACAATTCTTGCCTCACCTACTTAGGTCCCCAATTTCTATTGATTACTTGCTTGTTTGGGATCTAGCAACTAGCCTCATGATAACATCAATCTATAGAAAAATCCTGAAGAAGTACACAGAATGGTTATGTGTGCTGCTTACCTGTACAGTCTAAGCTTCACTGTGTCTTCATCAAGAATCGGGCAACCATTATGAATATACTTTACTTCATTGGGAAGGAAATGGCAGTCAAAGACCTAGTTCACGTGAAGAAATGGATAAATACTTGTGAAAAAAAATTGGTACAAGATTAGATGTTTCTGGCAGCAGAGTACTGCCTGGGGAAACCATGGTCTGTTAGAACGGTGTGTCTGAGTGTGTATACGTGTGCGTACGCGTGTCCATGTTGTAACCACCCACCATCTCTGCCCACCCCTGTGCCCGCTCCCAGCCTGCTTCTATAGCCGTGTCTTATTTTAAGAATACCTAAACCATGGGGTGTATGGGTGGCTCAGTGGGTTAAGCCTCTGCCTTCAGCTCAGGTCATGATCTCAGGGTCCTGGGATCCAGTCCTGCATCGGGCTCTCTGCTCAGCGGGGAGCCTGCTTCCCTCTCTCTCTCTGCCTGCCTCTCTGCCTACTTGTGCTCTCATCTCAATCTCTGTCAAATAAATAAATAAATAAAATCTTTAAAAAAAAATAATATCTAAACCATGATAATCCAAACAGATCAAGCAGATACATTAAGGAGTAATTATCTCTTAAAATGATTCTGTTCACAGTCTCCACTATATTTAAACGATGGTTCCATTTATCAAAATATAATACACCCACACCCTTCAGGGGTTCATAGCAATGGAATTAGAGGCCTACCTGTGCATATGCATGAAAAGGTACACATTACCCCACACACAAACACACTGTATTGATTATATATCTTTTTCTTTTCCTTGCTTTCTTTTCCAAATAGCATTTTTATATTCCAAAATGAAGCCACAGGCTATGGACACTGTTGTGGTTGATCAGAGCCAAACGTGGCCCCAAACTGCTTCTCATATAATTGCAGAAGACTGCTTTACTGGTTACGAACCGCAGAAATGGTTGATGAGGGGGCATGGGTGGTTAAGCGCCTGCCTTCAGCTGGGGTTGTGATCCGCAGGTCCTGGAATCAAGTCCCACCTGGGGTTTCCTGCTCAGCGGAGAGCCTGATTCTCCCTCCACCTCTCCCTCCCTGGCCCCCTCTGCTCATGCACTTTCCCTCTCTCAAATAAATACACAAAATCTTTTTTTAAAGTGGTTGATGAGACCAATAGCAAGCTAAAGGTAATTTCTTCCATCCAAATAAAATTATAATTAACTGAATCCCTATTAAGGAAACTGTACCGTTGTATTTTGGGAACTCTCTTTTTTGGGGGGCAGGAGGGGACTGTAATTCTTAAAAGAAGAATTTTCTCTCCCAACCACACCATGACTCTCCTTCTGCCCAACCTGACTTGTCAGAGTGTTAAGAAATACCCTTGAAGTATCCCCATACCATAACTGTTCAGTTCATGGTGTTTAGCCTACATTCTGTCACAGTTTCAAACATTTACAGACAACATCATCCTCTCTAAGACTTTACTACTAATACAAATGATCTTTTCCCACAGACATCATTGGCTCCTCTTTTTAATTGACAACAAAGAAGGAGATAAAGGAAAGACCTTCCCCATATCATTGACAAATAGTCCTGGTGATAAAGAGACAATCTGGTTTGTTAAAAGAAACATCTGTTTTATTTTCGTAATATGTTTTCCTTTTATAAAAGGCGACAACCATAATTGTCCATAAATTTACTAACTAAAACAAAGGAGAGCTAAATCCTTTTCTAATTACTGTCTAGCCTTGGTTTTTTCCACTTCAACTGCTTTTCAATTACAATTTATAATTAAATTGTCACACATTCCTAATTCATTACTCACTTTAATGACAGTATACTGGTTCAACCTAGAGATGTTTTCTTACGGCCACATTTCTGATTCAAAAAAGCAAGCTCAGCTCTAAACTGAGGGGATTTTCCACCCAGGAAATGTCTTGCTTTGAAACAGGTGTGAGAACTGCTCTGTGTGAGGAAGTCGTGTCCTAAAACATGGGGAAAACATATTGCCACAGACCTTGTCTAATTGACTACATCAGGAGGGTTATCTAAACAGAAGGTACTGGTGTGCGCCAATGGAAATCCCTTTCCAAATATCCAATAGGAAAATGAACCTGTTGGTCCTAAGACAAACTTCAGTAATGAAATGAAAACACTAATTGAACAGATGTTAAACAAAACATTTTCTGTGCAAATCAAATAAAACTGTTCATTACACAGCAGGGTGTTGTTAATACAGTCATCTCACTAGAAACGGGTTCACATAAGCCTTGCTTTCAACTTACTGGTAAGTGCTATTAAAGAATAATGCTTAGGCTTTGTGTGTATGCACACGCATTCGGCTATGCTTAATTTCAAAAACACCATAAGAAATCAAGCCTTGGAAGCGTTGCATTAAAAATAAGCACATAATCTCCCCCACCCCCCCCCAAAAAAGAAAAGAGAAAACAACAGACTTTATGTAGGAATCTGGTTTCTGTTGAAATTATCATACTAAAGTAGGAAGATCATCCGGGAGTTTGAGAAACAAAGTTTTCTGGATACACAGATTTCCTTCTGGTACAAATATCTGACAAAAAGGTAATGAAACTCCACAGCTCAATGGGTTCCTTTTCCACACAATAAATTTTAGAAGATACAAGTCACATATTTACTTTAGACCATACAAATCCATTTGAGATGCCACATTTACCTCCAGAAATGCGCTCACTGAACATTTTCTCATTTTAAAGCCACAGCACTTGAGGAGACAAGTTGGGACTTTTTTGGAGCCCCATCCCTGGCCTGCCTGTTCAGACATCCCTAAATCAGACAGGCACGCTGTTTCTGCTCCATATTCTTTCTAGCAACTGGATTTTTGTCTTAAAATCAGAGAAATTTTGGAATGGAGATGACTAGGAGATCTCTTACAACCCTTGACCCAAATAAGTGTTTTACCTGATTGTAGTCACTTAGATGCTCTTTCGCTCTCTAGTATCTCAGAGACAGCCAGATGGCAAACACCATTAAACATCACCAAAAACAAATAATGGAGACAATTCCACTATTTGCGGAGAAAGTACTATATATATGTTTATGAGTCATAGGCTATTTGAGACAGGGAGAGGATACTCCTCAGAGGCTGACTTAAGGAACAGTATATTCTCCCCAAATTACTTTCTAAGGAGGGAGAATCTGGTGAAGAACAGGGCTTTTGCTTTGCACGCGTAGGGCCAGAGATAATAAACCAGGAAGCATTTTTTTTCTCTTCCCTCATAAAATATTCAACCTCACTTCTAAATAAATACTGAATGATTTTTAAAAATATATTGACTGGAAAGGGTACCAAATTACGAGTTCATTTCTCGATAAGGCACCCATATACATCCATGCAGCCACGGACTCCGGTGTTCTAGGACTAGGGTCCTCTATTGCTCTCTAAAACTCCAAGGATTTGCTTTTAACAAACTGGGTCCTTGTAGTTAGGTCTCCATGTTCTGTAGTTGAGCTTATTCATGTCACCTACTAATTGCCCTTAGTCATGTGGGATCTAGGTATGAGCCACCTCAGGTCTCTCTTCTTTCCCTGACTGTAAGTTCCAACCAACCAAACTTCCACTGGGCACCTGGGTGGTTTAGTCCCTTAAGCATCTGACTTAGGCTCAGGTCATGATCTTGGGGTCCTGGAATGGACCCCAAGTCCAGCAGGGAGTCTGCTTGCCCTTCCTCCTGCTCGTGCTCTCTCTCTCTCTTATAAACAAAATCTTAAAACATGCACACACACACTTTTGCAGTGCAAACGGTGTTGGGAGAAAGTATAAAGATGCTGCAAGTCTCAAACACTTGGGACTACAACCCCTTAGGAGCTGGGACCATTACTGTATTCAGTTCGGAGGTGCCCATCAGAAGCTCTGAATGACAAAAGAAAATCTCATGGGAAACTGGAGAGAGACATTTTGTTGCTGTCACATCAGGAATGCTCCCTAAGTAGAAACCCACCACAGAGTTGTGATGTATTTCAGAACTGGCCTATCCTCTGAGAGCGGTAAATCAAACAGCTTGCAATAACCACCTGAGTTAGTATCGATCTAAGTCCCCTTCCATTTGTCTCCACATCATCTAGTACCACTGTGGAGTAACTTCCTGGAATAAAAGTCTTTAGCCAAATGGAGAAGAAAGTTAATGTTCACAGTTCACAAATAATGGTGCATGTTTCCAGAAGCAGCAGTAGCAGCCAGTGCAGAACATTCTCAAAATTGTCTGCATTGGGAGGAAGTTAAACCACAGTAGGGACAAGCCATAAAACCAGAACCAATTTCCTATTTTATATAGAGGTAAACTCCTACTTCAGGCAAGTACAATATATGATAATACAGACTTTTTTCAACCCAATGACTTAGACAGTAACTCTATTCTGCTCTTAGAAGATAATCCTACAAAAGGATTGTGCCTAATATACTCTTAAATGATAAGGTCTCCAAGATTTTGACTAAAGGAACACATTTTTCTACAGACATTTTTGAAGAAACAATGAATATTTAAAATGAAGTATTTTCACCTCTCCTTGCCATGTCTCTCCTCCCACTCCCCGGAATGTTCTAGTGATGGAAACAGATAAAAATGTCTTCGCGTTTTACTTGTGCTATTCTGCGATCACAAGTGTAGCCTAAAACATATCTTGAAATCCTGACATCTTACCCAAAGGCACCCTGACTAGCAGTGGATGAGCTCATTTGGGACAAGAATAATCCCATAAAGACTGATCATATCACACCACACAGGGCCTACTCCAACCTTTGAAAGGCTGTCCCATCCCTCTTTGGTTTCATTCGTTCCCTCTCTCTCTCTCTCTCTCTCTCTCACACACACACACACACACACACACACACCCCCATACACACTCACATTCACACACATGGCTGAATAGAAAAATCTCAGGAATGACCTACCTGTGGAGTGAGTTTCCCGACCCTTTGGGTCATTGGCTCGTTCATCACAACTTCCACTTTGCAAGCATCTTTCTCTTTGGGGATGACAAACTTCAGGTCATCTCCCGACAGGAAGGCAGAGCTGCCCTTCATCACCCTGATCCCACGGTTAAGGCTGATGAAGGTGGGACTGGCCCAGCCAAGGAGCAGCAGCAGCAGAGCACTGGGCCCACCCCAGTTCAGAGAGCTCATGCTGTCAGGGGCCAACTTGGTTTGTCCACCGGTGAAATCCCTTCAACACAAGAGGGCTTCTGTTCTTCCTCCAGAGATGTTAGCTCATAGTCCTAGGGGCAGGGCAAGGGGTCCTGACGATGTGCCCCCAAGATCTTAACATGTCCCTTTCATTTCAAAGCCAGACAAGGAGGCTTTTCAGGCAATCCCAGGGCTTTTAATAAAACTCGCTGATCACTCCTGACAACGCCGGCAAGATGAATGTGCCTCCCAAGTGCTTTTCTAATCCTGCAAATGAGAGGAGAGGTTGGAGGAAAGCGAGAGAGAGAGAAAGAGAGAGAGAGAGACCAAAAGGTTTGTGTGACTATTCAAAAGATCTTTGCTGGCAAAGGAATCTTTCAACCAGCCTATAATTTCAGCTAAATTAAAAACAAATAAACTAACTTGACCTCCAGGCCCATGTAAAAAGGCAGTGAAGCCATTTCACTACCCTGCCTGTAACTCCCGCTTCCGGACTCAAAGCTGCCCCCCACCGCCACCCCCACCCTGCCCCATGGGGATGTCACTTGTGTGGTCCCACAGGAGCCAACCAGCCTCACTCCCCAAGTACAGTGTTTGGTTGCCTGGGAGGTGAGCTCTGCTTCTGTTTCCTCATCTGTTAAATGAGGACCAGAGCCTAATCTGTAGAAGAGAGCTGACAGAATTATTTGCACGCTGTTTCAAACACTGATGAATTCTTAATCATCATGACCCAAATAAGAAACGAGCTTCGTAATTTGTCCCATGAACACAACTCTGACATTGCTGGGCAATGAAGACCCTGAGAAACTCTTGAGTGTAAATTGGAGAACAGATATTTTTCTAAGTGAACATTTTGGAGGGGGTGTTGTTTTTACACCAAAGAGACTAGGAATCAAGTCACATAGCTTGACTAGACACAGCTGACTCCGCGTATGCATACATGTTCGTATTGTCTATGACATTAATTGTAACATAACGCACTGAATCTGCACAAATGGAATCTTTGTTTCTACTTTCACCACTAGGAATTTCAAGATTATTTCTCTGTGTTCCATAACAGATATGACTCTGCCAAGTAAAACATATTGCAATAAATCCTCAGGTTCAGGCTAAGGTTGGGTGGACCAATGATGGTTGACTATGCCCATAGGAAGTCTTAACGTTTTAATGATTTCAACAAATTTCTGTACATAACCAAAGGATACTCAAATAAATGTTTGACCAAAGGGTGTACACAAAAAATCACCCATGTTCAATACATCAAGGGAGGACTCATTCTCTTGGCATTGTTTGAAACCATTCACTTTTGAGGTAGTACATGACATACGTCACCTGGTATCTAAGGGGGGTGTACATTTTACAGAACAGTCTTTCTTTTTTTTTTTTTTAATGGCGTCAATCTCAAGCTAAAACTGTTCCCACACTCCCACTGACGGTGTTGTCCACAATCCAGCTGAATGAGGTTGGCTTATTTGGGCAGAAATGTAAACTTTGCTGTTGAACCTTCACAACAAAGTCAAACCTGGTTTCCATTCATGTTTGACATCTAAGACCACTTGAGGGGGAAAAAAAAAAAAAAGGCAGCACATTCAGAAAGAAGAGCATGGCTAAGTGTTTCTCAAAATGGAGAGGTAAGGGGAAAAACTTTGCTTTCTGAGACTTTTAAAGAATTAAATCAACCTGTGAGGCCGTAAGGACTGCAGGCTCTCATGCATCCCTCTTATCTCACTATCACCTCCCTTCTCCTTTCCTGCTTTTTCTAAGATCCCCTGACTTTTTAACATGGGGAGCCTAGGGTCCTTGGACCTGGCTTTTGTCTACCCTTCCTCCCTAATGATCTCATTTCTTGGCTTTAAATACCACTTATATGCTAATGAGTCCCAAATTTATATCTCTAACCTTCTCCCTTAACTCTGGATTCCATACGGCACTGCCTATGTGACATCTTCCTAGGGGTGTTTAACGAACATCTCATTCTTCATGTTGCCAAATTTGTGCTCTTGGTCCTCCCTCTCTCCCTCTCCCCGATCTCAGTTAATGGCATCCAACTTTTTAGTTGTTCTCTCCTTTGTCTCAGTGTTTAGTCTACTGCTAAACAACGCAACAAAATCCTGTTCGTTTGTTGCAATGGACACAACTTAGGGTGACCTCCAAGAATTTCGGCCTATAGCATCCCGGAGTTCCCTCCCATCGAGTGACAGCAGAATCTTTGAGGCTTCCAAACAACAGAATAAGGCACAGGTGATGGGATGTCATTCCCATGGTCAACTATTTAAGAAAAGAATCTGTCTTAGCAGACTGGGGCTCCAGGCTCTCCTGCTGGACTTGAAAAGCAAGCGTCCCTGGGTTCTAGTCTGCCAACAGCCTGAATGAGCTCAGAAGAAGATGCAGCCTCAGTCAAGCCTCCAGGTAAGACTGGCATCCAGCCTCCAGAGAAGATGCCTTGATTGCCGCCTGAAGCAAGGAACCCAGGTAAGCTGTGACCAGACTCCCAACCAATGTCAGCTGTGAGATAAGAAATTTGTGTTAGGTCACTAAGTTTGTAGTAATTTGCTTACTTGGTAATATAAATTGAATGCATTCTTCTTCAAAACATATCCAGACTCCAACCACTTCTCGCTTCCATTGTTGTTATGAGAGCCAAGCTGTATCATCAATTCTTTGCTGGATGACTACAAATAGCATCCAATTTGACTTCCCCGCTTTGCCTCTTGCCTCCCCGATAGCCAAGCTTCAGCATAGTGGCCACAGGTCCTATTAAATATTACTTAGGTCACTTCCATGCCCCAAACCCCCAATGGCCTTTCATCTTAGTGTAAAAGCCATAAGGCAACCATGTATGTAATGTGTTTCTCTCTTACTTCTCTCATCAGCTCTTCTGTTTGTCTTTCCTTCACTTCCCCTGCTCTAGGCCCACTAGCATCTCTGCTTTTCCTCAAACATGTCAAGATTAGCCTTCTCTTGCTCCCATCCAGAACCTTCCCACTTGCTGTTAGCCTCTAGCACATTCTTCTCTCGGATATTCTCCTTCTTATCTCACTGGCTCCCAGTTTTTCATCAAATGTAACACCTGCTCTGTACCACACCTATCCACTCCCTTCAAACATCTCTCCATCCCCAGCATTCTTTTCTGCTTTGTTTTCAACCTTAGTCCTTAAAACCATCTAATAATACATTTGCTTATTTACATTGTGTGTAACCATCTCTCTCATAGAGGTGAGAATTTTTATCTTTTTTATTCATGGATTTATCTTTATGATTTCCTCCATCTCGTTGCCCAGGACCACACCACAGGCTGGCAGAGCTGTGAGCTAGAAGGAGCCTAGAAGGGACATTTGCGAAGTGAAGTCACCATACCAGCCCATTCTTCCAGAATTTTACATGGCAGAGAATATAAACTTTTTTCTTGTTTAACCCACTGATATTTGGTGTTTATTTTGGTACTCATGACTGAACTATAATTATAGCTTTAATCATCACCTTATTCTTCAAGTTTTTCTATTAATTTAATTTAGTCACTAATCAGCTAAATAGTGTACCTTCCTGCCTAATAGTATACGGGGCAATAGGTCATCCTCTAATCATATTATAATAAGTTCTTAATTAGCCTAGAAGTACACAGACCAAGATCCCAATGCTTTTCCACAAGGAAGAGATAAGAGAGAAGGAGGAGAAAATCTATTCCTGTAGCCTGTAGCTTCCTAAGCTGCAGTGATATGGAAAGAGTGGACCTGAATTCTGAAAATCCAGATTTGGCTTGATTCTTCTGAACACTGGCTTCCTCTTCGAAGAGAAGAGCCATCCATCCTCCCACTTCCAGTTTCCCTGTGAGACCAAATGAAATAATCCATGTGGAAATACTCTAATGATAAAGTGCCATACAAATGAAGCATTACTATCACAAAATACATCAAAGGAATAAGAGGAAAGCTTGTCTTGAGACAAGTAGAATGGCAGGACTTGGCCCTTGGTGAAGGTGGCAGAATCGGATTCCGGACAAGTCAAACCAAGTATGTTCTGTTTACATTTTCATTTACTCTTTTCTTCCTCAGGATCATAAGACAAGCTGTAACAATAAAAACTGAATTTTTTTCAGTATTTCGGAAACAACCTGAAGCAACACAACTGAGAGAAAGGAAGGGCACAAGAGTAACAATTTCCAAACTCAAAACCAAATATCCTTTAATCAGTGGGCTTGAGTGAAGTGTGCAAAATTAAGCTCCATGAAGATCAAAAAGAGTATGTTGTACTTATGTTCTATTCACATTCAGATTTTGCTCTGGTATTTTTTTCTTGGTGTTGAGGAACACCAAGAATGTGGGCATTCCATAGAAAATATTGCTCTGATTTTTCACTCGAAGAAGGCAGCCGAGGAGGGGAGAGAGAGGATTTGGATGAACAAATGGAGAAGAGAAGAGCAAACAAGTGAACAGAACAATAGATAAGGAAATCTGGGCTCTGCATCATACAAAGTTTTGTAGACAATGATGGGCCTTTTACCTCCACCCCCCAAATTAAATGGTAGTAACTGTCTTGACTCTGATACAAAATTATGACGTCCAGAGGGAACCAACATTTACCTGACAACACCCTGATAAAGCTCATCACAAGAAGCCCCTTTTCTGGTCCCAACATAGGGCCTCATCAGTTGCTTAGAATCCATCTGCCCACAGCTCTCTCAGAATGCCAGTGGAGGCACCCACGGAATGAGCAGAATCAGCAGAAGCACTCAGATGCAGAAGCAGAAAGGCGGCTGAATTCTTCAAGGGACCTTGTCACCTGACTTTTAGCCACTCCAGACTTAATTTGACCCTGTAACAGAAACAAACCCTGTGTCTCTTTGTCTGTGTGGTGATTCAGCTGCTTCTCGCCATTTCAAAATCCTCAGGTTGCAGCTCCAAAGCAGCTCTGTTCCTATCAACCATGTTCTCACCTTTGCCTTTTTCCTTCTTATGGGAATCAGGTATTCTAAGGAATATCTGTACACTCCAATAAAAATGAGTGAAAACATATTCTGAAAAGTGGTAAAGGACTCTGCTTTGAGTTCTTCCTCATAAATATTCAAAAAATGTTTCTGTAATCAACCTTTCTTTCTTGGTAAATTTCCTGAACAGAAGAAAGTAATTTAATAACATTTCCAGGTGGTTGGGGGTTAAGGAATGTGAGCTAGTATTTACTTCATAATTACACATTTGATTTAACCTTAGGAGCATGTATTCTTTATGTTAATAAAAACATGAAACTCTTATTACTTAGCTAGAGTATTTTGCACACATCAAGAAAAGAATGGATCTTAGCTGTACTCCCCGGCTCTTTCTGCAATGGAAATTTTCAGTGGTCAATGAAAATGATGTGTGCCCTGATAAGAATCATATTTACTACTATTCTTCTTTAAAATTTGCAATGGTAGCTATGCAATGCAAAGATATACCCTTCCCCATCTTGTACCCAGCACAATAATCTTATATCTTCTTGTTGGTTTGCTTTGCTGTGTGCAGGACTTTGGTAGATAGCCTGATACTCTTCTCAGTGATCCAGGTTAATTGTTACCAGTCAAGGGAAGATGATGCAAACAATGGAACTGTTTGTTTTCCTGTTTTACAAGTACCCTCAAATTTTTAAAAATGAAAATAAACTTGAAAGAACAGAACCTAATAAGCCCAAAGAGAATGAAAACAGTAATTTAGAAAGATACGTGCACCCCTAGGCTTACTGCAGCATTATTTACAATAACCAAGATATGGAAGCAACCCAAGGGGTCATTGAGAGATGAAGGGATGAGGATGTGGTTTATATCTACGATGGAATATTACTCAGCTACAAAAAAGAATGAGATTTTGCCATTTGTGACAACATGGATAGAGCTAGAGAATATCATGCTAAGTGAAATCAGTCAGTCAGAGAAAGACAAATACCATATGATACTGCTCATAAGAGGAATTTAAGAAATAAAACAAATGAACAAAGAAAAAAAAAAAGATAAACAAAAAAACAGATTCTTAAATCCAGAGAACAAACTGGTGGTTACCAGAGGGGAGATCAGTGGAAGAATAAGTAAAAGAGGGAAAGGGGATTAGGAGTATACTTACTGTGACGAGCACTGAGTGATATATAGAAATGCTGAATCATTATACTGTACCTCCAAAACCAATATCATGTTGTATGTTATTATACTTCAATTTAAATTTTAAATAAATAAATAACAAAACAGGGGAACAGGGGAAAATTAAGAAAGTGGGTTTAAGTTAAAAATAGCCAACTCAGGAAAGTTAAAAACAGCCAACTCAGGATCAACCCATTCCCAACTACCCCAACACAGAGAGATTTTGATATCCTTGCCTAGAATGATGAAGAAAGCCAGTGAGATTTTTCTAACTCTACTTCACATTAAAATCTTTAAAATATCAATCAGAATGACCTGAGAAGCCACCGTGGAATTTTTTTGATGGATTTTTAAAATCATCATTATTTTCACCCAAACGAATTTCCAAAATAACTCACATAAATCAAAGGTAAAAATTTAAAGCGTAAACTTGTCGCTGAATAAAATTGTCCACAGGATAACTGAATTGAAACCAAATCATAGATGACATGAACTGCTCCAAAGGAATGGGCATTAAAGGGAACTGTATCCAGAGAACAGCTAGCTGTCCAAACTCAGGCAAAATGGTTCTCTTCTCTGTATTTTGGTTGAGGAAATTAAGACTTAGGCAGAGTCTACCAAGGACTTCAGATGCACTGCCTCCTCTGACTTCAGCCCCCGCTGGGGGAGACAGACAAGTCTAATTGCTCCTTGTTATAAGCAACAGGGAGTCAACATTCTAAGAGGTCATAGCCTGATGCAGCAGAGCCTGGGGGAAGCAGGTGTTGAGTCTCCGGTGTAGGGATTTTTCCTCCTGTATGCTACCAATCTCATTCTTTTCTCTCCAACAAAGAGTAGTTGAACCATATAAATCACAAAAGAGCTGGGAAGACACAGTCATAAAAAAGTTTTTCTTTTTGAGAAACACATAACCTTTTATGGAGTTTTAATTGCTCAACGACCCCACGAGAGTGAAGAATCTTTGGCAGTCTTGCCCAATACAGAATTTCCAGAGAGATTTCTCTCAAATAGGAGATAGAATCTTGCAGAAGAAAAAGCTTGTGACTTCGAAGACTGTTTTTTCTTTATCAAAGAATTGTTCATGTCTTCCTGTCCCCATTTTTTGATCACCTACTATATACAGGCAATGAGCTCTGTTCTTTATATGTTTTTGTTTCTTTCTCACAACAAGCCCTACAACGCATTTTCTACTATTGTTCTGATTTCACAGGTAAATAGTGCCTTAAAGAAGTGACAGAAGAATCATAAACAAGAACTAACATTTACTAAGTGCTTACTAAGGGCTAGGAGACGTTCAAAGTACTTTATACATATTATCTTTGTTTAATTCCTGCAACACTTCTAGGATGTAGAGAACGATTTTACAGGTTTGGAAAATGAGGTGCAAAAAGGTTAAGTAACTTGCCCAAGGTCATCAGCTTGACTCAGTCTGTGTCCTAGTTTTGCCTGACCCTGGGACCCACACACTTAACCACAAGACATTATACTGCTTCACATGACAGCAAAATCTTTTTTTTTTTTTTTAAGATTTTATTTATTTATTTATTTGATGGAGAGAGACACAGTGAGAGAAGGAACACAAGCAGGGGGAGTGGGAGAGGGAGAAGCAGGCTTCCCCCTGAGCAGGGAGCCCAATGTGGGGCTCGATCCTAGAACCCTGGGATCATGACCTGAGCTGAAGGCAGAGGCTTAAGTGAGCCACCCCGCTGTCCCCACATCACAGCAAAATCTTACACTCCTTGCAATTACTTCACTACCCCCTCGAGGTTGTTTTGTGAACCCCTAACAATTTTAGGGGACAGTTGCAGACAGCAACTGATGACTGTTGCCTGAGTTTAAGTTTCACTGCAGGCAATGTTCTCTCAGAAAAGTAGCTGTTACTTTAAGAGCAGATAATCAAGGCAGATGTCCTGTCTCATTGCATCTTACTATTCCAACTCCTCACACAAGCAGCACAGTTTAAAGATCTCAAGGCAAACAGGTCTCCTCGAAATTCCAGGCTATTAAATCAATAAAATGTGTCTTGACTCTGTTTACAGCATTGTGCTTCCCCCACTCTGCACATTTTTTCTAAAATGCAATCTGAATCACAGAATATATGGTTTAGGAGAGACATTAGAAATCAAGGAGTCTATATCCTTCATTATTTTTTCATCAATGTATTCGTCTTTTTTGAAAATAACCCCCTTTCATGTGTATTAAAAAATATATGCTCATTAACTAACAGATAAAAACACAGAAACACAAAGAAAAGGAATAAATATCCTTTCCCAACACCCAAAGAAAACATCCTTAGGTTTTTCAAATGTATGTGTATGTATATACAATTTTTTTTTAAAGATTTTATTTATTTATTTGACAGAGAGAGATCACAGTAGGCAGAGAGGCAGGCAGAGAGAGAGGAAGGGAAGCAGGCCCCCTGCTGAGCAGAGAGCCTGATGCGGGACTCGATCCCAGGACCCTGAGATCATGACCTGAGCCGAAGGCAGCGGCTTAACCCACTGAGCCACCCAGGCGCCCATATACAATTTTTAAACTTAATTAAAGTCACACTATCAAAAGAGTATGGACCATCTTTTCCTATTAACGCAACATTCTAGTTTAAGCATTTTCCATATCGTTAAACATTCCTTGTGATCTTACTTTTCAGTTATGCCCTCTATCTAAGACATGGATATACTATGATTTCCACCTTCATGTCTTGTTATGCTGAAGTACTTACCATGCCAGTAGATTGTGATGAAAACTCCTTAATTATACATTAGTTTATTTTTCTAGTTCTTTCCTTTTGATAGTTTTCTAGCAATGGAATTATAAGATCAAAGGGTATGAATTTATTTTGCGGATCCTGATACACACGCTTTCTAGAAAGATGGTGCTAATTTGATACCATTTCCAGTCTTGCTCACATTCCATATCACCCCTTAAATCTTTACTCACTTCCAAAGTGAAATGTTGTATCCTACCCCTATTTTAACTTGCATTCCTTTGTTTACTTGCAATATAGCTTTTTATTTATGTTATGTGTATTTTCTCTTTTAGAAAGCCCTTCATTTTACAGAAGAAAGGAAGTCCCATGGCAATTAGTGACTTTACTAATGTTGAAAGAAATTTCCAGGCACAAGATGGAGCCACTCCTGCCCAGGATACCACAATCACAAACCGAAACTTAGATAATTTTCGTGTCCCAGTCAATGCTCTGCTTGACCAGAAACGCCGTCTATTCAATCAGCCAATCCCGGATGCCAAGCCAACTCTACGCCTTTTCACCCTCAACAAGGTTGACCATGTGGCCACAACCAGTCAGATATTCTCTAGCTGTTTCTTCTTTGCTTTTTATCCTTTTATTTTTTTAAAAGATTTTATTTATTTATTTGACACAGAGACAGAGATCACAAGTAGGCGGAGAGGCAGGCAGAGAGAGAGGGGGAAGCAGGCTCCCCACTGAGCAGAGAGCCCGATGTGGGGCTCTATCCCAAGACCCTGAGATCATGACCTGAGCCGAAGGCAGAGGCTTAACCCACTGAGCCACCTAGGCACCCCTTGTTTTTTATTCTTTATCCTATAAAATTTCTGGCCTTCTACCCCATTTTGCAGTTCCCTGAGACTGTCTACCTCATAAAGTGTTAAGTAAAGTTTGTTTGCATCACCCAAATTATCTCCTTTAATCAGTGTCTCCACACCAAGATTACACAGGTGTCTGGAGACAAAGCCTGGTTTGGAAACTTCGTCCTCCTGACATCCAGACCATGGCAATGTCCGCCATCCCTGCAGCTCACTCAAATCACAGATGCTTGGTCCAGAGACTATTGTTTCAGTACTTTCTTCCCCCAATTCAGCAAGTCCTGACAGACTCCCAGAACTATGGAGAGAAAGCCTTTCCTCGGGCTATGCTGTCAAGACCCAAGTTGCAAACATGGATCTTTGACCACCACACAAACTCATTAGAAGGTTTCCATTCTAGGATTTTTCAGTAGTTCAGTGTTTATTCCACTCATCAAGGTCACATTTTGCGAACTATGTTTCTTAAAATACACATTTTGGGGATGTTATAAGCTTTCACAGACAAAAAAGTCTTCTATATCCAAATATATCTAAAACACAGAAAGCTAAAAGGTTTTTGTTTTTGTTTTTAAAATTCGCAATGCAATATGAGCATATCAGAGGCTCTAAGAAGCCCTGAGGAAAGAAAAACTTTCACATGGAAGTTTGCAAACTTACAGAAAACCCTCTCCATCCCAATACAAAATCCAGGTTCTTTGATAAATCACTCAAGAAACACTTGGTTAGAGAGTTAAAAATGACTGAAATACAGAATGGCCACAAATTTCTGGCCATCCCTGATAAATCCATATTTAATGAATCTACATCAGAAATCCAAATTCCAGGCCACTCTTTGGAAACCAGACATCTGGCCTTTCTCTACAAAGACCTTCCACTAAAACTACCTTCAAAGGTAGAGAAAATGGATGGCAGGGTGGAAAAAGATTTTGTCCCCTTGATTTACAGTTGTTTTTAATGACTTTTGAAGTTTCTTAAACCATCAAAGGCATTTCCTTGAAGATTAGGAAGTGACCATAATTTACATTCACTTTGCTTTTAGCCAGAGGGTTGTATCAAACAAATTTTCACAACAGCTTGTTTTAATTGAATAACTTAAACAGAATGAAAAACATTCTCATTCACAATGGTCGACTCTACCTGGGACTGAACCATGTGTACACACCCAGACTTAAACTCAAGACCTTCCCAAACACAGTCACACTATTAAAATTGGCTTTTCTCTTCTTGAGTGAATTCTGTTATCTTTTAAATTCACCAAACACCAAGTTGTCCAGAAGTGAGATTCTGTTGAAAGTCACATGAGGTCATGTTCAGAAGTTCATCATCTGGAAACAATTCCCTTTCTACATTAGATCCTGGTTCTCTGTTTGAATAGGACAAATTCACTAGTTCACTTAAGATACAAGCAATTACAGAATACCCATTTTGTGACAAGGGCTCTAATAAGTGCTAGACAAAAGAAAAAAAAAGACAAAAAAAATTCTTGCTCATACAGCACATTTATATTGTAATGGAGAAGGAATACATATAAATTCTGAATTCAAAAAGAGTGGTAAGTGTTCTAATGGTGGAATGCATTGTATGCTACAGGAATAAATAGGAGGGCAGCGTTTGACTCATACTGGGCATAGGGGAGAGCACTTTCCTACAAGGGGAGAGAGCTAAATTAGGACAAATAGTATTTATTTAGAAAGGTGAAAGGGAGTTGGAATGGCTAAAATTAACCAGTTAGGATGACAGGTGTTGGCGAGAATACAAAGAAAAGGGAACCCTCCTACATTGTTGGTGGAATGCAAGCTGGTGCAGCCACTCTGGAAAACAGTATGGAGGCTCCTCAAAAAAGTTGAAAATAGAGCTACCCTATGACCCAGCAATTGCAATACTGGGTATTTACCCAAAGATACAAATGTAGGGATCCCAATGGGCACGTGCACCCGAATGTTTACAGCACAATGTCCACAATAGCCAAACTATGGAAAGAACCTAGATGTCCATCAACAGATGAATGGATAAAGATGTGGTATATATACAATGGAATACTATGCAGCCTTCAAAAACTTGCCACCTGCAACGATCTGGATGGAATTAGAAGGTATTATGCTAGGTGAAGTAAGTCAATTGGAGAAAGAAAATTACCATATGATCTCACTGATATGAGGAATTTGAGAAACAAGACAGAGGATCACAGGGGAAGGAAGGGAAAAATGAAACAAGATGAAACCAGAGAGGGAGACAAACCATAAGAGACTCTTAATCATAGGAAACAAACTGAAGGTTGCTGGAGAGGAGGTGGAAGGGATGGGGTGATTGGGTGATGAACATTAAGGAAGGCATGTGATGCAATGAGCCCTGGGTCTTACAGACAACTGATGAATCACCGAACTCTACCTCTGGAACTAATAATACACAATATGTAAATTAACTAAATTTAAATAAAAAAGAATCTTGTAACTATTCCTAGAAGAAAGCAGACCATACATTAACAATAATTATCTTCGCATGCTAGAATTTTGGATAGTTTTTATTTTCTTCTTTATAATTTTTTTTAATTTTCCACAATGAATTTATACTATTATAAAAATTGGGAAAATGTTATTTTTTTAAAAACTTCAGATGTACTATTGGTTTATTTAGTCTCTTCCTTATTGTTAGACATTTGGGTTTTCCAGTATGGGGCAATGAATATCTTTGTTCATAAAGTATTTTCCAAATTCATACTTATTTCTTTAAAAAAAAAAAAAAGGATTTCCATATTGGCAGATCTTTTAACAGGACTATTTGTGATGGTTGGCCTCTTTTCTACACCAGACATCTGTGCGTTTGGATTTTATTATTAGCTATGGTATGCAAGTAAGGTGGTCAAGGTTATTGTAGTATAGCTCAAGGAGCAATGCTGGGTAGTTGTTTTGTTTTGTTTTAAGATTTATTTATTTAGAGAGAGAGAGGGTGCAGTGCGAGGGGGTTGGGGAAGATAGAGAGAGAATCTCAAACAGACTCCCCACTGAGTGTAGGACCCAACATGGGGCTCAATCCCACAACTCTGAGATCACAACCTAAACAGAAATCAAGAGTCAGACCCTCAACCGACTACACCACTCAGGCACCACCCTGGGTAGTTTTCTGAATGTTGAGCAGTCCTTTCCACCATGAAGTACTCCATTTCGAACAGTACAAGTTAAGGGTAAATTGCTGAGTTTGAGGAGCTCCTTAGAGCATTGTGCGCATATGCTATCGTAGCAATACCATTTTTTACTGTGAAGTACTTGATTATTGATCTGTCCCACAGACCTCAATTTCTCAAAGGCGGGGGGTTTTACCTTAGTGGACTGTTAGGAGTCAGCTGCCTCTCCACTCATTTACACAGAGACTGTGCTTCTGATGTAACATCTACTCATCGATCCTCTGACTCTGCCATATTCTTTCTCTTCATCTTCAAACACGCCCCTTTAACCTTTCTTTCTCCTTCCTTCCTTCCACTATTGTGTATTATTTGTTTCAGGGGTACAGGCCTATGATTCATCAGTCTTACACAATTCATAGCACTCACCACAGCACCTCCCTAATGTCCATCACCCAGACACCCCATCCCTTCCACCCCCTCCTTCCCTCCAACAACCCTTAGTTTGTTTCCTATGATTAAGAGTCTCTTATGGTTTGTGTCCCTCTCTGATCTCATCTTGTTTTATTTTTTCCTTCTTTGTCTTATGCACCTCCATTTTCTTTTTTATTATTTTTTATTTTTTTAGATTTTATTTATTTATTTGACAGACAGAGATCGCAAGTGGGCAGAGAGGCAGACAGAGAGAGAGGAAGGGAAGCAGGCTCCCCGCAAAGCACAGAGCCCGACGTGGGGCTCAATCCCAGGACCCTGGGATCATGACCTGAGCCAAAGGCAGAGGCTTTAACCGACTGAGCCACCCAGGCGCCCCCGTTTTGTTTCTTAAAGTCCAGATATGAGTGAGGTCATACAATAATTGTCTTTATCTGCTTGACTTATTTCTCTTAGCACAAAACCCTCTAATTCTAGTCATGTCATTGCAAATGGCAAGATTTTATTTTTATGGCTGCATAGTATTCTATTGTGTGTGTGTATGCAAATGTATGTGTGTGTGTGTTTGTGTATATATATACACATATGTATATGTATGTATACATATGTATATGTGTGTGTGTGTGTGTGTGTGTGTGTATACACACCACATCTTTATCCATTTGTCTATTGATGGACATCTAGGCTCTTTCCATAGTTTGGTTATTGTGGACATTGCTGCTATAAACACTGTGGTCCAGGTGTCCCTTCAGATCACTACATCTATATCTTTGGGGTAAATACCCAGGAGCGCAATTGTTGGGTCATAGGATAGCTCTATTTTTAACTTTTTGAGGAAACTTCTTGAGAGTATATTTCCAGAGTGGCTGCACCAGCCTGCGTTCCCAGCAACGGTGTAAGAGGGTTTCCCTTTCTCTGCAGCCTTGCCAATATCTGTTACTTCCTGACTTATTAATTCTAACCATTCTAACTAGTGTGAGATGGTATCTTACTGCGGTTTTGATTTGCATTGGAAATGCTTTTGATGACTTAAGAAACCAAGTGATAATGATAAAAAATGTAATGTTGTTTGAGACTAAGTCACAGTACATCAAAAGTCACAGAATTCTAGGGTTGGAAGGAGCTTCTCCTCCAAATTTTACTTAAACCAACGTTCTTGGGTGTTACGTACTTACTTTGCATCTGGTCCTATTTCACAACCACCTATGGAGCAGATTCTATTCTAAGGATTCTGGTTCTAAGGTAAGTAATTTGTCCAAGGCATACGCTAATAAACAACTGAGCTGACATTCCAACCCCAGCGGATAGGTTCCAAAGCCCCCGTTCCTGAAGCCCATACTCTGCACACTCCAGCACACACAAAGAAGTCAAGGTGAGGAAGCAACCGCCCTAAGGGGCAAAGTGATTTGCCAAGGATTAAAGAACTGATTTGCCGGCTGTCTTATTCACTAATGCAGGCAGAGAATGGACAGCATACCACAATATCAAATCCTGGGATAAAGTTAAAAAAAAAACTGCAAGTCCTATACACAGAGATGTAGACACTGGTGTGAGAGTACTTTTCCTGGAAGCCAGCCTTCCAGCACATGGGCAAAGCCCTCAATCAGGGCAAGATCTGCCAAGTGAACATCTCTTGCCTTCACCTCACTGCCTATACCTGCCCTTCAGGGAGATGGGGGTCAAGACAAGGAAACAAACACTGAATCCTTAAAAAAATGACAATTCTTAACACCAACAAATAATTAAATTTAACAGAACTCTAATGAGAGTCTTTCCTTTCTTCTCTGCTGAGGATCTTAGCACAATTCTAACTAGGTTTAGCCATGACCTGTACATCACTTTATTTTACAAATAGTTGTTTTACGAATGTTTGTTTATTAGAAATAATTTTGCAAATATAGTACAGGAGAAGGAAGAGGAGGGAGGGGGTGGGGAGGGCTTAATGCTCTGCTCTAGGATTACTGCTGAAGTGAAAGGAAATGCCACAGTAATAAGAACAGAGGCTGGATTTAAATCAGATTTCTCCCAGTTCCACTATTTCCTTGAACAAGGTCCTTATTTTTTCTTGGCCTCTGTTTCCTCACCTATACAAAAAGTGACACCTTTCAGGGCCATTAAAATAGTTAAACGTGATAATGTACGTAAATGTGTTGTTGCTCGGAGTCCCCACGGGACAGCAAGCAAGGCTCCGGGTAACTCCGGAGGGCAGGGCGCAGGGGCACACTCACCCACGGAGACAGCAAGCAAGGCTCCGGGTAACTCTGTCCCCTTTCTGGCCCAGGCCAATCAGAGTGTTTTCTAAAACTTAGTGACAAATTTACCACTGTAATGGATACTTATCATTAAACATTCATCAAAACCCAGAGAATGTACATCACAAGTGAATCCTAATGAAACTACGGACTTTAGATAATCATCACTGGCTTATCCCCTGTAGTACCTGATACTCATACAAGGTGTTAGTAACCGGGGAAAGTGGGCAGATGGGGTGTATGTGAGAACGCTGTTCAATTCTTCCATAAACCGAAATCTGCTCAGAAACTGAAGTATATCAAGTTAAAAAAAAAAATCATTAGTTGAGCCATCCTTTGACATGTTCTGGGATTTAGGTTGAACTGACTTTCCAGTAACACCCAACAGAGCTAGAAAATTTTCTGTAGAGCGGTGCAGGGCTACTGGCAACAAAAAAGAAGCCAGGCAAGCCACAGGGACTTCTGGCGTTCAGAACCGAGCACGATTGTGTCTGCGCTGTAGAGCTCTGCCCTTCCTCACGATCTGCAGACATCCAGCTACTCAGGCACCAGCAGGCCTTGCTGGCCACAGGACTCTCCCACACTGAGGGCTCCCCCAGGTGAACCCAGCGGCCACCATTCGGTCTCCTGCAGATGCATGAGTCCCGGACCCCTCTGTGCTCCGCTTAATTGCATTAAGAAGAGTGGAAACATAATCTGCTTACTTTGGCAGAATTGGGGGTGGGCTGCAGTGAGTGGGAGAACGCTCTCAGGCAATGAGATTAAAAATGGTTCAGTCCTAGCTCAAAAACAAAATCTCAGTAAACATCACAGGCTGCAAATTAAAAGTATCTGAATGTCTGATGAGATGACTTATTTGTTGAATACATGTGTGCACAAGAATATGGCAACGTATAAGAGTGGCTTACCATGACAATTACAAGCACAACCAAGTCAGAGAAGTGTTTTAAAAGAGAGAGTGGGCACCTGGGTGGCTCGGTCAATTAAGCAGCCGACTCTTGGTTTCTGCTCAGGGCATGATCTCAGGTTCTTAAGATCGGACCAGGCAATCAGCTCCACAGTCAGCCCGGAGTTCCTTTCTCTCCCTCTCTCTCTCCCTCTGCCCCTCCCCCTGTCCGCGCACACTTGCGCGTGCTCTCTCTCTCTCTAAGAAAGAAATAAAATCTTTAAAAAGAGAGACAAATAGGGTACACCAAGTGGTCTTGGTGTAAACATTTTCTTAAGTCTTCAAAACACAAATAGACTATTTTTTAAAAGTGGGTTTGCAAATCATTCCTCTAGAAGTGAGAACGTATTAGCCATAGGCATAGCGTCCGGACTAGCAGAGGAAGGCAGTTCACACTGTGATGTCACTGAGCATGACATAAACTCAACACAACGGAAAGTATTTCTGGGGAAGCCAGCTAACATACCTATCCTTCAGAGTATAGGCCAAAGGAGGTGAGACTCCGTTATTGGGTTTTTCTCAGTTCGATACATCAAATTCCAGGGGCACTGTTCATTTTATAACCGTGCTCAGGGTGGGGGTGGGAGGAGTGGTGGTGTTTGGGGTGCTGCTTTCACATACCAAATAGTAAACAGGGCCCGCAGAGTTCCTGCAGTGTGATGGTTGACCCCAATATCTCCTGAGGCCTGAGGGAAAGCAGTGGTTACAAACGAGATTTTGCTCTCATGGCTTCAGCCCCACTTGACTGCTGGAAGTAATTAAACAGCCTTCATGTGGGCTGAAGACGGTTTTTGTCATTGACAACATTCTAGAAACACTATAAGGTCAAAGTGTTGCCCTAATGTCACTCCTAAGCCAGCAGGGGCCCACCTCTGGCTTCATCTCAGGACAACTCCTGCATCATCTCAAATTTTTTCAGATGTAATTTGCCTGCGTGGGGTCCAGCCATCTGAAATCAGAAGTTCTCTAGTGATTCTCATGAGCCACCAGGTTTGAGAATCACTGCTGTGAACAAGAGCACTTTCTTTTCTTCACCTCGGAGTAGAGGTGGTAAAGGGGGCTTTAGTGCCCAAAGACAGAAGGTAGGTTTTTTGGCATATCTGAAAACCATCAGAGTGGAGTGAAGTGGTGGGTCTAGGGCTGGGGTCCCACCCAGAAGACCAGGACCAGGAAGAGGCTAAAAGCAAGATCCAGTTTGGGGAGCAATGGGGAAAAGGAGAGGGAGACAGGATGGCCCCAGACAGAGAGGAAATGAGGGAAACTGTCCAGACAGCCTAGCTGGGAGGCCATTCCTAGGAAGCTAGTCACATGCGTGACAAGTACAGACATGAGGCAGCGGTTTCCCAAAGTAGCAAACTCGTTAGAAAGGAAACAGTCTAAAATAAAAGACATTAACATCAAGTTTAGCCAGCAAAATTTTGGGCAAGGACTACTTTCCATTGCATTCCAACTTTCCCTCGCTGTGAATCTTTAAAGACACAGTTAAATATGTGTATTGCAACAGCAAACTTTATTACCCACAAGGCTAATATCTCTCCATGCTCCGCCCCCCCATATTATGATAGTTCGTGTTATGATAGAAATAATCATTTGGGTTTAGGCAGGAAGTCGGAGGTCTCCCTGAGATCATCACTTGTGGTCACTATTGATCAGAGTAAAAGGGGAGTTGAGGCTCTCTCCTTAATCGTCTGCTGCAGAATATAAACACTCAGACCTTCTGGTCTATAAATTAAAAATCCCTCACGTGACTCCAAAGTCTAATTCCTCCCATCCAAGTGCTAACTAGGCCCAACCCCGCTTACCTTCCGAGATCAGATGAGATCAGGTGCGTTCAGGGTGGTATGGCCGTAGACCAAAGTCTAATTCCTTTTTGTGTTCCTAGTGTGCCAGTTTCTTCGCGTCAGTTCTTCAATGAAACAGGAGCCACCATTGCATGCCTCTTCCAACATTTGCTACCAAGTTCATGAACCTCGATCCTTTCCGCTGGAGCCCATCTCACTACCTACAGCCTTCTACTTAGGATTCACAATTTGGCTTCTTCTGCTCAATTCAAAAAAAAATTTTGCCTCTAGCCTTCTGCTTAGGATTCACAATTTGAGTTTTTTCTGCTCAATTAAAAAAAAAAAAAAAGATCGATCCTTTGAAGGAAATAAAACTGTTTTTTTTTCTTTTTATATTAATAAAAAGTCAGGTAATAACTCCACAATGTTTATATCATGTTCTCTACCTTACACATCTCTTCATAGACAGACATCAATTAAGCCTTTGAACGAAGGATAAGCACTCTAAGCCATTCACTTTCTGAACACTTCAGAGGTTCACAAGAACCTCAACCTACAAAATAAATGTTACTTAAACCTTCTCAGACTTCCTTTCATCATCTGTGGAGTGAGGATCTGTAACACTAATTTCACAAGGTTGTTGTAAAGATTGCGTTTGTTGTCATTCTTAATTAACAAATTCAAATGCTCTCACTTCCTGGGCATCTGTGCTCCTTACCAAGTCATCCCCTCGAAGTCTTCAGTCTTGGTCTTAAGATGTCTGAAAAATCTAGGTCTTAGATTTTGAAGTTCTGATGTCAGATCTCTCTGGCCATAGAGCTAATGATTCAGAGGCGATACCTCCAAGCCCTGGGCTGTCCATGATAGCAAGCCTGCTGTGCAACACCACAGATCATCCCTGACTATGTCTCTTTTATCTCAAGTGGTTGTCATCATTTGCCATATATATATATATGGAGAGAGAGAAAGCGCTAGATTTTTTTTTTTTTTTCGAGAGGGCAGAGGGGCGGAAAGAGAGAGAGAAGCCTAAAGCAGGCCTCACACTCAGCGCAACACTCAATGCAGGGCTCAATCTCACAACACTGAGATCACAATCTGAGCCAAAATTAAGAGTCAGACACTTAACTGACTGAGCCATAGAGGCATCCCATCATTTGCCATTCTTAATGCAGACAAACACTTCAGTGGGGGAAGGGATATACGAAGACTTGAGCTTTCCTACCACTGAATCTCATAGCCTGTGATTTCCACACACTACAAGGAGTTTCATGCCAGAGCAACTTACAAAGTTACAGACCAGGAAATGTCAGGCGCCCAGGTGGCTCCGTTGGTTGAGCGACTGCCTTCGGCTCAGGTCATGATCCGGGAGTCCCTGGGATCAAGTCCTGCATTGGGCTCCCTGCTCAGTAAGGGGTTTGCTTCTCCCTCTGATCTTCCCCCCTCTCATGCTCCCTCTTTCTCTTTCTCTCTCTCTCAAATAAATAAATAAAATCTTAAAAAAAAAAAAAAAGGAAATGTCTCTGTATTGGGGGTAAAATAAAGGCCACTGGTTTCCAATGAAGCAATCCAGCAACAACCAACATAGGAGGCTTCATAGCATCTGCAAGGCAAACGAGGACACGGCACATCGTTCCCTCCTAACCTGAACGGTTAAACTGGCGTTGTGCGGGCTTCGTAGCCAAATAAGAAAAGCAGAATGGGTTTCACCTAGAATTTTTAGAAGTTCAAAGCTAGTCCTGCCCAAGGAGGTTTCCTCATCTCCCCAACCTGAAGTCAAGCTCCAAATCCAGAGTGTATTACAAATGGATTTCTAAACGTGAATTTATAGGTCCATGGGTTTTATTCGATTTCCTTCTGCTGCAGTTTTGTCCTCAGCATTTAGAAGATCAGTTAAGTAACAACAAGCAGAGGCTTGATCTGGTGGCCTGGTCTTTATGGGTTGAATTTTGTTCTCCCAAAATACATAGATCGAAGTCTTAACCCCCAGTACCTCAGAATGTGACTATATTTAGAGACAGAGTCTTTAAAGAGGTAATTAAATTAAAATAAGGTCATTAGGGTAGCCCTTGATCCAGTATCATTCATGTCCTTCTAAAAAGAAAAAATTAGGACACAGGTGGGTAACTGAGGAAACACCATGTAAAGACACAGGGAGAAGAAATCAGTTCCACAAGCCAAGGAGAGAGGCCTCATGAGGAAACAGCCCTATTAAAACCTTGATCTTGGACTCCTAGACTCGAGAATTGTGAAAAAATAAATTTGTACTGTTTAAACCACCAAGTCTATAGTTCATCGTTATGGCAGCCATAGCAAATTCATACATATGGTACACACGGATGAAGAGTGTGAAAGTCTTGGGTAGCTACGTAATAGAGTCCAATGGCCACTCAACTCCTGCTCCTTTTCTATACTGAAAAGTTACCCCCAGTGACCTCTTAATCACCAATCAATACCTCCAGCAGTGGCTATTTTTAATTGTTACAGAATTCTAAGGGCTTAAGGCACCAACTGTTCTCCAGTACTGGAGCAAAGTTGTTTTAAAATGCTATAGCGCTTCACGCCGACCTACTGTGTGAAAGCAGTGGATCTTCGTGGAGGCCGCAGTCAGGGAGGAGATCAAAGTTACCGAGCTGTGGCAGATGGGGAGGAGGAGCCTGATTTTTTTTTTTTTCTTAGAGATTTTATTTAAGAGAGAGAGAGAACATGATCAGTTAAAGGGGCAGAGGAAAGAGGGAGAAGCAGACTTCCTGTGGAGCAGGGAGCCTGATGCAGGGTTTGACCCCAGGACCTCAGGACCATGACCTGAGTCAAAGGCAGAGCCTGAACCGATGGAGTCACCCAGGTGTCCTAGAGTCTGATTTTCTTAAGATGAGGCAATTATTGAAAGAAAAGGTGAAGGAAGTAAGGAGAGTGACAGGAGAGGAAAGGAAGAGAAAATGCCCTTGCATCTGGAATTTGCAAAGAGCCGTGGGTACTGGGACCGCAACAGGATGGGTTCACCAGTGCACAACCACGTCCTGCACATTACACAGCAATGACTTTGTGCTACAAAAGGTTATACTGTCTTTTCAGAAATTAAGCAGAGATTTATTCCGTACTTAGTAGAAATTAGTTCTTCAAGTGCCTTCCCATTCTTGTGTGCTTTTTTAAAATTTTTGTTACTTTGATAAATGGATTTTAATGGGCATGCCAGTGGCCCTCCCCAAATCCAAGCCCAAAACAGAAAAGTGGCCACACCGGTGAGTCCTGAGGACACAGAGACCTTAGATTTGAACGCTGGTCCTGTCGCCTGACATCATCTTGGCCAAGTACAGTTCTCTTAGTCTCAGTTGTCTTAACAGTGAAAAGGGGCTGAAACACCAGCCTGGAGTCATGCTGTGAGAATCGGATGCACAAATACGTGTGTAGACAACTAGAACACAGTGAGAACTCAGCAAATGTTGGCTCTGACCACTGCTACTTCCACTGGTGTCACTATGACTCTTATTCCTACTACTTGTCAAACATCCTCTTTTCTCCTTTCCCACCATATGCCTCCCCTTGACCAACTAGCCTACATCCTCACCACTTGTGTTCCCGAAGAGGACCACTTGATTTTGATAGCCTCCAGTCCAATGAAATAGCTGTCCCAAAGGCTGCCAGGGATCCACCATTACATACGTCAACTTGAACTTTTCTCCAACAATCCTCTCTGATCTTGACAGTACACAATGGTGCCCTCCACCCACTGTCTGCATAACTGCTTCTGTACCAGGTTCTATACCTCTGTATACTCCTGGTTCTCTTTCGACCTAACCACTGCCTTTTTCTCTTTCATTTGTTCTTCTTTCTCTTTCTTTCTTTCTTTCTTTCTTTCTTTTTTTTTTTTTTTATCTTCTCTGGGTCATGGTGCACTGCCAAAAATATGACATTTCTTAAAATTTTCACCTCAGCTAGCTTCTCTCTATGTATCCACTCTGGCTAACACTTCTAGACGTATGTGTTCCCAGACCATAGCCCAACCCCGTCCCATAGCCTCCAGTGACATGGTCACAAGGACCTGCTGCATCCTCCCCATCTCTACACCCCTGTCCACGTATGCCCCTGCCTGGAATGTCTTTGCTTCCATCCTGATTAAAACCTTTAAGTATTAAGGTATTGTGAAATGCTTCCTTCAAGATGTCCAAAGACATGATCATTCCATTTGGCAAATTTCCTTTCTGCTGTAGCAGAAGAATCACATTTTATTTAAACCTATCATGGGGCATTTATCACATCCTACCTGATGGTGTAGGTATTTATCTACGTGTTTTGAAGGCAGGAGGATGAACTATTACTGCATGTGACAGGCATTCAACACCCATTTGATAAATGGGTTTTAATGGGCAGGCCAGTGGCCCTCCCCAAATCCAAGCCCCAAACAGAAAAGCAGCCACACCGGTGTAGCCCTGAGGACAGTGGTAAATGAAATCAGCAAATACAGTCAAACTATGCTTTCATACACTGATGTCACTGAACTCTTTTCATTTAAACTTGAACATATCTGTGAGTCTGGGCTATAGAGATGTTGTGTCTAGTTTCCTCTCTAAAAACAAAATAAAAAGAGGTTAGGGGTACCCTTTCTCTTAAGAGAAACATCTTCAGGGGTGCCCATAGCTCCATGTTTGGTTTCCTCTGGTTAAATAATTTCCCAAAATCCTCTGCAAAGTTACAGAAGACAAGCTCATCCAATTCACAAACAACACAAATCCAAAAAAGTCAACTGTTATCAGTGAGGATACAATCAAGATCCACGCTCTCAACAACTGGAGGCTAGAATAATAGACTGAAGCCAGTAAGTTCACTTTCCACAGCACAAATGTAAAACTGCTTTCCCAAAAACGGATTGCATGTGAACGGGAAAGTGCAGACCTGCTTGGACAGTAATTTATGAAAGAAATAGTCTGTCTTCGAATGATTCGAAAGAAGAGAGTCTTTACTCTCTGGGTTCAGGGTGCAGATAGATAGATAAATCTTTTTTAAAGATTATGAATGCCCTTCCCCAACTTCTACGAAACTCCCACTTGCCTGGCTAAATTCTGTCCCTCCTTCAGGTCTCGGTCTCCCAGACCAGTTCTATCTGCTTGCAGAGAATCCTGGGATACCCTCCCCGCATGTGGCATTTCATTGTTTCTTTGCAGTCATTTGATTAAAAGTCAACTTTGAGGGGCACTTGGGTGGTTTAGTGGGTTAAAGCTTCTGCCTTCCGCTCAGGTCATGATCTCAGGGTCCTGGGTTCAAGGCCTGCATCAGGTTCTCTGCTCAGCGCCTCTCTCTCTGCCTGCCTTTCTGCCCACTTGTGATCTCTACCTGTCAAATAAATAAATAAAATCTTTAAAAAAAAAAAAAAAGTCAACCTTTTTACCCTAGTCTGTAAGCTTCTCGGAGATAACAACCATGATTGCTCTGTTCACTCAAGTCCCTCCTCTCCTGGTCATCTTCTCTGGCCCAGAGAAACTTAGTAAATATTAGCTGAGTGACTGGCTTATCACAGTGCAAACACCGGAGCTATAAGAAAACACTGTTGGAAGAGAAATACCGAGGCTGGGGGCAGGGGGGAGTGCGGGGTGAGCAGCGCATGTCTGAATGGCTATGTTTTGTCGTTTTCTCTTTGGTGAATAGCTCACAAACTGCCTGTGGTACAATCCCCGAGTTTCAAATTCTTAAACATTTGCCCCAGAAGTGGGACCCCTGGCCACAATGGAGCAAAATCCTCCCTGCCAAAAACCTAAAATGATGTCTTTATATATGAAACGGCTATAAAAGTTTTCCATTCTGGAGGGTCAGGAAGAAGTGAGGGCAGACTGATTTTCACACTGCCCTTGCTTTCTCTGTACTAATCCCTCAGATGGTCCCGGAGCTCATGGGTCTGTTCCAGCTGGGAGAAGGAATCAAGTGGGACCAAAGCCAGGGAAGTGGTGGGATAACATCTATTCTTCCCCGTCCATGAAATCTAGAAGAAAGCTTGATTTCTCATTTCTGTTTTCACCTATGGACTGAGCAGCTTGCCACAGGCATGGTTCTTTCCAGCCTTCACACCTGTGTTAGTAGAAATACTCATGGATCCTTGTCATTCATCATGGATCATGCTAGGTGCTTTCCAAATGTCCTTTAGCCCCATGAACATCCGGTAAGTGTCCGTACCCTCACTTGACACAGAGGAAACTAAGTAACTGGGCCAGCATTACCGAACCAAAGAATATTGTAGCCAAGGACTGGAACCCAGCTGAAATTTATTCAAAGATCTTTTTTTTTTCCCTATTACACCACTTCAATTTAATATTTGAGCTCTCCTATTAATACTTCCTTTTGGTTTCAAAACAATCAATAATGCTTATTGGATGAAACCGAATTAGACCACCAGGATATAACAAAGAGGAAGATTTGCATAAAACAGCATTAGTGTACTGCTATTGTGTGTTGTTGTGTTGGCCTTTCCCAGGAGGGGAATCGCTTTAATGGGAAAAACAAATCTGGGCTACGAAAGGGATAGGACAGGAAACACCCAGCAACTTTGAAACATGTGGATGAATTCTCATCTGGGAATGTCAGTCCCTTCTGAAATTCTCCTAACTTCACAGTGGTTTTGGCTGATCATTGACAAAATGAAGAATTTGTGTACTAATAGGAAATGGAGATCCCAGGATGAAAATGCCATGGCGTTGAGGGCGACTTCACAAGATATGAAGTCATTTTTTGTGGGAAGAATTTAGGGAGCATTTGTAAGTCCTGAGCAGCTGATAACACTTGACAGAAGGCAGAGGTAGGATCCTAGGGATTTGGAAAACTACAGGAAGGACGTGGAGCTCAGTGGGTCCTGGAGTGTTATCTGTTCTGGTCTCTAGAGAAGTCAGATATGAAAGTTTCAATGATAAAATTGAGAGTGAAGAGTAACATATAATCTAAGAAGCCTTTGCAAATGCACAAAAGAAGTATTTTTGACATCGTATCAGCAACCCCATAAATAGGGAGGGGTAAGAGTGAAACCAAAGACTATTTTGTTACCTCCTTTAACCCTACCAACAAGAGGCCAAGAACTTTTGGTCAAAAATATCCTAACTTTGCAGTATCCCTGTACGCTGTCCTCCAGTGAGTAGTTCTTCCCACCAAACATAGTATCTGCAGGCAGCCAGAAGAGCCCAGATCACAGCTATATTTTCTTATCTTGATGGCCAAGTTTTAGAACCCTTTGAAATGCAGCAGTCGGCAGTCACAGCAGTAAGAGAAACTGTAGTACAGACAAAATGCGGATTTCATTAGGGAACTGGTTTTTTTCTTTCCCAGACCCTCAAAGGTCTCTGCTGGAGCCTCTCACCTAGTATCACAAAAGCTATTAAATCACTTGAATGAAAGGGTCAGGGGCCAGAGCTGGCCAGCCCGGTTCAGACCACCCAGCACTCCACAGGGGGAGCAACACCAGATTCAGACAAGATAAGAAGCTGCTGTCCTAGGTAACCTGGCCCAGGGAAACAGCCTTTCCAGAGAGCTACAGGAGCCCATTGTGGGGGATGACTGTGTGCTCTGCAAAGGCAGAATTTGTCTAACTCACTCTACCGGCAGTCTTGGTCTCTGACGAGAGAAAGAAGAGTTAAAAGATATTTTTGAAAAATCGTTAAGAAAAGCAAGAAGCCAAATCTTTGGGCCTGTTTTCAAAGCAAATGCTAAAAAGCTCCTATTCCCCCTTGTCTGTGTTTTGAAGACTGAACCGTGTCCGCCAATGTCAGAGTATCATAGCTGGAAAGATACTCAAATTCACTTAAGCCAACTCTTTTGTTTTATTGATGGAGGAGGTGAAGTTTGGGGAGTATTAGCTGGCTCATCCAAGACTGGTAGCAAGTTTATTTCAAGACTTGAAACACCATGAGGACAAGGGCTCTGTCCACACTATACATGCTGATCTTTCCACAGTCCTTGGAAAGTAGCACTGGACCGGGCATGTAGCAGGCACCTGCAAACATTTGGAGTGAGGTTGGGGGTCGGGGGGAAGGAAACTGATGACCACATCCTATTTTCTTTTTCCTATAAATATACAATGGCATAAAACGTCATTGGGGATGGGGATGGAGGCTGAGTTCTTACCTTCATTTGTTGTCAAACGAGGACCTCAGCATACTAGAGGAATCCCTTTCTCCCAATCTCTGTGGGATGGCCTAATCTAAACTCAGTTTCTAGGAATTAGACTGCTCCTGAAGTGTCCCAAGAAATAATCCAGCTCAGTTCAGCCCCACTCAGCCTAGCCCATCCCCAGAAGCAGAGTATCCCTGGGAGGCTGATTAAAAATTGAGAACAGCCCTGGGTGGAAAGATTCTAAGACAAGCATTGCTTGGTCGTGTGCTAGGTCAAGTCAGACCACACATCCCATCACATGGAGGAGGGAACATGGTGTGAGAGCACCTTTGGTTCTGCCCAAGTCCCGTCCTCACTTGTGAAAATGGAAAGGCATGGATGGAAAGAAGAGCAAGGAAACAGTGATGAGGTTGGTGGGAAAGCTGGTCGAAAGCCCTGCTTTATCAGCCAAGCATGCAAAGCCATGTTGCATATAACTTTTATGCTCAACATCACCTGAAATTCAAGTTGATCATTTAGATATGAGGTTTAATATTAACCAGCCACAAGACAAGCATTTAATTGCCCAGGACAACACAGAGCTGTGCTTATCCAAAAGGGATCTCACCTGCTTCAGAATCACCGGGATAAACTCTCAGGCCCTCCCCAGGCCTAAAGTGGGAGGGTGTGGCCTAGGCACCTGCCTTTCAGCAAGCTCCCAAGTGGTTCCTAGGACACCAAGTTCTGAGAATCGGCGAGAAAGAGAAAGAGCAAAGTTGTCGACATTTTCCTAGAATCATACTAAAGGCACTTTTATCAAGTATAAGCAGGGAGTGGGGAGCAATTCTTCAAGCTTTAATGAGAGCCAGGGATGGTTATTGTCAGTTTTCCGGAGCAGAAACCTGGGGAATGTTTGGATCACTAGGTCTGGGCTGCAAAGCAGCCGTGAAGAGGTTAATCTCTCCAGCAAGATTCCCAGGCCATAAACTCTAACCAGCCCCCGGAAATGCTCTTTTTAAGCTTTGTAATTCACACCAGGCAACAAGACTGAGCACAAGAGTCCAAAAAAAAAAAAAAAGGCAGAAAGGAAAATTAAATGCCTTGAAAATTACTTCTGTGATCCAGATGAAAACTAAAAGAAACTCTTCACTACAGCACCAAATCTGGGTAATAAGAAAGAACTTAAACATCAGTTTAAACTGAAGTTTAAACTTCAGAACAAAATGATTTCTTTGCCTCTCCAACACTCCCTCTCATCCCCATAAAAATAGAAACCATGCTTTTAAAAAATATATATCTCTAAATAGAACTAAACCAAAGTCAGGTATCCAAAACTCCATCTCGGGCAAACTTCCCCCTCTCTGAATACCGTGAGGATAGCACCCGTTGTGTTAGTTTTTTCATTTCCCTTTGCCATTTCATGTAGCTAAGAAACCTTCTGATCCAGGGTGGCGGCGCGGGTGGGTTACAAAATTTAAAATGGTGATTTCACTGGTGAGTGCCATGGGGACGGGTCCAGAAACCTTATAATCTGTGGTCCATACTAAAGAGACTCCCGTGGTAGGCATATGGGTTTTTAACAGGGCAAACTGCCACCTTCCTGAGTTGACATGAGAACTAAACTTTGGCAAGCGGACTCTGCACACTTCTTGCGAGGAGACGGGAAGCGAACGCTACCACGCAAACCACCTCTGGAGCTTTCTGCTAACAGAACATTCGGAAGATGAGAGGAAGGACGTAAAGCAGATACTTACAGGTAGTGGTTTTCCTTTCCAAGCTAAAAAGCTAGAAACCCGGGGCCCAGGGCAGGCGGGAAGGCGGGGGCGAGTCACTGACCCAGTAATCTCGGGTTTAAAGGGCTGGGAGAGGAAGGGGGCAGGAACTAGATCCCAGGAAAGGAAAAGAGCTGAAATTCCAGTCTTTCAGGTCAGCGGAGTGTTCGCTTTCTTTGTACTAGAAATCCCTTCACCCACCCCGCAGGGCAAGGCAGACCCGAAGTTCCCATACTCACTCCGCGGTCCTTGCTGGTGCTCTCCGAGGCGGCGGCGGCAGCGGCGGCAGCTGCGGCCGCGGAAACTTCCCGACGGCCAAGCCTCAGGACTCCCCCTGCGGAGGGCATGATAAAGGGTGCGTGCGGAGCTGGCGGGAGCCCGACCTCCCTGGCGCAGAGCCAGCGCTCCCCAGTCCCTTCTGCTGGCTGGCCCCGCAGGGACCCAACTGAGCTTTTGTTAAAAAGGTCCCTTGCTCGTCTTCCTGGCGGCTCCCCAGCCTCCCCTTGCACTATGAGTTCTGTACTAACTGCTCTGCCACGGCTGAGCCGAAGCTGCCTCTCCCGCCCGCGGCACACGGGCACACGCGCACACGCGCTCGCACACACGCGGACACACGGACGCACACGGCATATACACAGTCGCCCAAACACACCGCGCACCGGCGCCCGCAGGCCACCCACACACGGACCCACGCTCACGGGCGTGCACACATTCACGCAGCCCCCCCACGCGTGTGTGCGCACACTCACACATGCCACTCACATAGCACACACCCGTGCACTCACACCCACCCACACTCGTCCTCTCACAGACACACACCCGCCGTAAGCACACGCACAAGCTTTTTTCACGGACCTTCAAACTCTTCAAACACTTCCCCCCCCACCAACCTCTTTTCTTCAAACACATTCCTCCCGGGAAAGGTTTTTATTCAAATTCAGGCAAGATGCATCGGCGGGCACTCCCGAAAGGGGGAGGCAGGGGAACTGGCCCCTTTTAACTCTTGTCACAGCCTTTAAAGAAAAAGAGGAGCTTCTGTTTGTAAGTCCCTCCTTCGGGGTTCAACCTACAGGGCTTTCCACGCGTTGGACTTCTTTTTAAAAAGTCACAAACGTTCCAGTCATCTCATCTCATTGACACCGGGTGCGTGACCCCGTCGACTGAGACACATCACAGGTCAAGAAACAGCCCTGCAGAAATTCATTTCATTAAACTTGCCAGGGTTCAGTGGGCAGGTAGAAGTCTTGCTCCCTGACAACTGCGTAATGAAACGTCTTCCTGTGTTTCATCTCCACCAGAAAAAAAAAAAAAAAAAGTAATAGCATGCCATCTGTCCCAACTTTTAAATTGACCATAAATAGAGAAGTCCAAGTATTATCTCACTTTGGGGGAAATGTTTCTGTTGAGACATGTCTGGTTGTTCTAAACTTCAGCGAAAAGAACAAGGCGCTGTAAACCCAGTCCCCCCTAGATTGTGTTTCCCTGTCACAAGGTGACAAGCCATATCCCCTTCCTTGAAAACAATGAGAAGAAAGAAGGAAAGTGAAAAGAAAGGGGAAAAAATTGTATGAGGGAGGGAGGAAGGGAGGGACGGAAGGAAGGAAAGAGAAGAACAATTATTTTATTTTACAGTATGCTTTATGGATGCCTTAGGAAGGAGGGGTATATATACACTTACTCAGTGTCACCAGAACTTTAAAATCTTCAAGAATCTCTCAGCTCAGGATGCCTGGGTGGCTCAGTCAGTTAAGCATCTGCCTTCAGCTCAAGTTATGATCCCAATGTCCTGGGATCGAGTCCCGCGTTGGGCTCCATGTTCAGCAGGGACCTGCTTCTCCCTCTGCCTGCTGCTCCCCCTGCTTGTGCTCTCTCTCTGACAAATGAATAAATAAAATCTTTTAAAAAACAAAAAGCTCCCCCTACTTGTGTTCTCTTTCTCTCTGACAAATGAGTAAATAAAATCTTAAAAAAAAAAAAAGAATATCTTGTTTCACCCCATTTGCTCCGATAATAAATGGATGAAACTTCTGGAAGAAACACAAGGTTCTCCATAAGTAAACAAACTTTGTTCACTAAACCATCATTAGGAAACAAAATATAGTGACAATGTATGATTCGAGTACTAATCTCGAAAGGGCAAGAAATAAAGTCTTACTAATAACACTTAGGAAACACAGTGTGATAGATGATTTTGCTCTCTGACTGAACTTAAAATTTACCAGCTTGTGGATATCTTAACTGCAAAGAAATGATTGTAGATACTATTAGTTGAGACCCGAAATCCATTTGATAAAGGAATGACAATAGGCAGTTGCGTCAATATGCTTCTCACAACATCTGGGCTAAATAAAGTTTATGGATTAGTGGAGAAACAGAAATAAACGTTTTACATCACTTCTGTGGGGGGGAAAATACCTTCAGCATTCTAAACAAAAAATAACAAACAACTTAGATTGAGACATATTTCAGAATGTCTGCAGGAGATGTAATTTTCTTTAATGTAATTGGTATACATATGATGCTTGGCCTAATGTTTTGCTGAACATATTCTAGAATAGACAGATAGAGTCAGGCTCGCCAAAACATCTTGAAATCCAAAGTACCGGCTTATACAAAGAAGTCCCTCTTTCTCTTAAATCTCCCACAAATGGATAGGGGCCATTAAAATTACACAATTATCAACTTCAATAAAATACCCCTTGAAAAGCTGAAATGCAAAGCCAAATGTTTTAAAAGAAAAAGCAAAGGAACAACCAAGAATCCCTCCCTGAAAAGCATGTGCTATTGTGCAGGAACAAAATGCATTTCAAAGAAATCATTCTATTTCTAACCTCAGGGTTGGAATGATGTGAAAAACATAAAATGTTTTGGAGATTAGCATTCTCTTTTGGACTGTAACATGTATAATATTTGCTGACCTGTTAGAGAATGTAGCAGTCTGAGAAGCACAGCCACCGTCCTCACCAACAACTCCCATGAGTGGGTTAGGAGTGTGCCTATTAAACATTGCTAAGGGCACCAGCACATTGCCCTGTGAAAATTGTTTTCCCCTGAGTCTACAAAACCTGATGACTACAGGGAGCAATGCTGCAACAAAGAGTAGAAGTGTCATCCTCTAAAATAGGTCAACTTAAAACAAAACAAAAAATTAAGTAAAATAAAAGCAAAATCAAATACCCTGTACAACAGAAAAGAACAGAAACTCCAAGAATGTTGGAGGCAGAGGCTTGCTGAGCTCAGGGTCTGGAATTGACAGGGTGGATAGGGAATGAAACAACTCCCCAGCTCCCACTCCACCCCCCCTCACACTTCCCCTGTCATCCCTCCTCCCCCACCCCCACTGCCACAGCAAGGCAGGAAGAAGAGTGGTGTGCTCTGCTCAAAATCAGAAGAGTGTAAACAGATACCACTCTTAAACATAAGTGCAAAATCCTAACTAACATATTTACAAATCTATTTGGAAAGATACTATGATAATATGGTTTATTTCAGGATGGCAAGGATGGTTCAAAATGAATACATTTAGCAGTTTCATATTCTTTTTATTAAAGATTTTATTTATTTATTTGACAGATAGAGAAAGAGCATGAGTAGGCAGTGCAGCAGACAGAGCGAGGGGAGAAGCAGGCTCTCTGTTGAGCAAGGAGCCTGATGCGGAGCTCAAACCCAGGACCCTGAGATCATGACCTGACCTGAGCTGAAGGCAGCCGTTTAACCGTTGAACCAGCTGAGCCACCCAGGTGCCCCGTAGGTTTTTTGTTTTGTTTTGTTTTTTTCAGTTTTGTATTTTAAAGGAGAGAAGAAGCCAAACGATTGTCTTAATAAATGCAGAAGAACACTACTCAGTAAAATTCAATACTCATTCACTAAGAACAACAACAAAAACTATTATTAGGCAACTAGGAATAGAAAGGAAGTCTTTTTACATGATCAGAGACATCAATCAGAAATCTTACATTTAATGGTAAAATTTTAGCAACCACTAAAGAAGGAACAGGACAAAATTGCCTGCTACATTTCCCACAATTCAACATTGGATAGGAGATCCTAGCCAATACAATAAGTCAAGAATAAAAAATAAAGCATGAGGATTGGAAAGGAAGAAAATAACCTTATTATTCATAAAAGATAGGAGTCTATAAAATATCTTTTAAATATCTTCTCAGCGGGAAGGAACAGACTTTCCCAAACACACACTAAGTAATACACCTGTTAACAAAGGGATCCTCCCGGTACTTTATGTTAGGAGCCAGTGGTCCAGCTGGAGATCTGAAAGAAGATTTGGGACCTTTCATTTTATGATGGCTGATACTCATATCATGTGCTTCACTGAGTCTGTTATATATTTTTTAAGATTTTATTTATGTATTTGAGAGAGAGGGAGAGAGAGGGAGTGGGAGGAGGGGCAGAGGGAGAAGCATACTCCCTATAGAGCACAGAGCCCAACAAAGGACTCAATCTGGAGACCTTGGGATTATGACCTGAGCCAAAGGCAGATGCTTACACTACTGAGCCACGCAAGTGCCCTTCACTGAATCTATTAGAGTAAATGTTTCCCATCCTCCATCTCAAAGCTATTGCTTATGGAAATGGAAATGTCAAACTAAAAATTCTACTTATCACATTATCATGTCCACATTTGTCCACTAAATTCCAGCAGGAAAGCAGAATAAACAGACTCATTCTATTCCACTGTGCCCTCACAATTGAAAATTAAATAGGCAATGCATTTTTCTGTAATTAACTGGAACACAGCTTCAAATGCTAGTATTAAAGTAATCAGATATTAGGTTTCTGTACACACATTGAAAACATGAAAAAATCATCAGGAATCCTTTTTGTGTCCATCTTTTATAGGACAAGGCAAAATGCACCAAAGGCAACATAAACAACTTAATTTTACGATGTTTTGCATTTCAACTGTCTGAGATTTGGGAGTGATTTTGTCTTTCAAAGCTTATCACCAGGACCAATTTTATCTTTCCAAGCATAACATAAGGAGTAAGGAGTTTTCACTGATTGACTCTGGAAAAATATCTTAACTCCAACTGCCTCAAAAGATTATGAATTTTATATCATAAAGAATCAAAATAAAAATAGCTGTTACATTTTTAAAAAGAGATCATGGCAACTTAGGCCAAGTCAGAATACTGTACTCTGAAAGTAACAACAAACCCAGAGGCAAAAGATACTTTACACATCTTAGAAGTAAATGGCACAAATCTACTAACAAAACCCCAGACTTGTTTAGAAATATGAGGCTGAAGTCACGCACTTGTACTTGTCTTGCAGGAATCGGAATGAGCTGATCTGTTAAATTCTCTGCAACAAGGGTACTCAACCTATTATAAGGTAGGTTCTGCACAGACCATGGGAGGACCACGTGCCTGCACTCAGAAATCTTACAATACCACTGGAAGAGATAAGAACATATAGAAAAATACCTGTATATTGAGATGTGATTAAGGATAGCTAATATCTATTGAACATATACCCCTTTATGAACATGTTCACCATACCTGTATTTATTAACTCAACTAGTGCTGATAACTCTTTTTTTTAAAGACTTTATTTATTTGACAGTGAAATAGAGAGCACAAGTAAGCAGAGCTGCAGGCAGAGGGAGAGAGAGAAGCAGGCTCCCCAGTGAGCTGGGATCCTGATGCAGGGCCCTATCCCAGGACCCTGGAATCATGACCTGAGCCACTGAACCCACTGAGCCACCCAGGCACCCCAGTCCTGACAACTCTAATAACTTGAGTGGATCTCAGGGCTCAAACCATACCATCAGTTGTCTGTCTTTCCACTGACAAGCTCTGCTTTGTTTCACTTGGTCTAGTAACCTTATTTTCTCCTAGTAAGTACAAGCTTTTCCTTCTTCTTTTTAAAATTTTTATTTATTTGGGCTTTTTTTAACTGAAGTAGAGTTGGCATATAATATTATATTAGCTTCAAGTGTGTGAAACAGCAATTCAACGTGTGTAGATATATTATGAAATGCTCACCATGATCAGTGTTCTTGTATAGGCTTTTTCAAGGGATAGAAGACAGCCAGCAGCCCAGACCTATATTCCTATGGCTTGCAATCCAAAAGGAAGACTGTAATCTTCCATATCAGTTCTAGCAGAAAAACCTGAGGATGACTGAGGAAGAAGTAGGAGTTTTAGATAGTTGACAACTTAGCATCCTAAGTTGAAAACTTAGCAGCCTATTTAGTTTTGTTGTGGACCTAAAACTGCTCTAAAAAATAAACTTGAACATATTTTTTTTAATTCAAAAACTAAAAACAAAACAAAAAAACAATGGTAACTCTGGTCATGATCCCCAGAGAATCTTTCAAGGAGGAAAGATAGTCTTTAAGAATTTCACATGGAGGGCTGCCTGGGTGGCTCAGTGGGTTAAGCCTCTGCCTTCAACTCAGGTCATGATCTCGGGGTCCTGAGATAGAGCCCCACATTGGGCTGTCTGCTCGGCAGGGAGCCTGCTTCCCCCTCTCTTTGCCTGCTGCTCTGCCTACTTGTCTCTATCTCTATCTCTATCTCTGTCAAATAAATAAATAAAATCTTAAAAAAAAAAAAAAAGAATTCCACATGGAGAAACTGAGACCCTTATGTACTGTTGGTGGGATCAGAAAATGGTGCAACCACTGAAGAACACGAAAATAGACTCAAAATGGATGAAAGACCTTAATGTGAGAAAGGAATCTATCAAAATCCTTGAAGATAACACAGGCAGAAACCTCTTTAACCTCAGCCACAGCAACTTCTTCCTAGAAACATCGCCAAAGCCAAGGGAAGCAAGGGCAAAAATGAACTATTGGGACTTTATCAAGATCAAAATCTTTTGCACAGCAAAGATATTTGCAAACGACATATCAGATAAAGGGCTAGTATCCAAAATCTATAAAGAACTGATCAAACTCAACACCCAAAGAACAAGTAATCCAATCAAGAAATGGGCAGAGGACATGAACAGACATTTCTGCAAAGAAGACATCCAGATGGCCAACAGACACATGAAAAAGTGCTCCACATCACTCAGCATCAGGTAAATACAAATCAAAACAACAATGAGATACCACCTCACACCAGTCAGAATGGCTAAAATCAACAAGTCAGGAAGCAACAGATGTCAGAGAGGCTGTGGAGAAAGGGGAACCCTCCTACACTGTTGGTGGGAACGCAAGCTGGTGCAACCACTCTGGAAAACAGCATGGAGGTTCCTCAAAAAGTTGAAAATAGAGCTACCCTATGACCCAGCAATTGCACTACTGGGTATTTACCCTAAAGATACAAACGTAGTGATCCGAAGGGGCATGTACACCTGAATGTTTATACAAGCAATGTCCACAATAGCAAACTATGGAAAGAACCTAGATGTCCATCAACAGATGAATGGATGAAGAAGATGTGGTATATATATACACGATGGAATCCTATGCAGCCATCAAGAGAAATGAAATCTTGCCTTTTGCAACAACGTGGATGGAACTAGAGGGTATTACGCCGAGTGAAATAAGTCAACCAGAGGAAGACAAATATCATATGATCTCCCTGATATGAGGAATTTGAGAGGCAGAGTGGGGGTCTTGGGGGATAGGAAAAGAAAAAATGAAACAAGATGGGATCGGGAGAAAGACAAAGCGTAAGAGACTCTTAATCTCACAAAACAAACTGAGGGTTGCTGGTGAGATGGGATTTATGGAGAGGGTGATTGGGTTATGGACATTGGGGAGGGGAAGGTAAGTGATATGGTGAGTGCTATGAATTGTGTAAGCCTGATGATTCATAGACCTGTACCCCTGGGGCAAATAATACATTGTATGTTAATGAAAATAATTAATTAAAAAATATGATCCAGGAATCCCACCTCAAGGTATATAACCAAAAGAATTGAAAGCAGGGTCTTAAAAATATACCTGCACACATATATTTCATATCACAGTTGACAGAAGGTAGAAACAAACTGCTCATCAACAGATGAATGGATAAATAAAATGTGGTATATATATATACAATGGAATAATATTATTCAGCCTTAAAAAGGAAGGGAATCCTGCCACATATGAAAATATAAATAGAAATTGAGGACATGATGCTAAGTAAAATAAGCCAGACACAAAAAGACAAATACTATATGATTCTACTTGTATGAGGTTATCTAAAATAGATTCATAAAAGGAGAAAGTAGTATGGTGGTTGCCAGGAACTGGGGGAAGGGGGAAAAAGAAGAGTTGCTATTTAATGGGTAAAGTAATTCACACACGTAAGATGAAAAAGTTCTGGAGATCCGTTTCACAACAGTGTGAATATACTTAACACTGCTGAACTGTATTACTCAACAATGGTCAAGTTGGCTTTTTTAAAAAAAGAGTAACAAGGGGCGCCTGGGTGGCTCAGTGGATTAAAACCTCTGCCTTCTGCTCAGGTCATGATCTCAGGGTCCTGGGATTGAGCCCCACATTGGGCTCTTTGCTTGGCAGGGAGCCTGCTTCCTCCTCTCTCTGCCTGACTTTCTGCCTACTTGTGATGTCTCTCTCTGTCAAATAAATAAATAAAATCTTAAAAAAAAAAAAAAGAATAACAGTATTTGTGGGTTGGTTTTTTTTTTAAAAGCCACTGGTGTTTTGTTTTGTTTTGTTTTTTTAATTCTTACCCACAAGCCTAAAATCACTAAGGATTTAGCATAATTTGAAGACTGGTTAATCAAGCGAGGAACATTCTTTGTTATTGTTTAGGGGAAAAAAACCTCATGTCTTTACTGACAAGTACAATTACAGGTTCCCAACCTGCTTACAATCAACCCACCCAACCAAATCTGTTTGAGATGGGGGAAAGTATATATAATGAAAAGCTGTTTTTCCTAAAGTTTCCTTTGTTCAGAATTTCAGACTACCTCTTCTGAATCTTAGTACTAATAGCCCTTATTTAAAGTTCTTCTAAAATCAATTTTTTAAAAATTGGAAACATTTCCCCATGTCTAAGAACATGTTGGGGGTCTTCCCTCAAATAGGACCAACACACCTCTCAAAATGTTTGTACGTAATGTGGTAACTTGATAGCCTGGACTATTTAAGAGAAATTATGATATTCAAGTGCACAGAATAAACGTGGCTTCAAATAAGAGATAAAAAATTCCAAGTTAGCCGTTCTGGAGTCTACCAATGCTTTCTCTGGTTCCTTAGCTATGAGCACTTGCCCCCATCCATGTCCTTTCACCTTCTAAACTCGTGACAAAATTTGCCATACTACATGGGAATGAAGTAAGAAGATGCAATGTCAAAAAGCCATTCCAGCATCTCCGACATAAATGACATACATCAAGCCCTGTTCACAAGAAGCTACAAGTTTTTAGTTATGTCCTCTCCTCAGTTGAATCCCGCACCATACAGTCCTGTGGTTTGTAAAGCATGCTTAATAGACAATGTTTTTGATATTGTCTATTTTTAAGACCAATAATTCAAAGGAATTATATACATTATTTAACTTCAATTATACAAAACTTACCACTGTATCCTGCCCTGGCAAGCACATAAGAAATGGCATTGATGGGGGCACCCGGGTGGCTCAGTGGGTTAAGCCTCTGCCTTCAGCTCAGGTCACAATCCCAGGGTCCTGGGATCAAGCCCTGCATTGGGCTCCCTGCTCTGCGGGAAGCCTGCTTCTCCCTCTCCCACTCTCCCTGCTGTGTTTCCTCTCTTCCTGTGTCTTTCTCTGTCAAAAAAAAAAAATAATAAAATAATAATAATAATAATAATAATAATAAAATCTTAAAAAAAAAAAAAAGAAATGGCATTGATGACAATGATAAACTTAGGTATGTGCTCTGAGACAGTATCACAGAAGGGTCTGCACCCTTTCTCCTGGCACTAATAAAAATGTAGTTAGGAAACCAACAGATTCTGGGAGCCATCTTGGAGTCCACTACAGACATAATGGAGATGAGACAGATAAGCAGAAAGCAGAGATGTGGTTACAAGATAGGATCTGAGTGGGAGGATCACTTTGTGCTACCCTTTCTTACTTTTTCTCTCTAGCATGAGGTCAGTTCATGCATTCATCTAACACTAAGTACTCACCACATGCTGGGCACTATCTCAGTGTTGGAAGTGTAACGATGAATGTATGTTAAGAATTATGAAGAGTCTTGGATTTTATCCTCCATGAAAGCGAACAAGTTAGCCTGCTACAATTTCATGGATGCTGGTGGAAGACAGAAGACTCATGGGTCTGTGGCAAAGGATAGTCTTATTACTTACAACAATAGCTATCACCCATGTATGAACATTTGCACCCGCAAGACAGTGTAAAGAGGGTCATATGAGACTTGCATCTGCAGTGATGTACACTACAAAAGAGGAATCTCAAGTTTAGGGAACCTGAATATTTTGTTATGGGCGGCAAGCCTACCTACCATTTGTCCTGGAGGAAGAGAGTATCTTTATTTTACTGGACAATAAACAAATCTGCTCTCTGCTCCAGAGGGAGACACTGCTCTAGAGGGAGACACTTTCTACCTCTAAGGCCATTTGCTCCAACAACCTTGAAAGGGGAGTACAAAAAAAAGGCAGTCAGTACCTCTGTTCATGAGACATGCAGAAACACAAGACACTCATGGAGGATTATCTCCCCAAAGTACAGTCCCTGCTCTCAAGAAGCTTTGAATCTAAAAGAGGGACAACATAAAATTATAATAATAATGATAATTGAAGAAGGCAGGTAAAATGATAGTATGTACAGAAGCTTCTACAGGAGAATCTAGGACGTACTCTGAACCAGGATGTGGCAGAAGAACATTCAGAGAAGCCTTCTGAGAGGACATAAATGCCGGGGCTGACTCTCAAATGAGGAAAAGGACAGCGCAGATCGAGAAAGACGTAGAGATCATTTCAACAAGAGCGCTCTGCAAGACCAAGGGCATGGAGATGAGAGCAGTGTGCTACAAGGAGAAAAGTAAAAGAAGCTGGACATCGGGGCAGCTTAAGCATGCAGCCAAGGGTAATGGGAGCTGAAGTGAGATAGGCAGGCAAGGCCTAGAGTTGGGAGAGCCTTTTATGCCTTGCCAAGGAGCATGGGCTTTGGGCTGCAGGCATTGGAGAGATGCTAGAGGGTTTAAACAAATGTTGGATTTGCATTTGCTGGATCACTCTAAATGGGAAGGGGCCCACATCTCTGGTTATTGTTGTGATTTGGGTAGGCTACGGCAGGTCCTCAGTGGTCCCCTCCAATCCCTGGAGACATACTGCCAACACTGAGCATGTGTGGTCGCCATCAGCTGCCCTCCCCAACGTGTCCTGGATGATCCAACATGGCTCCTTGCTCTTCTCGGCCTTGGTCAATTGCAATCACTCTCACATTCAGCCCCAGTCTCCAGCAGGCACCCTGGGTGTTTTCTGCAGCGTCTTTATCAATGTCATTGTCTTCAGAGTAGTTTTATCTTATTCCCCAGGGGTGTAGTTGTCAATGATAAAGGTATCCCATTCATTATCTTCCTATTATCTGATGTCCTCCTCTCAAGAAGGCTATCGCTGAAAAATAACAGAGAATTTCCTGACATCTTCTGTCTCGTGGCCACAGCAAGTGGAGGAGGAATTTATGATCTATCCAGTCCCTGCTTTTCCATTGACGGGTTACCTTGCTCAATTTCTACAAAGGCACTTTAGAACCAAGGGGATATTTTGCTAAATGTTTTCATCTTCTTAAATAGTGACATCTGTAGAATTGATTCTTCACCATCTTTAATAGAAAGTATATTGTAGGGGCACCTGGATGGCTCAGTCAGTTGGTTGTCTGCCTATGGCTCAGGTCATGATCCCAGAGTCCTGGGATGGAGCCCCAGGTTGGGCTCCCTGCTTAGCAAGGAATTTGCTTCTCCTTATGTTCCTTCCCCCCTCATTTTCACTGCTTGCTTACTCTCTCAAATAAATAAAACCTTTAAAAAAGAAAGAAAGAAAGAAAGAAAGAAAGAAAGAAAGAAAGAGAGAGAGAGAAAAGTGTATTCTATCAAGTGTATAAAACCCTGGATTCTTAGAGTGACCGTTACTGAAGGTTTTAAATGCATAAACTGCAGCATCCAACATGCATCACTTTCAAAACATGAAGTGAAAAAAGATGTGAATGTTCTAACTTACTCCAGTGTGCCTGACGTCAGATAAGCATACAACACTCTAACTGAATATCGCACATAATACCCATAATACAAGGTTTTGGAGGTTTCTTCCAGTTCCAAAGCTCATTCATAGACATTTGACCATTATAAACTCTGTAATTTTGACATTATTCTTCTGTCCATCTCACAGATAGAAAAATAAATGACTTTTAGCTGTGCTTCCGTACCAAGAGGCTGTCTCTGCAGCTTCTAATCACGAATGTACTCACAGAGTTTTTAAGGGATAACAGAGATGAACCGGTGGTGGGTCTTCATTTTACAGAAGAGAAACTCAAAACCCAGAGGTATGTCCAAGTTCCCAGAACTCATGATGGAAATGAAGCATGAATCCAGGTCCTTTGACTCCAAGCCAGGGTTCTGTATTATGTAGTTTGTGCTTCTGCAATATATTCTGTGACTTTTAATTCCCGTATGGTAAGACCGGCAGGAGTGGCTCATCGATCTCAGCATTTCCATGTGGAGTGGTTTCGAGTAGTCCTCAGCGTGCCGGGGTCCCCGCTGCTCCAAACTGCTGAAGAATGGTCTGTACGCTGCACAGCCCAGCTCTAACTACTCCTGCTGTGGACGCTCACATTCAAAGCTCTATCTTCAGCATAAAACATCACTGGTTCACAACTGAAGTACCTCCAAGAAGGCAGAGATTTTGAATTCACCAGATTAGTGTTATATAATAGATCTATAAAAGAATAACAGAGTGGCTTAGCCATGCATGGAATCAGGGACAGCAGGAAAGCCTTGGCATTTACAAGAAGTGTGACCTTGGGGAAGTGTCCTCATCTTTCAGAATCTGAATTACCCAGTGTATACAACAAGGATTAACCCTTTAGACACCTGCAGGAGTTGACATGAATTTTTGGAACAATATGCTCCTCTCGTAACCTCTGGAGTGACAAGCCAATGCCATTAGATTAGCTAATGCGTGCAAAGCACTCACATGGTAAGTCCAGCCTAACAAATTCTCTATGGATGTTAACTACCAATTTACGTAGAAAACAGGACACTTTGGAAAAACTGAGTGTGGTAAATTTTCTTCAATAATGCAGATACAAAATGTTTTTCAGAAAAAATACTAGTTTTTGTTTTATTTTCATATGTTTTATTGTTTTTGTTTTATTTTTATACATTTTATTGTTATATTTTTATATGTTTTATTTAAAAAACATATTCTGAGGGGGCATATGGCTCAGCTGGTTAAGTGTCTGACTTTGATTTGGCTCAGGTCTTGATCTCAGGGTCATGAGATCGAGCCTGGAGTCTGGCTCTGTGCTCAGTGGAGAGTCTGCTTGAGATTCTCTCCTTCTTCCTCTGCCCCTCCCCCAGCTTACCATCTTTCACTTGTGTCAAACTAAATTATTCCTCTTAAGCTTTCTGAAGAAGTTGGTAACCTAGTCACCAATTATACAAATAAGCCAATAGAGAAATAAATCAGAGGAGTCTATAAAAAGATATTAACTATAAAAAGATATTTTTAATCCCCTCCCATAAAAGGGAAGTAGAGAAAACTCATTTCCCCAGAAAACAAATTAGCATGTTTAGTTAGAAGAATAATTGTTAGCTAATGCTATGGTGGCAATCATGTCACGACATAGAGCAACACATTTTATACCTTAAACAAACACAATGTTATATCCCAATTATTCCTCAACTTTTTAAACAGAATAATTGTTGAGCTCATGGGAGATTATCATTAACTCATCAGGTCTTTAAACAACAACCTAGAAACATTTTTACAATTCCTAAATGAGATTCAGGTATCATTCTGATGGGAGGTACCCTCATCACAACTCAGGGTGTAATGTATGTCTTTAGTATCTTCTAAGCCAACAGTCCTCAAAGTGGCCAGGAATACCTGGGGGCCCCAAGCCCATTTCAGGGGCTCCAGGAGGTCAAATTATTTGTAATAATAAGAAAATGTTTTTCTCTTATTCATTCATATCCTCTCCTGAGTATATAACATGGTTTTTCAGAGACTACATGACATGTGGTATTGCGAGAGAGTGAAGGAAGAAGCAGATGTGAAAATCCAGCTGTTTTCCATTTAGTCAGACGTTAAAGAGATTTACAAAAATGTAAAAGAACACCACTTTTTAAATTATTTTTTTGTTTTCAAAATCATGGTTATTTTTCACCAACATATTTACATGTATATTACATATTAACATGTGTAAATTTATTGTTGAAATAAAATAAATATTTTCATATTTCTCCATTTTAACTTCTAGTACTCTAAATATAGTTAAATGTAACTCAAATACACAAAAGCTTTTTAGGATCTTCAATAATTTTTTGAGAGTGTAAAACAACCCTGAAACCAAAAACCTTGAGAAATACTGATCTAAGCAAATATCTTGCAAACATTCTCAATCTCCTTATGTAACAAATCCCAGATCAACAGTCTGGTTTTAGCCATAATAATATTAGTCCAAGACTGAATCAAAGAAAATAAGATTTATGAAAGCCAAAAAGTGAATTAAAGAATGTAAGGCTAATACTTTCTCCTCAAAGAATACTGGGCATATATTTTTTATGTCCCCACAAATAGTGTCATAGTTCATGATTCCATATTTACATTCATGGTTTTATTTAATCCTTAAATACCAAAGGCAGTATTCCTCAGATTTAACAGATGAAGAAACTGATGTAAAGAAGTTACATGATCAGTCCATGACCACAAGTCCGAATGGCTGGACTGGGATTGAAACATAGATGTTGTAACTCCCTTTCCAGAATGCTCTCCATGTAGCAGAATAAAAGCATTATATCTAAGTATCCTCCAAATAAACTTTGAATCTGAACATTTTATAACCCCATGATTTCTCTTTCTTTTTAAATATTTATTTATTTGAGAGTGAAAGGGTGTGGGAGCCGGGGAGGAACAGAGCAGGGGGAGGGGAGGGAAAGAATCTGAAGCAGATCTGGGACTGGATCTCATGACCCTGAGATGATGACCTGAGCTGACACCAAGAGTCCAACGTCCAACTGACTGAGCCACCCAGGAGCCCCTAACCCCATGATTCTTTTTTTTTTTTTTTTTTTTTAGTTTTATTTGTTTATTTTAGAGTGAGACAGAATTGGAAGGGGGCAGAGGGAGAGGAAGAGAATCTCAATCAGACTCCCCACTAAGCACAGAGCCCAACTTGGGGCTTGATCTCACAACCCATGAGATCAAGACCTAAGCTGAAATCACAAGTTGAATGTGTAACTGACTGAGTAACCCAGGCACCCCTAAACCCATGATTTTTATTATTTCTCTGACATTTTTTCCTTCAAAAAAGTCAAGATCATCTTTCCTCTAAAACCTACTTTCACAAACCTGAGAGTAACTTGAGAGGCTAATTTTCTGGAAATACCTTTATCTTTCAAGGACAAAAATGTCAGATATCCATTTTGTCCTTGTATTTATTAAAAGTAAACATGTTCTAATCCAGGTTAGAAGCAAATATATCTGCTGGGACAGAAATAAGAGGTAAGCTTATGGAACCCATGAAAGCACTAGAAGCTGCTTTAAAACAACAAACTGATCATAGTTAAATACCTTATAAGGAACAAGTGAGTTTTTAAACTAAAAAAAGAGGGGCGCCAGGGTGTCTTAGTCCATTAAGTATCTGCTTTCAGCTCAGATGGTGATCCCAGGGTCCTGGGATCAAGCCCCTCATTGGGCTCCTTGCTCAGCAGGGAGCCTGCTTCTCCCTCTACCACTCCCCTAGCTTGTGCTCTCTCCGTATCTCTCTCTCTCTCTCTGGCAAATAAATTCCTTAAAAAAGAGAGAAAAACAGATTTTGTCATTGTTTCCTAAGATCAAATGCTGACTGGTTGCTTTGTGATTTACTGAAAATTTCATGTTTTTCTTTAAAGCTCTCCACAGTATGAAGGGTTTTCCCCACAAGTTGATTAATTTCTTAAATTGATTAAGTGATGCCTGACATCTCCATTTCTGCTATAGACTAATGGCATGCTAATTCTTAATTTAAGGAATAGATCAAAATGGCATTTAAATGTAAAACTTAAATTCTCTTTGCCAAATAAAGTGATCTGGTTTTAAGCAGAGAAAGATCTTAGTTTTAATTTGGGGGTAGTTAAATGAGAAATTTAAATCATGAAGACAAGTTCCGTTATTTCTATATTCACAGGAGTGCCAATAAATTGCAATGATTGAAACAGGTAATTAAAAGCATCTTTAACGTAGATAAACAGCATGGTTGTTAGGAAGACTGCAAGTATTCACAAATATGAAAGAATTTTAATATTTATTCATGAATAATCAACCACTTTTAAAATACATCAATGCCTTGGACTAACAAGGAGCTTTTCTGACTTCTCCAAATAAGTATCAGACATTTGAAGTATGAGTTTTCAACTTTTATATTTGAAAAAATTCAGATGGTCATTAGTTATTTTGTTATTATTATAACAAAATATATAGTTTATATATAAACTATGTGGAATTAGGGAGAAGAGACAGGGTTTGAGAGCTGCAATAGAGAGTGAGGTAAGAATTTCTCTTTTGGGGGGCCCCTGGATGGTTCATTCTGTTAAGCGTCCGCCTTCGGCTCAGGTCATGATCCCAGAGTCCTGGGATTGAGCCCCATGTCAGGCTCTCTCCTCAGTGTGGAGCCTGCTTTTCCCTCTCCCTCTGCCTGCTGCTTCCCCTGCTTGTGCTCGCTTACTCTCTCTCCAATAAAGAAACAAAATATTTTTAAAAAAAGAATTTTTCTTTTGAAATGACCTTCTTAAATCTGACTAGGGAATCCTAAACCACTCCATCATGATTAAAACAGAAGATCACAAATTGGCCAAATGTTGATGCTTTGGAGCTGTTTTTATAAGCAAATGACAGAACAAAACAAGAAAATGGAAAGGGGAAAATCCCTCAATCTCTCAATGAAGTGTCCTTGGACGGCAAGGGAATGCAAATCAACACCAGGTTGGACTTCCTCCTAAGCAAGTCTGGACGTGTCCGCAGCCATTCAGCTTTAGCACAACTAATCAGACATCCCCTTTCTCAAAAGGCCCTAACCATCACAGTGAACAGATTGGGCCATCTGATCGTCAAAGAATTCAAAGAGAAAGCAAGCTCTGAAAACGCGACATACAGTGCTTTCGCACACTCCCCAAGCTCCTGCCGTGATAAAGCCGTCCTGGACAGCTGGAGGGTGAGGGGAAGCAATGTCACCAGAGGACCTGAGGAAATTCCCCGTCCCTTTCCACAGACCCCTGCAAAGTAAGACCCTTCACACTGGTTATTTTCAGGCATCCCCGAGATTCTCTCAGAATTAAAAAGTTATCATCCACCTAAATTAATGGCCCCCACTCCCCAGACTGAAATGGAATTTAGAAAAAAGGCACCCTCCAAAGAGGGCTGGAATTTCTTCTTTCTTCCATCTGAGCTCTATCTCTGTGCATCAATGCATAATTTTAGCACATCGACTTACCACTCTACATTAGAAATTTGTAGCATATGCTTTCAAATTAGCCACTGGTATGCCTTAAGTATTCATTACAAGGATTATTTCTTTTAAAATTAGGCTTAATTTCAATGTGTGACATAAATCTTGGCCCAGTAAATAATTCAGACATTTATGGCAGATTCTGCCCCATAGGCTTAGACATCCTGGGCTCTGTTCTATGGGGATGTCGTAGCATCTGCTATCTATCAGGAGGCGAGTTGATGCGTTTTATGATGACTGTTTCCTGGAGAGATAAGTAGGGGCAAAAAACTTAATTTTTCAATATCCATTCCATTAGACCTTAAATTAACAGAAGTTTTACAACTAACAATCCAGTTTTACAATGATGACCTAGTGCTTGGGGGGAGGTATTTCCTTTACAGCTGCTTCCAAGCAGAGGACTGCCCTATTTGGAGGTCTTTTGGTGCTGGGATATAGAGCATATTTTTTTTCAATCTACCCCCATTTAAAGAAATGTAAAATGGCCACGGTTTTTCAAATATGTCTAATTCCTCAGTAACCTAAATTCCATTGTACAGCATTTTTATATACAAACAAAACTTGGTTTCATAACCTTCAGAATCAAACCGGGCTCTCCTATGTAAAAAGGCTTAGCTTACCATCTAATCAGCAGGAAACTCTGTGTTCTGTGGTGGCCTTCTGGGCAAGTGGAGGAACATAATCAAGCAATTAGGATGTGGTCATTTAACTTGCAGACCCTTAGTTCGGCTCATTCTTATGCTACAGTTACAGTAGTCATAGATCCAAATCCTAGGACAACTTTTAACCTCTCAGATAATTTACTTTCTGTGGGTTGCTCTTTGGCCATATTTTCCTCTTGATTTAGATAAAAGGACACCATATCCGTATACAGTACCCATTATTCTATTTATAATCAGATTGTTCACAACATTGTTAATTGCATAATGAATTTTAAAAATATTTATAAAGTGCCTAACAAGTTTCCAAGCAGCTTTCCAAAATTACCTCACTTAAGCCTCCCAAGAATATCGAGAGGAGAGTATGTTTGTTCTCATTTTGCCAGTAGAAAAGAAAGGTTTAGAAAGGTCCAATAACTTAACTTGTCCAAGGTCAGAAGCTAAGAGATGAAAGAATCAAGGCTTGAACCCACATCTGTCTGATGCCAAAAACCAGTTGTCCTCATGGAAACCTATCTTAGGACTAGTCATCCAAAGAAACTAATTTTCCTGGGTGACACCATGATTCTCTTTGTATATATGGAAACCATACAAACCACATTGGTTCCTTTATTACTTTGGCCAACTAAATCTTTTTTTTTTTTTTTTTTTTTTTTTTTAGAAAACTATTTCATTGTTTTTCTTTATAACTCATCTTTAAAAAAGATCAAACAATTGAAGTGCAAAGTTGAAAGTTTTAAATATAAGAAAATTCTACCACCCAGTTTAGTTCCTGAAAATCAGCTCCTTCTAAAGAGTTAAATAATTCATAATATGCAGTTTTGGTGAAGAGAGAGGATGCAAAAGAAAATGGGGAAAGTCTGGAAAGGTACTGGCAACTAAGAGGTTTTTAAAAAGTCTGTTTGACTTTGCGATATTACTTCAAGGACCCTATCCTATGCAAACAGGAATTGGGACAAAAATTTATAATTTTTTAAAGATTTTAAATTTTTGAGAGAGAGAGAGAGCACACACAAGTCAAAGGAGAGACAGAGGAAGAGGCAGAGGGAGAAGCAGACACTCCCCTGAGTGCGAGCCTGATATGAGGCTTAATCCCAGGACCCTGGAATCATGACCTGAGCCAAAGACAGATGCTTAACGAACTAAGCCACCCAGGTGCCCCTTTTTATTTTAATTTTTAAAACTATTTTGGTGTAACTTTTCACTTATGGAAAACTTGTAAGAACACTGCAAAGAATTCTTCTCTACCATCACTTGGTCTTACCAGTTAACATTTTGCCACATTTACTTTCTTTCTCTTTCTCTACTATTTTGTCTCTCTCTCAACACATGCACATACATTTTCCCAGTAATTTGAGTAAACTGCATACATCATGACCCTTTACTCCTAAGTACTTCACTGTGTGTTTCCTTAGAACAAGGGCCTTCTGTTATGTAACCACAATATAATGATCAAATCAGGAAATTTCATGCTTCTGTGCTAACATTTTATAGACTATATTGTCCCAATAATGTCCTACATAGCAACTTTTTTTCAGACCCAGGATCCAGTCCAGGATTATTCATTACATTCAGATGTTAGTCTCTTTAGTTTCCTTTAATCTGAAACAGTTCCTCAGCTTTTGTCTCTCATGATATTGACATTTTTAAGTGAATAAGCCATGCGTTTTGCAGATTTCCCCTCAATTAGTGTTTGTTTTCATTTTTGGCAAAAACACTGTGTGGGTGATAGTGTGTCCTTCTCAGCCCATCACATCAGTAGGAACATGATGTCAGTTTATCATATTATTGGTGGGTTAAATGTGGCCCAAGCCATTAGGTAGTATCAAGTTTCTCTACTGTGAAGTTACCTTTCTTATTTACTTATTTTCTGGATTCCTTAAAAGTGTGTACATATGCATCACTTCATTAAACTTTCATCAACTTTTGTACCATTTATAGATAGCTGTCTGAATCAGCTATTACAATAAAGGTCATAAAATGGTGAACTACCTCTATCATTCCTGACTTTTGCCTTTAAGGAAGAGATTTTCTTTTCCTTATTTATCATTTATTTATTATTTCTATGAACACACAATTTCTATTTTATTATTCATAGGTCCTATGATGGTCAACTTTACATATCATCTTGACTAGGCCATGGGATGCCCACATACTTGGTTAAACATTATTCTGGATATTTCTGTGAGGGTGTTTTGGATGAAGTTAATATTTAAATCAGCAGATTGAGTAAAGCAGATTGCCCTCCATATAGGTGGGTCATATCCAATCAGTTAAAGGCCTGAATAGAACAAAAATGCAGACCCTCTCCCAGTAAGAAATATTCTTGCATGATAGTTTTCGAACTAGGATAGCAGCTTTTTTCTGAGTTTGGATTTGAACTGAAACATTGATACATCTTGGGTTTCAAGCCTGCCAGCCTTTGGACTGGAACACAATCCCTTAAGCCTTCAGACTCAGACTGGAACTACAACACTGGTTCTCTGGATATCCAGCTGCCTGACTCACCTTGCAAATCTTGGGACTTACTATCATAATCAAATCTTGACACTCACATGAATCAACCCTGTATAATAAGTATATTCTTAAGTTCCTTACAATATATAATTTTTATGTTATGTACAAATATATAAATATTTGATTTCTCAATTTGTGTTTGTCTTCATTTTTGGCAAGAACACTATATATGTGATGTTTTATTCTGGATATCTGTCTCTCTCTCTCTCTCCTATTGTTTCTGTTTCTCTACAGAACACTGACTAATACATTTTCCATTTTTTTTTTTTAGGATTTTATTTATTTAAAGAGAGAGAGTGAGTGTCTGAGTAGGGGAGGGGCAGAGGAAGAAAGAGAACCTCAAGCAGATTCTGAGGGGCTTGATTCCCAAGATCATGACCTGAGCCAAAATCAAGAGTCAGACACCCAACCAACTGAGCCACCCAGTTGCCCTTCCCATTATTTTTTTTTTAATTTTTAATTTTTTATAAACATATATTTTTATCCCCAGGGGTACAGGTATGTGAATCACCAGGTTTACACACTTCACAGCACTCACCAAAGCACATACCCTCCCCAACGTCCATAACGCCACCCCCCTTCTTCCAACCACCCTCCCCCCAGCAACCCTCAGTTTGTTTTGTGAGATTAAGAGTCACTTATGGTTTGTCTCCCTCCCAATCCCATCTTGTTTCATTTATTCTTCTCCTCTTCAGATCGTATAAATCTTTTGCCCTTCCCATTATTTTTAAAGTACATTCTTCTTTTTCACTTAGATGTTCCAGGCTCATCTTGGTTTTTCTCTGCCTGGCCCTGGAATCAGCCATTGTCATAAATTCAAGCAGCACTATTTTTAATGTGGTATGATATTTAAAAACCAAAATTCTGGGTTTTTTTTTGTTTGTTTGTTTTGTGTGTATGTGTTTGCAATAAATACTTTCTTATTGACTTTACCTCTTACACAAAAGATAGTGGACTATATATACTCCTCTGGCTTTTGCTTTTTTAACAGAAAATTACTCCATTTTGGTTTATGGAGCTTTTCCCTTTTGTCTTACAATTATGTAATTCTCTTTGATAAGACTATTCCATAGTTTCTTCAATAAACCCTTCCTATATTTAGAGATTTAGGTTATTTCCAGTATTTTGCAATTATGCAAAATGTTTCAATAAGTAATCTTATACATATGTATTTTCATATTGTTGAGATACAGCTTCAGAGTGAATTCCTTGGAGTGGGATTACTGGATCAAAATGCAAACATATAAGTAATCTAGAAATTGCCAAGTTCTCCTCTAGAAGGGAGTGCCATTCTGCACTTTCCCTAGCAGTGTGTGAGAATGTCCAGTGTTTCTCCTGCCTCACCAACAAAGAGTATCCAGCCTTAAAATTTTTGCCATTCACTTGCATTTCTCTTACAAGGGAACTTGAATGTTTTTTATATGTTTCATGGACATTTAAAATCTCTTCCTGGTGAGTTATCTTTCACATCTTTTGCCCATTGTTCTCTCGAGTTTTTTTTTAATCATCCCTCTTTAACATATGAGGCAACAGACTCAGAGAAAAGGAGTATCCCCAAGATTACAAATGTAGGAAGTGCTGGAGCTGAATCTGGACACAGACCATATAAGGAGAAAATTGCATGAAAAATGTTCGCTGTTGTTTTGGGATCTTTAGATTTAGCTCTTCAAATCTTCAGCCACTGTAAACATAGATTACCTTGATAATTGAGAGAAAATGCACTAAAGTTTTAAAAAAAAAAGTAAAAAAGAACGAGAAGAAAAACCAGCTGCTCCCTAAGTCACAACAACTTTCAACAGTCTGCCGGAGCGATCGGCACCTCGAAGGTGGAGGCAGCCAAGCGTGTCAGCTGCCAGCTGTCAGAGGCTGTAGGAGTTTGCCATATTTGTGTTTATTTTAAATAAGAAAGTAACAACACAGGGAGACACAAGAAGAAAATATTGATAAGGTGACATTCGAGAAGCCTGAGACTGCATACGGAAACCCAGCAGCGAAGGGGGAGCAGAGGCACGTCCTCCACGGTCAGTGGCTTGCGATCTGTTGGAGAAACAAGAGGAAGGGAAGAGAGGATGCTCCCCAGGAAGACGGAAGTCTTGGAGAGGGTTTCAGGGTCTAAGGTGACGTTCTCAGCATGGAGAAGGATGTAGAAGGAATGCAACCAATCTGCTACCTCAGAGAACTGAAGAACGGCCAAGTCTCAGGAGAGGAGAGGAGAGGTAAATGGATTCTTCTGCGATGCAGTGGCTCTCAGCCCTGTGAGATTAACATCACCTGATGCCTATTTCATTGCACCACCTGAAATTAAATCAGGATTTCAAGGACGGGATGCTGGAATCCTGTTGGGAAGCAGAGGTCTACTCACTGTACAAGAGGGACCTTGTTGGAAGTTTCTGAATATTCTTTCAAGGATAAAAGAAAGAGGTTAGGTTGATACTTTAACTCAACAAGCCAACCCATCGGTTGGGTATAAAGAGATTACATGACCATCATCTTCGTCTTCATCACCCCACCACCACCATCGTTCTGATTTGGTGAATACCCTACGAGACCCCAGATCCTATGCCAGGCACTGTGTGCTTTTTACATATTCTAATCTTTACAGCAACTCTTCAGGGCAGGTATTATTGTTTACTTTTTAAAAAACATTTTACTTATTTAAGACAGAGAAAGAAATAGAGTACACAAGCAGGGAGGAGGGGAAGAGGGAGAAGGAGAAGCAGACTCCCCACTGCATAGGGAGCCCAATGCGGAACTCGACCCCAGGACCATGAGATCATGACCTGAGAAGGCTTAGCCAACCAAACCACACAGCCATCTGGTATTATTATTATCTTTACTTCAGATTCATTAAACTAGGTTCAGAAAAATCAAAAGACTTACTCAAGTCTTTTGAGTCAAGGACTTTTTTTTATGATTATTATTTATTTATTTGACACAGAGAGAGAGATCACGAATAGGCAGAGAGGCAGGCAGAGAGAGAGGGGAAGCAGAGAGCCTGATGTGGGCCTTGAACCCTGAGATCATGACCTGAGTGGAAGGCAGAGGCTTTAACCCACTGAGCCACCCAGGTGCCCCTCAAGTCAGGTCTTAACATACTTTCCCTCTCAGTCAGTACTGTGAATACACCACATTGTTCACACTTATCAACCTCACCAATTACCTCTACTTTATAACACAGCAATTCTACTCCTAGATACACTCCCAAGAGAACTGAGTGCCAGTGTCTAAGAAAAGATACATACACAAATATTTACAGCAACTGTAGCAATTCTATTCATAATAGCCCTGAAGTAGAAACAACACAAGGGATAAAAAATTGTGAGATAGCCACACCATGCAATACTACTCAGTTACTAAAGAGGACAAACTCCCCAACTGATACCCACAACAGTGTGGATGAATTTCAAGGACATTCCATTGAACAAAATAGGACAGACACAAAAGAGCCCCTACTGTATGAGTCCGTTTATATGAATTTGGAAGACAAAATGAGTCCATCACACTAGAAATCAGAATAGCGGTTCTACATGAGGGGAAGGAGCAGGTATACTGCGACACAGATGTATACATATGTAAAATCCAGCATCATGCATTTGAGATCTGGGCATGTTATTTTATTTATTTTGTTAAGATTTTGTATTTATTTATTTGAGAGAGACAGCGAGCAAGCATGAGCAGTGGGAGGGGCAGAGGGAGAAGCAGACTCCTCGCTCAGTGGGGAGCCCAATGCGGGGCTCAATTCTGGGGCTCTGGGATCATGACCTGAGCTAAAGATAGATGCTTAACTGACTGAGCCTCCCAGGTGCCCGAGATATGTAAAGTACATCTTATTACATGTAAGAGAGCCCGCAATCAAGTATTATAATTAAATAAATAAATAAATAAAAGGAAGATCACTAAAGGCCCTCAAGTTTGTGGCTGAGCCAACACAACAGATCTGAGGCTTGTCAGAGACAAAGCCTATGCTCTATAAATAGGGTCGTTCCCCCCAAATGTGTATTAACTGCTCCCATTCAAGAACCACAATGACTCACCCAAATGGAAAACAGCCCCTTCACCCCATGCTTGCTCTCTTTCCCTCTCTCTCTCTCTGTCTCCAGTAAATAAATCTTAAAAAAATAAATAAATAAAATTTCAAAAGAAGTTTTAGAAAACATAACTGAGAAGAAAAAATAGACAAAGACAGATGAGGAAAAGAGGAGAGAGAAGAAAAGTAGAGAGATGCCTGGGTGGCTCAGTAGATTAAGTGTCTGACTTCAGTTCAGGTCATGATCTCAGGGTCCTGGGATCGAGCCCACATCCAGTTCCTCCGTCATCAGGAAGTCTGCCTGTCCTTTTCCCCCTCCTTCTACCCCTCCCCCTACTCATGCTCCCTCTCTCCCTCTCTCCCTCTCTCTCTCTCAAATAAACAAATTTTTTTAAAAAAAATTTAAAAAGAAAAGAAAGTAGAGAGTTGATCCAACTCTTATTTGAGAAAGAAATAAGAAAGATAGAGGGATGGACTGACCCACAGATATATTCACGTCCTAATTCCTGGAACCCCTGAATGTGGCCTGATACGGGAACAGGAACTTTGCGAGTGTCCTTAAGAATTCTGAAAATCAAGGGGCGCCTGGGTGGCTCAGTGGGTTAAAGCCTCTGCCTTCTGCTCAGGTCATGATCTCAGGGTCCTGGGTTCAAGGTCCGCATTGGGCTCTCAGCTCAGCAGAGACTGATCAGAGACTGATCAGAGACTCCTCCTCTCTCTCTGCCTGCTTCTCTGCCTACTTGTAATCTCTGTCTGTCAAATAAATAAATAAAATTTTTAAAAAATTCTGAAAATCGAGAGATTATCTGGATCGGCCGGGTTGGTCCTAAATTCACTCACAAATGCTCTTCTAAAAAGCAGGCAAAGGGAGATTAGATGAGAAGAGGAACAAGCAGTGTAACCAGACAGATGATGGAATTACGGGACCGCAAGCCAAGGAGCGCCTCATCTCCTGTGGCAGTGAGGATGCCCGGGAAGGTTCCTGTTTTGCTTACTTTTGTTTTTCCTTTGGGTATTTTCGGTGGTTTGTCTATCTTGTTTGCATGTTTCTTTTTTCTTTTTTTTAAATGTCATCAATAGAAGAATCCCTGAAAAAGTCAACCCGATTTCTGTGCGCTCACCCGCATCCTGCTGACTTCCTGAGCTTTCTCTTGCCCTTGTCGTTTTTCTTGTACACAATTTTGCACAAACTCTTTTCCACACCCTTAGCCCATTATGACTGCCATGACTGGCTAGAAAGCTTCTGGAATAGCTGCAGCCTCCAAAACTGCTCAATAAACCAAGAGATCCGTCACTCGACCATAATTGTTAACAGTGACTCTTCACTTTTCGGATTACTACTGTCCAGCATTAGCTACGTGAATTAATAATTTTTACCAGAAAACACACCATAATAAATCCAGACAATGGTCAAGAGTTTTCCTGCAGTACAAACAATATTCTTCTTCTTGGATTTAAGCAAGGGACAATTGCCTGTTCCAGCAAATACAAAGAAATAGAAGCAGAAACAAGCTGTTCAATCGCTAGAGCTGGTTCTGCACACAAATAAATTGGGGGGAAAAAAATCCCTAATGGAACGTAGTATTCAAGTCACAAACTTTAACATTTCTTTCTGATGCAGACAACAACAAAAACTCTATTAAGCGTGTAGCGGAGGACTGTAATTCGATCGCTGTACAGCATAAACTCAAGTCATGTACGTGAGTACACAGGCAGTATCAAAGACCTTCTACCCACGATGACGGATGTGATCTTGGCTCACCGTCTTCTTCATGACATACAAGGTTTCACTGCCTCTAGGGGCTTATAGTCTGATTGTCTTGTCACTCAGTGATAAAGGATACCATCTTAAAAAAAGAAGAAAGACTCCACCAGCGGCCACCAGCTGAACTCCAGAATGACAGCTCTCTAGCCAGTCTTGCCTCTCCCATGTATTTCATGTAGTAACTGGAGTTTGGGGAGCGACTCGGAACTGCTCATTTCTGATGGGATCTGGGTGGATACTTGTCATTACAAAACAGAGTCTGTGAAATAACAGAGTTAGGAAACATGGGAAGGAAAACGTCGACTTGCCAGATATCCCCACTTCACTCAGTATGTATTTGTGTGTGTGCGCATGCGCGTCCACCTTCTTCCAGAAAGAACGGAGCATCCTTGACACTTCTCCATCTGTACAAAGCGACTCGTTCCGAGTTCTTCTCCACAACCTGCAAATATTTACTTCTATTCCCCAACCCAGGGAAATGGAACAATAATATCCAAATCTTCTGGAAATTTACTCTGTTTTGGAAGAAAATGTTTTTGTCTTTCTAATTAAAGAAATGCCTATACTGGGAAAGTCTGGAGAGGTGGGGAGCGTTGGAGAGGCTGGCTGTGGGAGAAGAAAAACATTACAAAGAAATGGGGAAATTGAAAAGGGCTATTATTAAGATGGATACAAGACCCTTTCAAATTTAATGGGTAGGGATCAATTTCCAAGTAAATACACTGCAGCTTCTACACATGATTACGTTGCAACTATATTGTACTTAAAAAAAATTTTTTTTAATAGTCCCTGGGAATTGATTAAAAAAAAAAAAAATCTGAGAGATCATCAGACCATCAAAGGCTGTGGCAGTGATGGTGTCCATGTCTGTATCTCTAAGAAGTAAAGGGGAACCAGCTAATATCTGGGTTATTGGGTTATTAGGGGTGGGAATTGCACTAAGTTATATGCATATATATAATATACTGAGGAAAAGAAGAAAGACCAGGGGAGGAGAAAGATCTGGTGGCCATGAGCTCGAAGAGCATCCTGCTTGGCTGGATGGTGGGAGAGAGGTTGTGGGTTCGCCATCCTCTTTTTGTCCCTCATCTGGACTCAAGGGCCCTTAGTGGCTGTCCCCTAACCCTCGGATGGGAGCCTGGTGTCTTAGAGTGGAGCATGTACTCGCTGTGGCCCCATTGCCAGAGACAGGGGCATTCTGCAGATGATGGAGCACATTGGCTGATTTCTTCTGCCTGTTAGTGGGTCCTGGGGTTTTGGTTCGATCTTCTATAATGTGAGTGGGGTTGGGGTCTTCTGTCTTGTTACTGCCTCCAGTGGAATCCAATACTTGAAAAAGGCCATGATACCACTCAGGTAGGGGAGCTCTAGGTGCTGCTCACAGAAGAGATTGATGCTTGTTTTTTTGTTTCTCCTTTGCCTTCCCGATTCTCTAAATTGATCATTGAAACAGATATACATGAGGAATGGGAACTCCAGCGAATGATGAGGATATCTAGGTTAAGAGAACAGCTTGGGCAAGGCAAAAGGAGACCTGGGCTTCTTTCCAAAGCTCCCAGACCATCTACCTGTAAGAGGGCTACCTGGTAGAGGGCTCCAGAGTAACCTCAAACACCATGCTTCAGTGTGGTTCATTAGGACAATTCAGAACACATGAGACAAACAGGTCCTCAGCATGGCTCAACAGCTTTCTTCTCATGCCAGGGCTCATGAGGCCCAGCATCCCCATTTTGTTAGGAAGGATCTATGAGCCATGCTGAGCCCCTGAAAGCGTCTGATCAGATACTGCCCATCTTTCCTAAGAAAGCAGAAGCCTGTGGAATGGAGCACAGATATTCCTGGAGATCTGAGATCTTGGATCCTTCTTCAGCAGAAGACTACTCTCTGAGGATGACATACAGAAAATGCTCCTCTGAGTTTCCCAGAAAGGTCCGTAGAAAATACATGCATCTACCTTAACAATGAGTAACGTGGACAGAATACAGATCACAATCAAATCAATGTAGACAGTCACATAATTCATTTGATAATGAAGACCTTCAACTTGCTTAGAAAGAGGAAAGCGAAAAATGGGTCCCAGACTCTCATTCTTCTCGTCTCTCAGCATCAGTGCAGGGGCAGGAAGAACAAAGCGGAGCTGGGAAAGGAACGGTTCTGCTATTCAATCGCCATTTTCAAAAGGGTTAACTTTCATCTTTCCTCTCTCCATGAGGTCCCAGGTCCCCTAGGATGTCAGTTCCTAGAGCTGGTCCTCAGAAAGCAGAGGTCCTCAGGGAGAGGCACGTAACAAGGAAAGCCCAGCATGAGGCCCAGGTCCCGCCAGATGTTCCATCGAAGAGAAAATTTTAAAAGAGCAGTGACATCTGCAGCAGAGATGTCATCCCTGGAAAAGAGCAAAGGGACAAAAAGATCTATAGCGCAAACCCTAAAGAGTGTCCATATCTGTGCAGAGCCCAAGACCGTAAGATATGAGGAAATACTGAAGCTCACAAAGAACAAGTCCATCACTGGCCAGATCCTCAAAAAGAAATGGGTTTGTGCGTGGAGGTCCTATAAAGACAGGGAGTCCATCCACTTGGGGAAGAACTCAGGAACCTGCGAAGCCAAATAGACAAATTCCAAGGCTCTGAAGTCTCTAAGCCTTGATGTGCAGGTCACAGAGAAAGTCAGAAAACCCAAAACAACTGCACAATTCCAAATAAGCAACTGTGTTTGAAGCAACCTCCTCTGTGCTCTCCAGAAGCTTATGCCCCCAACTAGGCCTTGAAAGCCCAAGGCCAAGGAGACCCCAGCCATTAGGCAATGTGCATCAGAGCCCCAGACCCGGTGGGGGTGGGGGTGTTTCCTATGGTCAGCCAGAAAATTCTCCTCTACCCTCCACTTCCAGCAAAATTTCTCTCCAAGAAATGCAATTAGAGAAAATAAATTCTTTCTCATCCTCTGCAGACGATGGTCTGTTTCCCCCAACCAGCAATGTTGACTCTCATTCTATGATTGTCTTCTTGTTTCTTCTGTCTGTGGTGTGTTTGGGGGTGGGGTGGGGGGTTAGGGAATTCCAGGAGCTCAGACCAAGAGAAACCAAGGGCTCTGCTTCATCTCCTCCGGGGAGGCAGCTCTGGCTTCTCAAAGGCCACCAGGGCCCGAGAAGAAGTCTGACGGTAGCAATGCATACCCTGTTCCTTCAAGCGTACCTGTGAGGATATCTTATTTTCAAAACGAGTAATTATAATGCCACTATTATAAAACATACACACATGCACAGTTTTAAGCAATGGAAAAAATCAATAAGGACCAGGCCCCAGGACCAAGATCACTCAGACGTTCCTCCACTCCCCTATTGTCTGGAACACCACACAGCTGTGGGGTGGGTTGAGAGTGGATGGGTTGCACCGACATCAAAGGGCCAAGAATGACCCCCTTAGCCCCCAGAAAACCTCACATACCCTAAAAACGAAACTGGAAGCTTGGAGAAGATGAGGCCTTGAGTTCCAAAGAATAAGAAGAAACCTCCAATGGCCCCAAGCCTGTTGGTGGAAAGCTTCCACCTGCCCCAAGACCCCCTTTCATTCCTGGTTTAGGCTAGGGAAATGAGCACGGCTCTCCAGGTCCTCATTTAGCCTTAATGAAGAAGTAGAGCTGACTGTCACCTCACTGTCCTCTCTCCATGTGACAGGCTGTGGAGCAACAGGCAATGAAAAATGTCTGCTCTGTGTTTCACACCAGGGAGAGGAGGAGGCCCAAGGGAAGGCAGAAAAAGCCCGGAGTAGAAGGGGCACGCGCTGTTTACAGCTTGGCAAGGAAGTCTCCACAGACCTTCAAGTAGCACTCAGGCCACTCTCCTGACGCTACAAGAGAACTGGGTTCAAAGATAGGGACAGAAACATGTCTTATGGCCTGAGTCACCTTGCCCTTCCTCCCATCTGCCAGAGGATGGCCCCTATCTGAAAGGATTACAGGAAAGAACATTTCCCACCACAGAACCTTTCTGCGAGTTACAAAACCTAGCCATTTTCCAATGGACAGAGTTGGGTGAGCTTTGTGGGAAAGGGGTTTGAGGGATATTTTTGAGATGGACCCTGTGGTGATGGACCAAGGTCATGAAGCCAACTCTGAACTCAACCATGAATTCTCCCTGCTGAGGCGGGTACCTTGGAAAAGGGAATCCTCTCCCCATGGAGACTCTACAAGATGCATTATCCAAAGTTAAAGTCCTGATCAACCTTCTAGGAAGATTCTAGAAAACTCTTTGGCTCACGAAAGGTAGTATCTATACCAATGGATAAAACCTTGATAATCAAAATCCCTTGGTTCTTGTTGCTAAAACAAATTCATTCAAAGGCAAAAGATGGCCGATATATCCTCAGAGAAATGTTCAGAGTATCTGAAATAAAGTTGGACCTTTTAGAACAAGCTGAAAGAAGGACTAAGTCATGGCCTTGAAAAGAAGTAAAAAAGTAATTTTCCTCTACTCCAGTTTCTGGGGATTTCTGTTCAACAGAAACCTACGCAAGGTACATTATAAAGGGCGAAAATACAAAAACAGTAATCCCAGAGAGATGTTCAACAAGAATTACAGACATCAAAGGAAGGAAACACTAGAAAAAGGAAAAAAAGAAGAAAAAAAGGATTTTTTTTCATATTCACATACCAAACAATGACAATTCTGAAAAGTGGCAAAGAAGTTGATGCCAAATGTCACAGCGTATGGGGAGGAGGTGGGGAACGGAGGGAGGAAAAAAACCTGTGAAACCACCCAGAGTGAGACAGCATTCGGTGTCTGCCCAGCACCAATTGCTAAGTGTACGAGCCAACTGCTAACACACTAGCAGGAGCAGTTTCTGCAGAGGACTGACCACTCAATCAGAGAAAGAGAACGGTAAAAGCAAGGAAATGCAGTTACCCAGGCTCCTCCCATTCTCGCTCCCACTCTTTCTTTTAGATCAGGGAACGAAATAGGAAGGGATAGTTTAATAAAGTTTGAGGGGTGCCTGGTTGGCTCAGTGGGTTAAAGCCTCTGCCTTCGGCTCAGGTCATGATCCCAGGGTCCTGGGATCAAGCTCCACATTGGGCTCTTGGCTCAGCAGGGAGCCTGCTTCCCTCTCCCCCACCCGCCAGCCCTTCTCTCTCTGCCTGCCTCTCTGCCTACTTGTGATCTCTGTTTGTCAAATTAATAAATAAAATCTTTAAAAAAAAAAAAAAAAAAGAAAGTTTGCCTGAGCTTCCTGCCCATTAGAGCTCTGTGACCTTCGCCAGAACGTTAAACATCCTCCAAAGCATTTGGCCTTTGTCAGGGTTTCAGATGGATTATAAGGCAAACCATGTGTCCCATTTCACATTCAATCACGACTGACGGGGGCCTTTTAACGAGCGCTTAAATCGCAGTATCTTGGAAACCTCCAACTGGAAACAGTCATTCGGACCTCTTGTCTGGGGCCGGGATAGGATGCCCCCACCCTAGATCGTCCAGTTACATCTAGTTACATGCTCCTTTTCAATGCCTCCAGTGATGGGAGACATGGCACGCCCTCGGATTAGGATCCACTGCCAGGAGATTCTGTGCTATGTGCCTTCTGCTCTGAATATTCTAGTATTTCTCATTAGCGAGTATCTCTACCCAGCAAGAAAGGAGAAGGACACTGTGAACAATGCAGCTGAAGATTTTAGAAAGAACGCGGAAATGGGGGGGGGGGGAATATGCTCGTGGATAAATGTGCTGGGCTTCCCCCTTGTTCTCTAGTCTACCCCAAAGGGTAGATGAGTGTTGTAAATACATGTTACGCGTGTACTGGTGTGCCCGGGGAAGAGAACCTCAATTCTTTTATTATGGCAAGGAAACAACTGTTTGGGTTTTGCTGGGCAGTTCTGGTTTCCAGAGATGGAAAGGATAACTCATGGCAATGTAGAAAGCCTTTTATCAGAGTTGGGCACCAGAATGGTCCATTAGTTACCTGAACAGTAAACCAAAGGACACCCATTATTATGGCGGGAAAGATGGAAGCAGCCACAGACCGTGATATTTTTCTCCCGTCACTGATACCCCAGCCTTGCCCCGTGCTTCAGCGGAGAAACAGAAACCAACAGACAAGACTTCCAACATGCTTTTGCCACCAAATCCCCAGGATGCCTGTGGCTGTGGATCCCTTTTGTTAACTCCTTCTTGGTAAAAGAGCTCGCACGCTGGGCCAGGAGCCCGTCCCCTCCGCCCCTTTTAGGAACTTCAGTCCTTCACCACGCTGCTCCTCATCCGGCAGAATCCTCCACTTTCCTTTCCACAGGACCATGCGCAGGAGCATTCTAGAAGCTTTCCTATCATCCCGCTGAAAACATACAAAACAAATCCCTTTGATGTCACAGTCCCCTGTGGCTGTCAGCTGTGCTCCTTCTCAACCAAGACTCAGAAATGCTACCTTACACAGCTTTTCTGCCCTCAGCCCTCTCCAGAACACCGTCACCAAAGCATCCATCCTGCCGGGTCCAGTAAATCTTTACGTTAAAAAGACCACACTCAGGGCGCCTGGGTGGCTCAGTGGGTTAAGCCGCTGCCTTCGGCTCAGGTCATGATCTCAGGGTCCTGGGATCGAGTCCCGCATCGGGCTCTCTGCTCAGCAGGGAGCCTGCTTCCTCCTTGCTCTCTCTGCCAGCATCTCTGCCTACTTGTGATCTCTGTCATATAAATAAATAAAATATTTAAAAAAAAAAAAAAAAGACCACACTCTCCTTCACGAAATACTCTCTTTCGCCTCCTTGAACTCCCTTGTGTTTCTCTCCTGCCTTTCTGGTTCTTGCTCAGTCTCCTTTGCTGGTCCCATCTGCTCTACCCAACCTCTACTTGTAGGAGTGGCTCTGGGCTCAGTCTATGCTACCTTCTCTTCGTCCACTGCACCAAGGGCAGAGGTGATCACACCCATCTCCCGACTTCAGAGATAATCTGCTGGTGATTCCTACATTCCTGTCTCTGGTCCTGACTCTCCATCTCCAGAGTCATCTACAGTGGCCCACTAACATGCCCACTAGCACATCCATGACACGTCTCTAACTTGAAATCTACAAGACAGAACTCTTGATTTCCCATTTTTTTCCCCCAATAACCCGGTAGCCAAATCATAACCCGGTAGCCAAATCATTCCCCAGTCTTTTTTGCCTCTGTAAATGTTTCTCCATCTTCCCAGTTTCTCAAACCTGAAACCAGAGTCATCCTTGACATCTTCCTTTCACAAATTCCCATAACTCAGCACCGTATCATATTGACTCAAGACCTAAAACGTACTTAAACTCTGTCAGATTCTTGGGGTGCCTGGGTGGTTCGGGGTGGGGGGGTCACGTGTCTGACTCTTGGTTTCAGCTCAGGTCACGATCTCATGGGTCTTGAGATCTATCTAGCCCCACCGCCGGCTCAGCACTCAGCAGGGAATCTGCTTCTGGATTCTCTCCCTCTGCCCCTCTCCCCGCTAGTTTCTCTCTCTCTCTCTCAAATAAATAAATAAATCTTTCAGGGGAAAAAAAATGTCAAATTCTTTACATCTTATAGGCTGTAAATGGTCTTCTCCAACCTACTTCCCACACATCACCCAAGCTGACCTTCTTTTAAAAACATCAGACTATGCTAGTCCTCTGCTTCCCATCGTTTTCTAGATAGAATACAAATCCCTTAACATGGTCTTCCTGCTGTGGTCCTGACTACATCTCTTCCCTCTCTATCACTCCCTAGAAGAAGCAAGTGGTTCTGGGAGCAGGACATTGTCTCTGGAAACTCTGCCTGGACTGTATGCCCAGGAGCCTGTCTTCTGGTCCCTTCAGCGCTCTGTACACCGCTGCGTACCTGATAAATCCCTTTTTCCTTAAACTAGCTAAGGAGGTTTTTGTTGTTAGCAGCTGAACTCTATCAGATGGACTGACCAATGTTTAGTTATTTAGCTGAACCAAGTGCTGTGAATTGTGTAAGACTGAGGAATCATAGACCTGTACCCCTGAAATAAATAATACATTCTATGTTAATAGAAAATATTTTTTAAATAAAGTTTGCAGTTTAGAATGTGAGTGTTTAATCATCCTGGCTGAACATGAACCCCCATCTGGCCCTTCCATGCTACATGACCTGTTACTTAATCTCCCTAGACTCGATGTTCTCATTTATAGAGTAGGAATAAAAATGGCGTCTACACCCCAGAGGGCATCTGAGGATAAAATGGGAGAATACCAATAAAACACTTTGTATAGTTGTTGGCACAAATACAAGTTCATTAAATGTTAGCTTTTATAATTACTGTAATTATTATTATTATTTCCTTACCCTGGGCCTTAAAATTTGCTCTTTCTTATGACTGGAACATTCTGCCGGCTCTGCACCCAATTAACCACCCCCCACCACTCATCTCCAATCTACAAATCGTTTTCTCAAAAGTTACTTCCTGGCCCGTTTTAATTATGCCTACCCTCTTAGATTTCTCCCATAATAACATTTTTCCCTCTTAGAGCACGCATCAGAATTTTCCATTCTATATTGGTGGCAATAGTCATCGGCCGCCATTTGCCACCCAGGCATGCCTCATCCTCCATTTTATTAATGGAGAGGTTTAATGTCCCACCTACCAGGCCCAGATGCATAGGTCCAGCTTTCCTATGAGCTTGCTCCTTCTCTACCATCAGACTGTCACTCTTTGATCACAGAGACTAGAGCCGCCTCTTTCTACAGTGTTTTGGAGAGAGGTTTTGATTATGTATCAAGGGATAAATAAGAAGCATAAGAAAAAGAAAAAAAAAGCTGAGGACAGGAAATCCAAAGGACTTTAGGAAACCGGGAATTCTGCAAGGGAGATGATCCAAATCAGAGCCAAGGGCCTCTGGCCTCAGGCTCGGGATGTCTTTAAACCAAATGCCAGAAAAACGAAACAGTCCTGCGTCCTGTTTCTGAGAGGAAATCGACTCTCTGATGAGCAGGCTATTAGGCCAAGCGATGCAAACAACAGTCATGGTTTTTGCCATTGTTCAGGCTGCCCTGGTCAGGCCATCGCGGAGCGGGAGCGACTCTGTCACGGGGATCTCAGTGGTGAGAACAGATGGCAATAATTAGAGCGAGGGGGGTGAGAGCAGAGGTTGACGTGTTCGGCGTCCTCTTGATGCTATCTGCTGTAACCACAAATACAGAGCGTCTCCCTAGTGACAAGGGTTCCCAGTTCCTTCCCCGGGGCTGTGACTTGAGCCTCCTGAATATTCAGCTTAATAAGGATCCCTGCTTTTAATCCTATGAGACTGAGATCCCTGCTTTTAATCCTATGAGACTGACCGCATCATTTCCTGTTTGTAGCTCTGCTGAACACAATGGCTGGGCTTTCTCTCTGGGATTTCTTCCCCACTGCATCAAATCTCATGGCTCGACCGACCCTCTCATCAAGACTTTGCCTTGCCAAGCCCTGTGCTAGATTTGGGGCAAATCAACTCCTTAGTCTTCATCACAGCCTGTGAAGTAGGTACCATAATTATCCCCATTTCACAGATGAGAAATAGAGGCTCAGAGAAGCCAAGTAACTTTTCTGAGGTGACATAACTAGTTCATCACAGAAAGAATACTCAAACTCTGGTCAGCTTGACCTGAAAGCCATCCCTCGTGTAGCTCTACCCAAGGTCTCTCATGTCCCTGGGCTACATGTCACTGAAGTCAGCTCTGAAGGGACCATATTCCTCTTGTCCTTCCATCCTTCAGGTATCAGCTAAGCAGTCCCCTCCTCCAGAACACCCCAATTCCCAGCTTGCTTGAGGTTCCTCATGTATTCGATACACAAGCCTTTGTGTAAAGCTCCCACTAGGCTGGGAGCTCAGAGGGGGACGCCTGTAGTGTGCATGGTGAGTAAGGAGTATTTCATACCCATAGACACCATGGACATATTCATAGGATTTATAGATTCATGAATAGGATGACACTCCACAACGGTTCTCTTTGTAACATGAGAACAGGGTCTCCCTGCTTCTCTCCAGCATTTCCTTTGTCCTAGGAATCAGAAAAGCAGATGAAAGCAGGTGGTGTGCTTTCTGGAAATGCGGTAAATGCCCTAATAACGTTGATCCTTTGATTTTAAAGGAGCTCAAATTTCTTTGTGGTATGTGAAAGCCAGCCAGGTCTTAAGCCCACCATCCGGCAACTAATTTCTAGCCTTCTTACAGTAGCAACAGAGTTTTGGAAAGAAAGGCTGGTGTCCTAACATACATTCGCAAAGTAAATGTTTAGGATATTAAGTGTCATGTTATTGTCAGCGACAAAGATCTCTCTGAAGGGCAGCACTAGGGAAGAGCATGATCCGGCCTCCTCACAGCTAGGCAGGAACCAATATGCGGATCCAGTGCAAAATGAAAGTGAGGGTCCCCCTGCTCAGGAATTATTAAGAATTTCCTGAGAGTGGGACACCCGGGTGGCTCAGTGTGTTAAGCAACTGCCTTCACCTAATGTCATGATCCCAGCGTTCTGGGATGAGGAGCCCACTTCTCCCTCTGCCTGCCATTCCTCCCTGTTTGTGCACTCGCTCTGTCATCAAATATATAATTTTTTTAAAAAAAATAAAAATAAAGCTGCCTGGATGGCTCAGTTGGTTAAGTGACTGCCTTCAGCTCAGGTCATGACCTCAGAGTCCTGGGATTGAGTCATTCATCAGGCTCCCCACTCAGCAGGGAGTCTGCTTCTCCCTCTGACCTTCCCATCTCATGCTCTCTCTCTCTCATAAATTAATTAATCAATCAATTAATCAATTAATTAATTTTTGAAAAAATAAAAACAGTAATAAGGAATTTCCTGAGAGTGACAGTAGGGCATTAAATCGTGTGTCAGCTCTTCTAAGCACAGGTCCCTGCTCAAAGGTGTGGGTTGTGCACCCACCCCTTCAGTCCTGCAACTGACACCTGCAGAACTCTTACGAAGTTCTTTGATCATTTCATTTACTTCACTTCATTCTCATGGCGGCTGCCTGAGGTAGACATGTCTACAGACGAGATATCTGAGCAATGATCAAAGAAAGGCTTTGCTCTCAATGAATGGTGGAAAGGAGCTAACGGAATAACCAGCATAGGATGCAAACCAGGAGATGGGGAAAAGAAGCAGAGGTGGCTGAGCCCAGCTGACCCATCCCAAATGAAAACGCAGCTGGAACTTTCTTTCTTTGACCTTCAGTAAGGAAAGAAGCATTGAGGTAGAGTAAATGGCTTCAGAGAATTTAACCCAAAGAAGGAATTATCAGCCCAGCAGAGAGGGTGAGAAATCCAGGTAACATACTCCCTCTGTTTCTCAAGAAGCAAGACCACTTGCCACAAGTCCTGAATACTGTCCCCGGTCTCCAGACCAGCCTCCTGCATCAGCCTCTCACCATCCAGTAAATTCGACCCTAGTGGCTCTTTGTAGCCACCACAGCGGTGGGACCCCGTGCTTGAGGACTAGAAGAGTATAAAGTGAAGGAAACAAAAGCCACTTCTCTCTGATCACCACTGGCTCCTGTCACAGCTGCCTAGTCACCCTCTCTTCCACCCCAAGGGTAAACAGTGGGTCCGAGCAGGGCCTGGGAGAACAAATTCATCCTTTCCAGGGGGCTGTACTTTTAATTAAGAGCTCTAGATTTAGCAGGAAAAGCCTTTAAGAACTTGAAAAAACAAAGACTATTTCAAAACAGTCTCAGTCTCATTTAGGATGAGATTCATCGATGCTTAAGATTTAACTGAAGAGCTGTCTTTAGTAAAACACACAGATTACCAAGGTCTCTGGACCTAGGCTCCGGCCTGACCAGGAATCCCATACGAGTAAGCCTGAGCAAGATCAACCGTCAGCAAAATCGTTGTTCATTTCTTCTACAAAATCATTTCAGTGAAAGAATATTACATGACGTTTTAATGACAAAGGGATATTGTGAACTTTTAGGTTAAAAACAATTAGGAATGAAAGAGTCACAACCCACAGAATGGGAGAAGATATTTGCAAATGACATATCAGATAAAGGGCTAGTATCCAAAAGCTACAAAGAACTTATCCAATTCAACACCCAAAGAACAAATAATCCAATCAAGAAATGGGCAAGGAGGGGCGCCTGGGTGGCTCAGTTGGTTAAGCAACCGCCTTCGGCTCAGGTCACAGTCCCGGAGTCCCAGGATCGAGTCCCGCATCAGGCTCCCAGCTCCATGGGGAGTCTGCTTCTCCCTCTGACCTTCCCGCCTCTCATGCTCTCTCTCACTGTCTCTCTTTCAAATAAATAAATAAAAATCTTTAATAAAAAAAATAAAAATAAAATAAAAAGAAATGGGCAAGGACATGAGCAGACATTTCTGCAAAGAAGACATCCAGACAACCAACAGACACATGAAAAAATGCTCCATATCACTCAGCATCAGGAAAATACAAATCAAAACCACAATGAGATATCACCTCACACCAGTCAGAATGGCTAAAATCAACAAGTCAGGAAAGACAGACATTGGCAAGGATGCAGAGAAAGGGGAACCCTCCTACACTGTTGGCGGGAATGCAAGCTGGTGCAGCCACTCTGGAAAACAGCATGGAGATTCCTCAAAAAGTTGAAAATAGAGCTACCCTGTGACCCAACAATCACACTACTGGGTATTTACCCTAGAGATACAAATGTAATGATCCAAGGGGGCATGTGCACCCAAATGTTTATAGCAGCAATGTCCACAATAGCCAGAATATGGAAAGAACCTAGATGTCCATCAACAGATGAATGGATAAAGAAGATGTGGTATATATACACAATGGAATACTATGCAGCCATCAAGAAACCTGAAATCTTGCCATTTACAATGACATGGATGGAACTAGAGGGTATTATGCTAAGCAAAATAAGTCAGAGAAAGACTATTATCATACGATCTCTCTGATATAAGGAATTTGAGAGGCAGGATGTGGGGTCATGGGAGCTAGGGAAGGAAAATATGAAACAAGATGGGACCAGGGAGGGAGAAAAACCAAAAGAGACTCTTAATCCCAGGAAACAAACTGAGGTTGGGGGGTGGGGGGTAAGAATAGGGTAGCTCGGTTATGGATATTGGGGAGGGTATGTGCTGTGGTGACTGCTGTGAATTGTGTAAGACTGATGGTTCACAGACCTGTACTTCTGAAGCAAATAATACATTATAAGTTAATTATTAAAAAGAGAGAGAGAGAGAGAGAGAGAGTCCCACAAAGACTGAAATCCTAGCTATACGGTTTCTCTGCTCTATGACTCAGGGCAAGTGACTTCACCTCCCCAAGGCTCGGTTTTCTCAAATAAAGTAATAAGTAAAATAGTATAACAATATCACCCAGGATTGTCTTGAGGATTCGGCAAGATAATCACATATTACATTATGTAGCATCATGGTAGCTGGTCTGTAATGAGCGCCAAACAGTAGTCACCTATGACTATTGCTACTGTGACACGAGGCTTCAACTTGGTGACACATTTCTCACCATTACCATAAACTTGGTTTCTAGAATCCAGGAAAATGCCTGTCAGTAACAGACACTTAACAAATATTTGTTGAATAACTGATTTGTTGAATGTCAGTGTCTGCTTCCAACACTAGATTTCAAGTTTCATTGCATTTTCTCAAAAGATGTTCATCGGGCGTCTACAGTAATCCAGCTACTAGCCCTTGTAGTGGCTTATTTCAGACAAGGCATGTGCTCAAAAAATTTTTTTATTTAAAAGAAGAGCACTCGATCCTGGCCCTAAAACTTGGTTGCAACACAATGGCTAGTCCAGCAGACCTTTATAAGACCTGTTGGGCTCTTATACATGCCCACGCTTTTCTGGAATCCTTTATTCCAGGAAAAACAAGCCTGCGAGGGCACCTGGGTGGCTCACTGGTTTAAAGCCTCTGCCCAGGGTCCTGGGATCAAACTCTGCATCGGGCTCTCTGCTCTGCTTCCTCCTCTCTCACTGCCTGCCTCTCTGCCCACTTGTGATCTCTCTCTGTCAAATAAATAAATAAAATCTTAAAAAAAAAAAATGTCTGTGAAGGAGCCTGCTAAATAGTTTTCTCAAGGAATATATCTCCTGGATTAGGCACTACTGTGTCAAACGTGAATGGATGTTCCTTAAAGGCAAGGATGGTTGGTTTTTAGTTTTTATCTCTTAAAAAAAAAAAAATGAATGAATGAACACACACACACACACCCCAAAGACTGTAAGTAATTAGAGTCCCTTTTAGTTTATAACCATAATGCCAAACCCTCTCTGGGCTCTAAAAACCTAAGAAAAGGGCTCTTACTCTATAGAACCAAGTATATTTCAACAGTCTCTGTTGTCAGCTACATGAAGAAAGGGAAGTAGGTCTATTTCTCCATATCCCCAGAACTACCCCTTAAACAAAAGACCATGAGACTGCTTACCTCCATGTCTGCCATCCCCACAACACTGCCTCCAGTGACCTTCCACGAAATACCATTGCCTAGTGTATCAGAACCAGAAACTTGGCTCAGAGGGCGCTCCTAGTCACCCAAATGTTTCCTGGAACAGAGGACATATAAAGAAATTAATTTTGCAATGAACACACTTCGAGAGAGGAGGGTCAATGGTTTGCCTGTGTATCCAGCGCACAGTACATACCTGATATTTATTGATTGGTCGAATGCATGATTGTAAAAACAGAGATTTTTCTGGTGTTCTGGGCAAGTGTCCAGTCCTTAGTGGTTGTTGAGTTATATCAAAGCCTGCAATCTTTTTGTTTTGTTCCCTTTAAAAAAAAAAACAAACAACAGAATTTTGCAGTAATCACTTACACATTCTGGCAATTTGAATAAGAAGGCTTAGTATTAGAACGTCAAAACAGATGCCTGGCTTAGGTAGGCTTACCTCTGTGCTGGACATAATGGAGCTTCGAAGGAGTTGCTCTCTGTGAGGCCTTGGAAGCTTTGCCTTGTCAGGCTCTTGGAGCTCGTCAATGAAAAATATCTCAGATAAGGTAAGTCCCCCCCATTTAATTACAAGTGGGGGCAAGGCCACATAGCAGTCTTTCCAGACTCTTTGAATAAAGGTTTCTTTAAAATAAACACCCTAGCTATTCTTTAAATTGGATTCACAAAGTTTATTATTTTTAAGAATTCCAGAAAGCAACATGTCACTGGAAAAACACGATAGACCATAACATGTGGTCATGTTGCATTCTCTGGTCTGCTTTAGTGTGAGTAAAAAAAATCATCAGAATGAGTCCAGGCACCCAACATTGCCTTCTTTACGTTGCCTTTCGTTCATTCTCTAGGCCAAATAGATGCAAAATAGAAAGGCAAACACTAAATAGATATTTTTCTCCTCAGTTTCAGCCAGCAGCTTGTGCCTCCCTTCGGAAAAGAAAGACAAAACTATAATTTTAAAATGCCTGATTAAAGAGACCAGGTTTTCACAGATAGAGTGCACTCAGTGAGAACACAGCAAAGAAGAGAGTTCTAGAAGCTATGCCTTTCATGTCTAGTGCAATGTTTTCATTGCTCCCTGGACTGACTTAACAAAGGGTTTCATGGGCTCTGAACAGCTAATGTTTGGGGCATAGATATACACACACACCAACAGTAAGAGGAAAGGCCATGTAGTGTGATGGAAGCAATGCGGATTTCAGAATCAAGACCCTAACCCGACACTTCCAGCTTGTGGCCACGTGCTCTTTGAATGTCCAGTTCTGAGGTAAAACACAAAATGTAGATCCTAGTACCTAGAATGTAGGGCAGAACGTTTCAAAATGAGAGTTGCTATATATTAGCAGGTCATCATACTACGTTGAGGTACACTCAACATTTTCACAAAATGAAAGAGCATAGAAGAGAATATATCATAGTGTGAGTTTCATAAGCTAAGTATTGTTTCATGACATTTTTCTTCCATTTTATCTCTGTATAATTATGTTATATATACATTACAAATATGTGTGTACATAGACATAATTAAAATGTATTTCTTGCTAAGGATCACAGGCAAAGTTTAAAAACAATTCTTGTACATATTTTATATAGATTAGAAAGAGGGTATGTATATGAAAATGCGTAGCATGGAGTAGATATTCTGCTACTGGTGGTTTCCTTTCTAAGAAGAAACTACTCTATATGGACAAGTTTGTTATGAAATCGCCATTTGCTATGGACTGAATGTTTGTGCCCCACCCCCAAATTCAGATACGGAAATCCCAAACCAACCATCACCCAGCGTTGTGGTACAAAGAGGTAGAGCCTTTGGGAGGTAACGAGGTCCTGAAGGCAGAACCCTCAACGAATGGGATTCAGCTCATCACGGAAGAGGTGCCCCGGAGAGCTCTTTGGCTGTTCCTACCATGTACAGATACAACCAGAATATGGAAGTCTGCAGCCGGGAAAGGAGGTCTCACCACACCCAACCATGCTGGCACCCTAATCGCAGATTTCCAGCTTCTGAAACTGTGAAAAATAATTTCCGTGCCCAGAATGCACCCAGTCTATGGTGCCTTGTTTTGGGAGTCTGAACAGAGACACCATTTTTATGTATATACTTGCTCTTTCTCATTTTCTTCTTTTTGAACACCAGCTGCAACTTGCATTTCATTAAAACTAGCTTCAGCGAGATATGAAGTGTCTCATTAAATTTCTTGGAGTGACCGCTTGAAGATTATTAGGAGAGGAGCTCTTAAAATGAAGCTCCCTCCTTTGCGAAAATGGTCACCTGTCATGTACTATGTGTGATGAGGAAGAGAAAAATCAACTCCTGTGAGTTTGTCTTTACTAATTTTCTGGATGTTAGTTTTCCTTCTTTGCAAAGAAAAGCAACACTGATCATAGAACAGGAGTTGGCCGAACCCCTTCTAGGTCCCAGGCTCTGTAACTAGCTCTCTTTTACGACTCTGCGAGATATGTATTATTCTCGCCTTTGTACTCACCAAGAAACTGAAGCCCAGAGGAGGCGAGTTACTTCCCAAAATTATTCAGCTAGTGTGGAATGGAGCCTGGATTGAAATCCAGGTCTGACCCCAAAGACTCTGCTCTTCTCAAGTGACAAGTAATAGCCATGGCCCCACATTTTTTTTAAAGCAATGCATTATTCCCTTTCTCTCCCAGAGAAAGATGGTTTTTACCCACTGGAGAGATGAAAGATAGCTTTTTCCACCTGTAGGGGTGTTCCTGATCAGAAAAAGTAAGCCACCACTAAGTTCATGAAGAGCTGTCAGGATTTCATTTATTCCCAAACACATGAAGACTACTTTCCTAGCCTCCTTACCTTCCTGTGGATGACCAGGAAATTCCCACCCTCGTTCCCCAACCAAAGTATTAAAATGAGATTTAAAGAATGGAGAAACCAAAGGCTTCATGCGTACGACCACACATGTGTGTATGTGTGTGTGCACACGTACATACTCACACACACACGTGTCATGCCTCCCCCATGAGTCTCCTCACAGTGCCACCCCCCCAGGAACATAAGGAAGGTCAGCCACCATTATCTGACAGTTGGAGAGAGCTGGAATGGGCTGTCTTTTCTTGACAAAAGACAGACCAGGCGAGGAACAGAATGGAAATATCTGTAAAAACCAGTTTCAGGGAAATAGAGTGTTCTTATCAATGACATGTTAGGGGGATGAATAAAAACTACTGAATTAGCTCCAGACACCAGGGTGGAGCACGGTCACCAACAGATAAATGAGTATGGCTGGTCCCACACTGTGTCTGAATCTAAAGCAGAAAACAAGACTTCTACCAGTCCCTCAGGCCCATTCCGTATCCTCAACAGGAAGTGGGATGACGTTCATCTCCCTAATGTCTCACTTCCACTCTTCTTCTTGGTCAAGGATACTTTTCACTTCAATGTTTCTTTACCCCTCCTTCCACCAAAAACCACACTCAAAAAAAGAGTTTTGTTCATTTGTTCCCACTAAGGTGAAAATTAATGATGTGACCCAATATGCTTCCTATTCTAGGGGTTCCTACCTCCTAAGCAGGGACAAATGTAACAAATACTTTTAATTGCCTCTGGTTTTGTTCCTCAAAGGAGAAGCCAGTTTTTTTCCTTCCTAATTCCTTTTCATCACAAAAGGTAACTAAACCATGAGGTGGGGAAGGAAGAAGAAATGACAGAGGCAAAGTCCCAGCCAATCAGAGAGAAGAGGCACAGAAAACACCTGCCCTTCCTTGATGAAGGGCTAGAACAGAAGGGGAAACTCAGGTAAAGCAAGACAATTAAGCTCCAGATACCTTTTCTTTCTCCACCAGCTACCTCGAAGATGAGGTGAATTTAGAAACATCCAGAATTGGAACTGGTGGCCCATCTCATGCAGCATCACATTGGGGAAGTCGTGGTCCAGAGGTGAAAACTTAGCCTTCAGCTATGCATGATATTCAATTACGGTATAAGAAAAGGGGAGCTGGGCTGGGGTGTCAGTTGGAGCCTATAAACAGACCAGGCATAAGGAGACTATTTAAATTATTATACCTGGATAAATTTACTCCTGAGTTGACCATGAGAAAATATTAATATTCAACATGTTTTGACCGACAAAAGAGCAATTTTGTATGGTTCTACCTTAAAAACTGGAGCAGGGGTTCATAAGGAAGATCAGATCAGTTAAATAACATTTCAGTTCTCTGCACATGAGTATAGTGAGAGGAAATGATTAACCTTGCTACATAAAGGGCAAGCGTAGAAGAGATTGTTGGTGGTCTCCTCCCTATCCTCCTTCCTTTCTTCTCCCTGGTCTATAGCCTGGGAAGCTGACCTCTGTGGGCTTTAGCAACAGGCTCCTGGCCCTTCCGTTGGGAACACAGGGGAAGGGAGGAGAATGCAATGATGGTATCTATTCCCATTTTCCTCTCTGCAAGGTCACGTTGCTAAGCCCCTCCACCATAGGTTACTGGTCCTCCCACATTCTCTCCAAGACTCTCTGCTTTAAATCCTCTCCCTTCCCTCATCCCTTCAGCCTGGTGTCAGCTGTGTCTCTCCACTGTTCTTGGCCCCAGACCACTGCACCCGCTCCTTGTACTTCTCGTATATGCTGCCCGGTTTTGTATAGTATCCTAATTTTAGTGGGTCATCTGCTTCTGCCAGGACTTAACTGATACAAAAGAGAACTGAAATATTTTTTAAGATTTTATTTATTTGAGAGAGAGAGATTGAGAATCTGAAGCAGACTCTGCACTAAGCACAGATCTCAACAAAAGGCTCAGTCTCACAACCACAAGATCATGACCTGAGCCAAAACCAAGAGTCAGACCCTCCACAGACTGCCCCACCCAAGTGCCCTTGGAACTAAACTATTTTGAGCAGTGCCTCTGTATCAAGCACTGAGCTAAACATGTCACATATGTCATCTCATTCCATCTTCATAAGAGCCCAATGAAGCAGCTATTATTATTCCCATTTTACATCTGAGAAAATTGAGACTCAAAGAGTGTAAGTAACTTGCCCAGGGATGCAGAATTAGTGAATGAATTAGACTGGTTCTAAAGCCCATGCTCTTGCTTCTGTTTCAGAATAATTTGCAAGGCAGAAGTTGGAGATGCCACTGAATTGTGCTTTGTTGTTGTTGTTGTTGTTGTTTGGGGTGGGTTTTTTTTTGTCTTTATTTAAATTCAATTAATTAACAAAATGTATTGCTGGTTTCAGAGGTAGAGGTCAATGATTCATCAGTCTTATATAATACCAAGTGCTCATCACATCACATGCCCTCCATAATGCCCATCATTCAATTACCCCATCGCCTTCCCACCTCCCCTCCAGTAGCCCTCAGTTTGTTCCTTGTGATCAAGAGTCTCTTATGGTTTATGAAGACGCCACTGATGTTTGAACTAAATCTTAAAGGACAGAATTTTTTTGGGCAGACAGTCATAGAAAGGGAAGAGCATTTGACCATGAAAGAGCACAAAGGCAGGAGAAAGTACCTGAGGCTGTAGCCACAAAAATACCTGTGACTTGGATTCTACTGTGTCCTTCTCAAATAATCAAATCTGAAAACAACCAGCAAATGCCAAAGGTCTGCTGCAATTGGGTATTAGTGGATTTGGGGGTGTGCCTGGCAATGTGGTGAGATGAGCACGGGCTGGATCGGATCCAGAAGGTAAGGAGGGCTGACGCGGACATTGGGTCAGCCAGGGTTGGGGTGGCAAGCAACAGAAACCAGCTTGGCTAAGATAAGCAGAAAACGAATTTCTTGGAAGGATACGTGCTAGCTCCAAGAGTGAGGAAGAGCTGAAGAAGGAAACATGATGCCAGTCCAACCAATGACAGTGGGGACTTACCAGTCTTGTTTAACCCCCAAATCCCCAGGACCTCAAATAATATACACTAAATAGTGACTGAATAGATGATCAATGACTAAATGCATCAGGCTTCAGGAGAGACAGGAACAAATGCCACTCGGGATCTGGAACAGAAACTAAGGGACAGTCTCTTCAGGGTGGGACCCACACATGAAGGAGTTCCATGCTTTTAAGTTGGGGGTCTCTTTTCTCGAGATTGAATTTCCCATGATAGATGGGCCTTCTGGCCTTACTCACACCACACGCCCCCTTCCTGGCTAACTGGCTAGAGAGCTGGTGCCTTCACTGATGGTGCCACAGGAATATAGGACAAGGGAGAGGTAGCTCTTCAGAGCAAATTCAGGGACCTGTTACAGGAGAAGGGAGAATGGATGCTGCAATGGCAAAGACATTCTTCATACCCGTCCCAGGTACCACCAGTTTATCTAGGGTTTTAATGCCCTAGCAGTATAGCGGGAAAGAGACTAATGTCTTTCAGCAGATGGTCCCTGATTTTGCTGAGTCCCTTTTCCACTGAATAGTAGGTCCCTTAGTGACATCCAGAGAGACTCCACAACTTCCTGGCCACTTTCATTTATTAGAACAACTCCTTTTCGGTTAAAGGCTTAGTTCTAGGGGGTGCCTGGGTGGCTCAGTGGGTTGAGCCTCTGCCTCTGACTCAGGTCTTGGTCCCAGGGTCCTGAGATGGAGCTCCGCATCAGGTTTAACGGGGAGCTTGCTTCCCCATCTCCCTCTACCTGCCTTTGTCTACTTGTGATCTCTCTCTCTGTCAAATAAATAAATACAATCTTTAAAAAAAATAAATAAAGGCTTAGTTCTAGGACACCTGGGTAGCTCAGTCAGTTAAACGTCTGGCTTCGGTTCGGTTTATGTGATCCCAGAGTCCTGGGATCAAGTACCACATCAGGCTCCCTGCTCAGCGGGAAGCCCGCTTCTCCCTCTGCCTCTGCCTGTGGATCCCCCTGCTTGTCTATGTGACTCACTCTCTCTCTGACAAATGAATAAATAAAATCTTTTTTTTTAAGGTTTAGTTGTAGTCACCATACTCCTGTTACTAATCTCAAACTTATGCCAGTTTCGACTGGATGCAAAAAACTTTATACATGGCTCTCACTGTGACCATTGCCAACGATCTAGAGATGGCTAAGTCGTGAGTATTATCCTCATGATAACTCCAAAGCAGCAGACTAGGAAGAGGGAAAAATGCAGTGTGGAAGCCTTGTCCAAGATGCAGAGGTCGGGTAGGGAAGGCAGAATGATTAGCTCCTCAGAAAAGGGTCAGGAATAAGAGGGGGCAATCTGGAAGTAGTAACATCTGAACCACACGCACAGAGGGTTAGCCGGGCATCCCCAGCAAGAAAGACACTCCAGGCGGAACAGGTTAGGAGAGCAAGACCACTGGGAGCCCCAGGTTCAAAGATCTCTCAGGTCAGCAGAGGAAACCAGCAACAGGGTCTCCAAAGCCATGTTGAGAGATGCCCATGTAGTCCTCACAGGATTAATTCTTTTATCAACTCCCTCAAGAGCCCTGAGAAGGAAAGGTCAAGGGAGGCACTTGTGCGGGGAAGTAGGTGAAGGAAACCGAAGTGTATGGTTTTCAGGTAAGCTCAGTGGATTTGAGGAAAGACATGGGGCACGTGGAAGCCTTAGGGTCTCTCTCACACCAGACACTCATTTTAATTCTGCTTTCAGGAAGGGGCAGAACCACTATCAAAGTAAAATAAATAAATAAAAAGTGCTCTCTGGTGAATGCCAGAAAGACATTTGTCCAAGCTTCTTTTGAAATCTAACAGACATGGGGCTCCTGTGACCTAAGCCGAGAAGGGAGATGCTTACTTCTGTTTCCTTTTGAATCCATTCATTTCTCTGGAGGCTGAGATGCTCAAGATGATGGGCGAAGAATGCTCGCCTAATGTGTCACATGGGGAAGTGCTTAAGTAGCTTGACAATTCTTTCCAATCTGACAGGTGGATCACAGCTACGATGATTTAGGAGACAGAAATGAATTTCCAGATGATGCATTTCCCTGTGACAATTCTTATTAATCAATGTTTTATGGGCAATTCTCACATTCTGCTAGATATAACTGAGGGTTCTGTTAGCCCTTCAGACTAATACTGTCTTGTTTAGTTCCATGTGACAATAGGATGATAAGAATGTCATTTTTCTGGTTTAGAAATCTTCATTTATTCCATTTTCTCTAGAGTGGATGCACTCAGATGCATTTGAGCCATTGATTATCTATCTCTCCCGGTTCAAACTGGGTCTGGGGAAGCAACGTTCTTGTCTCCTTTCACTCGGAACAGGGCCTGGCCCACAGCAGAAGCTCCAGAAAGACCCGAATTCAGCAAAAGAAGAGCTATGGTAGGAATGGAAGAGGTTGGGTTCTGGAGTCAGAAACCTGATTCAAATCTTAGTTTCACTGTTAACTAGTTGTATAAGCTTGGGTGGACAAGACACCTACTGTCTGGAAGTCTCCATTCCTTCACCTTCACTGTGGGATAAAACATTTCCTTCACCAGATACCTTATTGGGATGTGGAAGAATGAACATGAAAAAGGCTGGCATCGTTGTAGGGTATCAATAAGTCCTAGTGGAACTGAGACTTCAAGCAGTGCTAACTAAAATCAACATTACCTAAATCTTGTTCTGGAGTATCATAGCCTGGTAACAGTTTAACATGGCTAAACCTTTAGCTAGTACTGATTACAAAAGACCTCAAACCCCGGTATGCTTTGGAATCTCATTAAAGTGCAGATCCCTAAGCTCTACGCATGAAGATACTCATTCATAAAGGCCTGTGTGAAACCTGGGACTCTGCATTTTTTAAGATGTCTTTGAGAGAGAGAGAGAGAGCACAGTGGGAAGGACAGGAGGAAAGGGAGAGAAAACCTCAAGAAGATTCTGTGCTGAGCCCAGAGCCTGATGCAGGGCTCGATCTCACTATCCAGAGATCATGACCTGAGCCAAAACCAAGAATCAGACACTTAACCCACTGCACACCCCAGGCACCCCTGGGACTCTGCATTTCTAACAAGCACTTCGGGTGGTTCTGATGCAGGTGGTCTGGGACCCAAACTTGGCCAAAAATGAAACTAAGGGCAGCAGAATTGAGCTGGCAAAAAATTTAGATTAAGAGACTAATAGCCCATAGTCAATCTACATCCTAAAATACAGAGGTCCAGGGAATGGGAGGGAGATGGAAAACAAACAGGAAGGTTGTCACCAGCTCCCGCCACCCCAAACTCACGACAGTCACAGGACTCGGATAGAATGGGGGTCCTGGGGGAATTGTTCAAAGAACGAGGACATGTGTACTGCTGCGGGTGACAGACCGAAGAATATTTCTAAGTGTTTGGATCTTGCAAAAGGCCAAAATGCCTTTTTCTCTCCCTCTCCCTGGGCTACCACTTGAAAGCCTTAAAGCCATGTTTATTTCAAAACAAATAGAATCCACACATTTGTCCTGTTTAGACTTGTGTCAAAAATGTTTTTCATGTTTAATGTTTTTAATTTACAAGCAGGAAAAACCTTTTACCATGAAAACTGCAAGGAGGAATCTACCTTTGGTAAATATATTTTAACAACAGATATTCAGAACTGAAGACGGGGGGCTAAAAATGGGGGACAGGGAACAAGAAAGTTGCAACTCAAAAGCAGTCAAGGAGGATTTTTCTGTAGCTGCTTCCTCTTTCATTCGCTCCAAAGCAAACAATCTCAACTGCTTTGAACTCGTAATTTACTGCTTTTGTGTGCGCATCCTTTGACTATGGGCATATAAAAAGGGCACATTTTAATTAAGAGTAAGTTAGTTTTGATACCTCATCATGATAGTTAGATTACTGTAAGCTACTTTTTAAGAGAGAGGCTTCTTCATGCAAGAGACTTGCCTTTCATCACAAAGCACAAGGCTATTTATGTTTATTTCTTGAGGTTGAGCCAAACATGTTAGGGAAGTAAGACAGCTGTACTGTCCTGTAGGTCCGAATTTAGTCGATGCTTGTATATGGTTCTCTTCACTGTCAAAGCTAACATCCTAAGAACTTCAGAAACCAGAGATAACCAAAGTATTTGGTCACTAGGGACAGAAGAAGTACTACTCATTCCCCAGAGTGGGACTCGACCCTCCCTGAGGGAAGAAGCTGAAGACAGAGCTTTGGTAATCTGCCAAATCCTAGAATAGAAAAACAAAACAAAACAAAAACAAACAAACAAAAAAACTATCCACATTCTGATGGATTTTCCAGGCTGCCTTGCGCTCTTGTCCAGCAATATCCTTGGGTGAGTCGTGAGTGTCCTTCAAGAGTCCTCTAGAATCCTTATAGGGTTATTCAAAACAGTGAAACGTATAATATATGAAAAGCTCAAAGAGGTGGCATACCAGGCTTATGGAAAGGAGCTGTTCATCCCGGTACAGGTAAAAAGTCAATATATTGCCACAGAGAATTTAAAAACAGTAATAAAACCCACTGACATTTGACTTGTTTCTTGTTATTACAATCCACAGATGAATCCAAAGGAACCCAGTCACTGAATACTTCTCTTGCTGGGGGCAGGTGACCCCCACTGTGTCCCCGGTACTCAACTGGCTTAGTGACCAGTGCCAAAGAGGTCCTCAGGAAATGCTAGGCCAAATCTGTGTGAAAATAGATCTAGCATAAGACAAAAGCCACTGGTCATGAATCTTGCTATGTCTCCAACTGAGCCCCCAGTTAAGGACAGTAAGAAAGGACATTTATGGGATTTTACAAAAATGATTTCTATAACCCAAGTGTCAACTACCTTTACACACTGTCTCTATTTTCACCCTACATGTCACCTCCTCCATAATGAAGAGACTATCTACCCCACAGTCAGCCAGCAATATGGATTTTGTGATGTCTTGGGTGAGATGGAGATGGTCCCTATCTCACACAAAGTATCTCTCTCCAAAACTCCCCATTACACATCTCCATTTCCCCCAAATTCCTCCTGAGCTACATCCTCTCTGCCTCTCCACCCTTCCCCATACAGACTTGAAGCCTCCTCAAGCTGTAGCACATGACTGTGGATCTTTCATCTGGGCCTCCCTGTATCTCTCCCCTGGTTTCACCAGACCAATTTTAGATCCATCCCAGATCCTTCTTGCTATCTTCAAGATGAGAAAGACCAACAAACATCGGATCCTTCAGTCACCGTGTGTTGAGCTGAGTTAATAGTACATAACAACAATGACAGCAACAAGCCTTCCTGTGCCCCTGTTCACATGTGGAAATTTTTATTTTTTGCCTTGGTGATCACTAATACTCAGAACAGAGAGGGACAGAAAGACATTCCAGTAGCTTTATAATAAATCACCCAGTTGAGCTTTAGTTCATAAAATTAATTAAAACACTCATAAAATAGCTCCGTGGCTAGTAAGAATCATACTGATATTTAGTTCTCTGCTTTTTACACTCATCTTCTCAAAAGATAACCCCGAGGAAAACCAGCAGGTTGAGCTTAATCTCACACATTGCTTTTATTTCTTAAAAAAAGTAAAAGCTTCACAACAGCACACACACACTGATAAAACAGAAGCAGCATAATAATAGGGTGGCAAAGAAGAGGAGATAGAGGCCATTTTTAGCCTAACTCTCAGTTCACAGAGCTAGAGTTCATGGTTGCAAATAGTAGGAACCACCTAAGCAGAAAAGTGAAGAACTGGAAAGCTATTGGATAGCCCATAGAATCAACATGAAGGTTAAAAAACAAACTGAAGGGGCGCCTGGGTGGCTCAGTGGGTTGAAGCCTCTGCCTTCGGCTCGGGTCATGATCTTAGGGTCCTGGGATCTAGCCCCGCATCGGGCTCTCTGCTCAGCAGGGAGCCTGCTTCCTCCTCTCTCTCTCTGCCTGCCTCTCTGCCTACATGTGATCTCTGTCAAATAAATAAATAAAATATTTAAAAAAAAAAAACCAAAAAACTGAAAATGGTCAGAAACCAAGGGAATAGACAAATGAGAGACAGTCAAGATCATTTCATGGGAATGGTTTTGGACTCTGCCATTGGGGAAGCCAAAAATGGACCCTCATCATTATACCACTGGACTCCTACATCTACCACCACTTAAATAATCACTGGCTGTCTTGGCATCTTGGTACCACACCTTCAGGGGTCAAAGTCCCGTAGCTAATTAATATCTGAGGAAAGAGGCAAGATGATGCAACAGCAAAAAGACAAGTCTTCAAAAAATGGAGCTGGGAAAACTGGACAGCTACATGTAAAAGAACAAAACTGGACCAATCTCTTATATCATACACAAAAATAAACTCAGAATAGATTAAAGACCTAAAATCAGACACAGAGCCGTAAAACTCTTAGGAGAAAACATAAGATATGGAGAAAAAGCAACCCAAAGGCACTGTTAGTAGGAACGTAAACTAGTGCAACCACTATGGAAACCGGTATGAAGGTTCCTCAAAAAATTAAAAATAGAAATAGCATATGATCCAGTAATTTAACTACTGGGTATTTGCTCGAAGAAAACAAAAACACTAATTTAGAAAGATATATAACTGCTATGTTTACTGCAGCAATGTTTACAATAGCCAATATATGGGAGCAACTCAAGTGTCCCTTCACAGATAAATGGATAAAGAAGATATGGTATGTGTGTGTATATATATGTGCATATATATATGCTTTGCCTTGGTGATCACTAATACCCAGAACAGGGATGGTGTGTGTGTGTGTGTGTGTGTGTGTGTGTGTGTGTGTGTATAACCCCATATCTCTCTCTATATATAGAGAGAGATATGGGGTTATTACTCAGCTATAAAAAAGAATGAGATCTTGCCCTTTGCGACAAACACGGGTGGACCTAGAGGGTATAATGCTAAGTGACATAAGTCAGAGAAGGACAAATACCATATGATTTCAGTTATACAAGGAAATCTAAAAAACAAACAAATAAAAAAGCAAAAACAGACCTATAAATATAGAGAAAAAACTGATAGTTATTAGAGGTGAGGGGGTTGGGAGGATGGGGAAAATGAGTGAAGGGGAGTGGGAGATACAGGCTTCCGGTTGTGGAATGAGTGAGTCATGGGGGTCAAAAGTACAACAGAAGATATATGGTCAATGTTATTATAATATCATGTGGTAACAGATGGTAGCTAGAGCTGTGATGAGCATAGCATAACATACAGACATACAGAGTCATTATGCTGTACTTCTGAAAACAAAGCAATATTGTATGTCAACTATACCTCACCAAAATCAAATAAATGAATACTGGGGAAAAGAAGAAAGAGTCAAAGTCCTAGGTTGGCATGCCCAGCTGGATCAACCGTGAGTCACATTCCTAGGGGCAAGGACTGCCTCACCCTAACACCTTACATATCTGTGAACATCAAGGGGGTTTCAAAGTACCCCACATCTGGCCATCTTTTCCAATAGTGGCCAAATATCAACAAGAACTTGGGTTGGTTGTTTTTTTCCCCCCACATACGCCAATATTAATATCCACTACACTGGGTTTTCCGCAATACAAGGTCACAGTAAACCCTATTGCGATGCGTTGGCCCTTTCAACTCTAAACAACAGATCATGCATCGTTTTATAGGTATTAACAACAGAACAATCAGAAAATGAACAGGAGCCAGAGCTTCGAAGAGAATGAAAACCGTCACTGGTAAATATCTTTGCACATAAACAAAAGTCATTCTATAGCATCATTTTTCTGATTCTGCTTAAACTCTTAAAGTTTGGCTTAATATGATTCACAGGAAAAATACAAGGTTTAATGTTGGCAGATTGATAGCCAGGACACTTAAAACTGTTGATTACAGTAACAGTCGAAGTGAGGCTTCAAAGAGCAGAAATAAAATTCATAGAAAAAAAAAGAAACTTCACTTCTAAGTACCTAATTGAGCAGAATTTTAATAATCTTCTCTCAAGACTGTCTTAAAGGACACACTTGCCCAATTATTCACATTAACTCCACCCTAACCTGAGAAATCCTATACCACAGAAACGTCACAAAGGAATTAAAGGGAAAAAGAACAAACTGATGACATCAGAACACGATCAGTTACTGTACTCAATCAGATAATTAAATCTCAGCTGCTTGCACCAGCTAAGTCTCAAATAAACATTTGTTGACTAATAAGTAAATGGCCGAGAAAGTCAAAAGGAAAACCAGTTACAGTATTTCTCTATCAGACAATGTTAATACATGGACCACTATACCTATGTGCTCTGTTGTGACCTTCAAAATAAAGATCTATTTTTCTTAACTGTAAGATAACAATATCAATGGCAATGAGTTGACTAAACACTGAAGCACAGACGAGGCATATCTGTAAGGGAAGCTTGTGGAAAATGGCGGTGTCTCTTGTCAAAGCGCATCCTTTGAGGCCCATGTTCTTTTTAAACAAATCAAGGTAAATTGGTCATGTGATCTGGAGCAATTTGGGGTAGAATGGATGGAGGGTGATGATATTCTACAGGGGTATACACACACCGGGGATATATGATCCCCAAATAATATAAACTCAAAAAACTTATGTTGGAAGTAGTCTTAGAACTTCGTCATCCAAATGACCCAATTGAGGAATTGGCCTAATGTAGCCCCTAGAAAATGGTACTCACAGAAGTCTCTGGCAGAAAAAAAATGCACATACAGTATCGCAGGGTCAAAAGATCTTGAGAACATACAAGTAAAGCTCTTTCTCAACTTTGTCCAAGGACACCAGCAGAAAACAGTTATAGGAATGAGATTCACAGTGAAATATTTTAAAGAAAACTGGAACACCACTCAGCCTTGACAAAAGACCATGACAACGAACTTCAAGATTTTTTTTTTCTCTCAGAGTATGATCCATTTCTAACCCACAAAAGGAAAAATTTTAAATGATAAGATTTCATTCTCTTTTTTATTCTATTTAAATATAAAGCAGAGAGAAATGCCCTAAAAGGGGGAAAAAATTAAATAGGCTCCTGAGGGAATGGAGCTAAACTCACTCTGTGGAGATATTTGAAAAGCAGCCTGATTTAACTGTAGCCTAAAGGCAAGAATGGCTGGACCACCTCCAAGACCCCATCAGTCTGGTATCAAACACATCAGTGCTCTCATCAAGTCTTTCATGTGCCTCAGAAGAATTCAGGAAGTTCACTGCTTTTAGAGGTCAAAATTAAGGAGTCCAAGAATTCTATCTAGAGCATTGCCAAGAACCTCAGAGTTTATGAATGGTTTTTAAAGATTGTTGAACAACTTCATGAGGGACAGAGGAAAAGAAAATGTGCTGGTAAAGACTCATGTTCTTTCTAAACATTTCTGTAAATAATTGTATCCCCTTCCTTTAGGTCTGAGATTTGATTTTAACCTAGCTACAAAACTGAAACTGTGAAGAAAAGGACACTTCAATGAATGGACTCAGACTCTTCCCCCAGCCTGACTCATCACGTCTTTAAGGTCTGTGGCCTGAAGAAAAGCCCTCGAACTCAGAGTTTCTTATACCGTTTCAGATTCTGAGAAATAAGTGTCATCCTCTTCCATGACGACCCAAGAGGCAAGGAACCTATTCTTCATTCTCTTGGTTTCCTTAAAGACTAGATTTTTAACCTACAACCCCTTTGGTTTCTAATTCCCATCTCTCCTTATTTTCTTGACAGCACTAGAACTATCTTACACTACACCATAATCAGATCCCCGGAAAGATCCCTTTTCTTACTCTATCACTCATCAAGACCCTGTATCCCTATGCATTTCTGGGAAGGATGAATTTCTTTTCTTTTTTTTAAGGTGTTTTTTTTTTTTTTTGACAGATAGAGATCACAGGTAGGCAGAGAGAGAGAGAGAGAGAGAGAGAGAGACAGAGAGGAGGAAGCAAATTAAGCAAGTTCCCTGCTGAGCAGAGAGCCCGATGTGGGGCTCGATCCCAGGACCCTGGGACCGTGACCTGAGCCGAAGGCAGAGGCTTTAACCCACTGAGCCAACCAGGCACCCCGGAAGGATGAATTTCAATAAATAAAACATTGAATTAGTAAAGTATTAGTGTTCTACTTCAGCATCAATGTTGGCCCAACACATCCCATTTTCTGCCAGTTTTATCTTCATATAAACTATTCCAAGAGCTGTGACCAATAATGTTCACATCTTGGGTCAGGGAAAATTTCTACCCACCAGCTATAGTACCATTCCCTTTACCCAGGGAATCATAATAAAAGCAAGTAAAAGTGACGTCATTGTAGAGAAATTTTTGAATTCATTCTCATTTATTTGGTTAGAAAGTAAATTGCTTGCAAGGCTGACCACTTTAACTACTAATGATGTTACTGTGAAACTTGTTGGCAACCCAGCTCACGGTGAACACTGACCTGCAATTAAGAGCTATTGAAATCTTCAGAGCGTGGCCAGTAAAAATTTTCATAAAAATATTTCCTGACTGCATTGGTTTTGGTCTCTGCATTTTAAGGATGCATTTTAAGGTCAATTTGGAAAAAGTACCCAAGAACCTGTAACCGAGGGTTTTTTTGTTTGTTTGTTTGTTTGTTTGTTTAAGTCTTAGAAGCATTTCAAGCTCGGCTAAAAGAAGGATCTGATTCTATTAGCTTCTGACAAAGACATGTCCACATGCACAAACACATCAACACACAAGACATTGTCTTGTGTAACTCTTACACTTGAACAAGAGAATTTATAGCATTTGCTCAGCTGTGGGATGAGCCCTGGGATGCCTACTGGAGGTGCAGAGGAGGGGCAACCCCAGAGGCAGGCCCTCTTCTACAATGTGTTTGAAAAAAGTTAATTCAACAAATGATAAGTTTACTAGTTCTCTTACCTGTACAGTAGGAAGCTCCAAGTTTAATCACAACAGAACAAAGAGGCACAAGGTAAGTAGGCTAATTGGCTGTCTCTGTTTCTCCCTCTCAATATCTAATGCTCTTTGATCTCTCCAATCTTAATATTCCCAGATCATACTCATTATTTATGGGTCAAAGAGAGGTAGGAAGGGGAATTAGTAGCATTCCTATGGGAAGAATCTTTTACACTAGGGGTTCCTAGGGTTTATGCTGCCATTTATCAGAAGCTCTCCACATGGGGGCGTTATGCTGGGTTCTGTCGGTTTAAATTCTTTTAATTCTCACAACAGTCTTCCCAATATTTTCTAATAATGGAGGAGTCAGATGGTGAGAGGTTGTAAACGTCTTGCCCAGGGACCCAAGTGAAATATTCCAAAGCCCATGCTCTGCCCACAGACTATGCTATAAAAGGTCCACTTTTGGATCTTCAGTCCACCTTCAAAGGTGGCCTAAGCGCCATTTTTTAGAACTTGAACCACTACTTCATGGAGGACATCGTCCATTTGTTCTTTCCGCTAAGGCTCAAACAAAACAATAGGAGTGTAAATTGCATTAAAAAAAAAATGGGGGGGCGCCTGGGTGGCTCAGTGGGTTAAGCCTCTGCCTTCGGCTCAGGTCATGATCTCAGGGTCCTGGGATCGAGCCCCGCATCGGGCTCTCTGCTCAGCAGGGAGCCTGCTTCCTCCCTCTCTCTCTGCCTGCTTCTGATCTGTCTGTCAAAATAATGAATAAATTCTTTAAAAAAAAAAAAATGGGGGTAGACAAGTTGGTCATGATCCAGTGAAACAGGTTGCTGGGAAATGAGTGGATGCCCCATCTTTAAGAGCACTTTCAAGGGCAACAGCCACTGTCCATCTGAAGCTGTTTAGAGAAAACACGGGAAATCTTTTTTCTTTCAAGGTCAACTGATTCAACGTGAAAAGGGGAATCAAGAGAATACTAATTGCTTAAAATTGAATGTGCTGATAGTCCTGTGCTTGACTTTATTCAAGTGCTTTAAATTAGGTAATAAAGATCAGAAAACATGAGGGGTGTCTGGGTGGTTCAGCCAGTTGAGCCTCCAGTTCAGTGGCTAGTTAACAGTTTAACCATTGTTCACAGCTCTCCAATGTCTCTTACGAGGTTTTCAGAGACTTGGCTCCAACTGATATGATGACAGTAGCCATTTGGACAAACTATCATTCCCACCACTTGCAAGGAGCTGGGGACAATCTGTTTCACACTGAACAAAATCAAAACGAAAGACAAACTGACCAAGTCTGAAGCAACCCGAATACTATCTGAGGAAGCACGTGGCTTCCAATGCCAAGAAATAAAACTAAATTCAAGCCATCGAGAAACATAATATCATTACCAAGCGTTCTCCACCAAAAAGTATACCCTGGGTTGGATTCCAGATTTCCTCCCTTTGCTGCATCTGTTCCTCAAGCTAGTCATAGTCTATTAATCTTCCTTCTACTCAGGAAGTTCTGTTGGCCAGGCTCATCACCTCCTTGAAGAAATTCTCCAAAGCGTTAACTACATCGTAACAATACTCAAGGTGGCTCTCCTTGCCTCATTCATCTTGGTTTCTGGTTCATTACTGCGCTCCACACAAGGTCAAGGTACTGAGGAATAGTAGCCCATTTTTTAAGTGAGGTTGAAAATTTTCCAAGTTCCCTCCATCTCTGCAGGCAACTTTACGGATTTGTATAAAACAAAAAGGAATTGTGAAAGCAGAAAAGGGCTGCCTTGGAACAGTCCGAGAGTTACCAGATGTTACTGTTATAGAGGATATAAAACTCTTTCTTCTAAACATGCACGTGATTAGATCTTGGGTGGGTGGGGGCTGCTCTATCATTATAGTAATGGGGATTTTTTTTTTCCTTACGAAGTTGCATTTTTCCTACTCAAAGTCTCTTTTGACTAAATGAATTTCATATGTGTAATCAAAGCACTATGCTTGTCATTGTACTTGGAGCTAATTGGAGCAATTTTTGTTAAAATTTACCCACATGGTAAAACACTCTTTGGAAACCATCTCATGAAAGGGACTTTCTAAAGTTATTATTTTAAACATAACCATGCATCCTTACTTTTGCTGCAGTGTTTTTTCTCTTAACCCAAACGGGTACCCTTAGACACAACATGTTTTTACATCAGCATAGGAATTATACTTCGGTGCTTAAACAATGACTGGAAGGTTGTATATTACTATACAAGAAAATGTTAAAATGTCAAAACCCCTCCTGGAAGTAAATAATTTTTAAAATATTGTTAATAGTGAAAAACTAAAAGCAACTTCAATAATACTCATTCATTCATTCGGTAAATATTTTTTGAGCACCTGCCTTGTGTTAGCTCCCTTCTAGGCACAAGAAAACCACAGGACAGTACTTGGAAGAGTCCCCATCTCATGAAGTTCCCATCGTAGAGGAACAGGAAATTGGTTACATAAATTACAATGTATTCAAAGAGTAGAATACTATATGGTCCTTTGAATGATGTGGTACAAGTATATTTATTAACTAAAGTGACATTCATAGTATAGTAAAGTGAAGTAGACAGATAATAAAGAGGATTACAGTATGATCATTTTTATTTAATATATATAGTAACATAAGAATTAATTATTTGTGAGAATATTTGGGCTTAAAGTTTTGGTTACAAAAAAAATTATTCAAATTTCATGATAGGTAGCAGTGTTCCAAATACTTCACATAAATTATTTTCTCTTATCCTCATTCTAACTTTGTGCCAGGGCTAATATCAACTTAACTCCATTTTTAAAATCAGAGAATGGGGATTGGTGAGAGACTGATTAGCTTGCCCAAAATCATACAGCTTGCCAGTGAAGGAACTGAGATTTAAATACAGTTCAAATACAGATTAAGTACAGTTTAAATAGAGGAAGTTCAGCCTGGGTGGCTCAGTCGTTAAGTGTCTGCCTTCGGCTCAGGTCATGATCCCGAGGTCCTGGGATCGAGCCCCGCACTGTTCTCTCCCACTCCTGCTGCTTGTGTTCCCTCTCTCTCTGTGTCTCTTCCCGTCATATAAATAAATAAAAATAAAATCTTTAAACCCGGGAAGTTCAGCTCTGGACATGCACACTTTGGTCAACATGCTATTTTGATTCATGTGTGCTAAGGTCACACTGTCTGAGTTCAAATCCAGGCTAAGCTACTTGTCAGTCATGTGATCCCGAGCAAGTTCTTTAACCTCCCTAAGCCTTCCCATCATCCATCCTGAAATGCAGAAAACAGTAGTTGACCCATTACAGATTGTCAACACGGGGTTGAGAGAGAAAATCTCTGTAATCCGCACGCAGTAGGTCCTCAAAAATCTCCTTCTCCACCTTTCTTCACCTTCCTTCTCCCGTCTTCTTTCTCTGCCTTCTTCAAATTCTGGGAGAATCGATGCCCAAATATTAACAGTGGTAATCTCTACAAAGTATAATTACAGAAGACTTTCCTTTTCTTCTTCTTGTTTAAGAGCATTTCCTACTTCATAATATATATGTATTGTGTGGTTAACTACTGGATATAAAATAAAATCCACACTTCTCAAGTGCTGCATGCTACAAATATAATAATTTCTACAAAGATGGACGTACTGCTAACAATGCTAAACTTTTATCAAAGATATTCCATTTATCACGCACCACTTGGGTTGAGGAAAATATAAAAATGAATCAGACATACAAGAAGCTCTGAGAGAGCTTATGTTATAATAGGTGGGAAAGGGGCCCTGGGTGGCTCAGTGGGTTAAGCCTCTGTCTTCAGCTCAGGTCCTGATCTCAAGGTCCTGGGACCAAGCCCCACATCGGGGTCTCTACTGAGTGGGAAGCCTGCTTCCCCCTCTCTCTCTGCCTGCCTCTCTGCCTACTTGTAATCTCTCTCTGTCAAATAAATAAATAAAACCCTTTTTGTAAAATGGGGAAAAAAATAGGTGGGAAAAAGAAGTATAAAGGGAGAACCATCAAGGCACCAGGGAATATTTTGAGAGAGACATGTACACAATATTCTAGAAGACCGGTAGAGAATGGGTACCTGCCCAGTCTCTAGCAAGAGAAGAATTCACACTGAAAGGGATGGTAGTCAGGAAACCTGTCCTCCAACTTCTCATGGGAAAAAATAGATTACAACTATACTATGACAGAATGTCAAAAGTAACAAAAGTAGCTGCATAGACTATGGGCTGTAAGTCACACTTCTATTTATAAGGGACTTCAGACTTCCAAGTACCATTTCTATGTATCCCCAGCAACCAAATCACCTCTCATCACACCTCCAGTTGAGCCTTTAGTCTAAGTCCTAAGACTGTGTAGGAACTTCCTAAGAGGATAAGGCAGACCAGGAGCAGAGAAGACTTTTCAGGACAAACTAACTGAAGGCAGGGAAAACAATACAGAATTCTTAAAGAAAAGATTCAGAGAAGGGCATCTGGCCAGCTCAGTCAGTTAAGCGTCTGACTGTTGATTTTGGCTGAGGTCATGATCTTGGGTTTGTGAGATCGAACCCCCAAGTTGGGCTCCATGCTGGGCATAGAGCCTGCTTAAGATTCTCTCTCTCACTCTCCCTCTGTCTCTCCCCTTCCCCACTCCCACAACACACACACACTCATGCATTCTTTCTCTCCCTCTTTCTCAAAAGAGATTCAGGGATTAAAAAGAGGCCTGACCCACAAAGGGTGTCCAGGCATAGGGAGGACTGATGGGAAGCAAGACAGCAGGTCTTATTTGAATTCCCAGAAAACCATAGGTGAGAGCAAGGGGAGCTTAGCAAGAGAGAAGCATACTGTGGCGGATATTGCACTAAGGGGGACACGAGTTACTAGATCATAGATTGTATGTTTCATTCTCACGCCCTGGCCCTCCCGAAGAGAACAGTATGGACCAGAAATTCTCCCTCTGATCAGAAAGAGCTGAAGTGCTTGAGTTAAACGGGAGCATAAAGTGTCATGACCAGTGGAGAAAGTCAATTTTGGATGGTACTGAGATGCTGTTGTTCATGTGTTGTTGTTTTCAATTCTTGAAGAGAAGATGTTTGTTTTTTTTTTTTTTTTTTTAAAGACAAACAAAACTCTCACACTCTCTTAACATGTCAAATATAAAATCTCCAAGGTTGTCAACTGAAAGAGATTCTCCACATAAGGCCAAGAGTTGGAAATACACCAGTGACTTGATACAAATCACTATGAGAAATGGGAATGTTCCCAAAAGTAAAACATGTAGAAGTCATGAATAGGTCATTCACACACAAAAAAAAGTACAGATGTGTAATAAGCACCTCAGTACCCGAAGAAATGTAAATTAAAACAACAGTGAAGTACCATTATTTTCTGTCAAACTGAAAAATACTTACAATAGCCAATGGTAGTATTAAGGGAAACCTCACAAAATAATTTGGTAGTAGGCATCAAAATATGTATACATTTTGACCCAACATTTTCACATCTAGGAATGTATTATGAGGAAATTAATAAGGATATACACAAAAATTCATGATAAAGATATTCATTAAAGTTATTTTAAAAAGAAAATTTAGGGAGCATCTGGATGGCTCAGCGGGTTAAAATCTCTGCCTTTGGCTCGTGTCATGATACCAGGGTCCTGGGATCGAGCCCCACACAGGCTCTCTGCTCAGTGGGAGCCTGCTTCCCCTTCTCTCTCTTTGCCTGCTTCTCTGTCTACTTGTGATCTCTGTCTGTCAAATAAACAAATAAGAAATCTTTAAAAAAAAAAAAGAAGAAGAAGAAAATTTAGAAAAAATCTAAATGTCCATCAATCAGTAAGTTACTGAATTATTCTAAACTTTTTTTAAAAAAATATTTTATTTATTTGACAGAGAAAATCACAACTAGGCAGAGAAGCAGGAAGAAGCAGGCTCCCTGGGGAGCAGAGAGCACGATGCAGGGCTTGATTGCAGGACCCTGGGATCATGACCTGAGCCAAAGGCAGAGGCCCTAACCCACTGAGCCACCCAGGAGCCCCTATTCTGAACTTCTTATTTGGAAATAATTTAAAACTTATCAAAAAGTTGTGTAAAAGCTCAAAGAGAGGTTTATAATAGTATCTTTGAAACAAATACAGACTAAACTTCCAGAATCTAGGAAGGCGTTGTGGTTGGAGCTTTTTAAGTGGCCAAGGGGAACTTGTCTACCAATTCTGGTATTTTTTGTGTGGGAAAAGTGTGGACAAAGTACACTTCTGTACCTGCTCAGAAACCCAACTGTCTTATTGACTTTGATCAGATTAATGTAGGGCTTTAAGCCTCATACTGCTGATGGCTTAGTTATAAAATAGTAACACTGACTCTCCATTCCCTGTGGATGGTGCTGCCTGTAGAGGAAAGTTGGAGAAATATAAATGATTAGATAAAATTTTTGAAATTCTGAATAGATAAAAATGTTGAAAATTCTGAATAGATAAAAATTTTGAAAATACAGACTAATGAAATGGACAATGTCCAGGAAAATTCTAGAATCGACTATTGAGAATTTGGAAATTTTTATTAAAGAAAATAGCATTGTGGGGCCCCTGGGTGGCTCAGTCAGTGAAACATCTGACTCTTGATTTTAGCTCAGGTCATCATCTCAGGGTGGTGAGACCCAGACCCTCCCCCCAACCCTTGGTGGGGCTTCATGCTCAGCAAAGCGTCTGCTTGAGAGTCTCTCTCTCTCCCTCTCCCCACCACCCAATGCTTGCTTTTTCTCTGTCTTTCAAATGAATAGATAAAAAATAAAATAGAAAAGAAAATCACTATTGTGCATAGGTTCACAAAAATGAGTCAGGCCAGATTAACCTCTTCGACTTTTGTCAAAGGGCCTCAAGATTCATAGAACAGGAAACTATCATAGACCCACTAAATCTAGATCTCATCAAAATATTTTGTCTTTTTTGAGATCTGTAACCAGCAGCAATGGACTATTTAACCAGCAGCTAGTTGCCTTATTAAAGCATTTATCACAGTTTATTAAATGTAGTTGTGTCAATGTAGCCCACTCTCATCTTTCTATTCTTACACAGAGCCCACATAGAACAAGTAATCAATAAATTCTTGCTGCTGATAAGTAAAAATGATGCTACATTTTCATTTTAGTTGGCGAGACTAGTAAACTCTTCAATGGAAGGTTAGTTTTGTTTTTTTTTAATAATTAAAAAAAATTTATAACCATATAATGTATTATTAGCCCCAAGGGTACAGGTCTGTGAATCGCCAGGTTTACACACTTCACAGCACTCACCATAGCACATACATTCTCCAATGTCCATAACCCCACCACCCTCTCCCTAGTCCCCTGCCCTTGGCAACCCTCAGTGTGTTTTGTGACATTAAGAGTCTCTTACGGTTTGTCTCCCTCCTGACCCCATCTTGTTTCATTTATTCTTTTCCTACCTCCCAAACCCCCCATGTTGCATCTCTACTTCCTCATATCAGGGAGATCATGTGATAGTTGTCTTTCTCCAATTGACTTATTTTGCTCAGCATAATACCCTCTAGTTCCTTCCATGTCGTCACAAATGGCAAGATTTCCTTTCTTTTGATAGCTGCATAGTATTCTATTGTGTATATATACCACATCTTCTTTATCCATTCATCTGTTGATGGACATCTAGGTTCTTTCCATAGTTTGGCTATTGTGGACATTGCTGCTATAAACATTCGGGTGCACGTGCCCCTTCGGATCACTACATTTGCATCTTCAGGGTAAATACCCACTAGTGTGATTGCTGGGTCATAGGGTAGCTTTATTTTCAACTTTTTGAGGAACCTCCATGCTGTTTTCCAGAGAGGTTGCACCAACTTGCATTCCCACCAACAGTGTAAGAGGGTTCCCTTTTCTCCAAATCCTCGCCATCGTCTGTCATTTCCTGACTTGTTAATTTTAGCCATTCTGACTGCTGTGCGGTGGTATCTCACTGTGGTTTTGATTTGTGTTTCCCTGATGCTGAGTGATGTGGAGGACTTTTTCATGTGTCTGTTCGCCATCTGGATGTCTTCTTTGCAGAAATGTCTGTTCATGTCCTCTGCCCATTTCTTAATGGAAGTTTAGTTTTAAAGAAAAGTTCCTAAAAGATCAACGTGAACAAAGGGGTCTGAATTCCTTTAGCATTGGAGAGGGAAATAGAGTTTTCCTCTCTAGTTCCTAGGTAAGAAAAAAACATATTTCACTGGGTCAGATGAGGGAAGGAATCTATTGGTACTTCTAAAACAAACACTTGGGGTTCCATTATAGTCAATCAGTCCACAATCACTACGCACTGCCCCTCTGTTCCCAGTCCCAAAACCTGAGTGGTGCTGACCCCGTTCACTTTCCCTAAAGGCCTTGGAAGTCAAGTTTTCAGGATAATAAAATTTACTATGATCTGAATTGTAACAAAACCTTGAGAAGAAAGGCACATGCTAGGATCTCAGCTTGGTTCTCATAAACCTCCTAAGAAAGGTCCTGCCCTCATTTCGATAGCCAATTTAGCTAGCTTTGCCTCATTTTCTTATGCTTTCCTGGATTGAAACTAAGTATATATTTACATTCTGAAATGCTACCATTGTAACAATTCCAATTGAGCACCAGATAACAGAAGTCCTGATTTTCTAACCACCTTCCAGGTGGTTAAAAATTTGCAGGAGCGTTCATTTCTATTTGCGACAACATGGATGGAACTAGAGCATATCATGCTTAGCGAAATAAGTCAAGCAGAGAAAGACAGCTATCATATGATCTCCCTGATATGAGGAAGTGGTGATGCAACATGGGGGCTTAAATGGGTAGGAGAAGAATCAATGAAACAAGATGGGATTGGGAGGGAGACAAACCATAAGTGACTCTTAATCTCACAAAACAAACTGAGGGTTGCTGGGGGGAGGGGGGTTGGTAGAAGGGGGGTGGGATTATGGACATTGGGGAGGGTATGTGCTTTGATGAGTGCTGTGAAGTGTGTAAACCTGGCAATTCACAGACCTGTACCCCTGGGGATAAAAATATATGTTTATAAAAAATAAAAAATTTAAAAAAAAAATTTGCAGGAGCATTGATCTTTACAAAGAAAAGAAAAGAAGGAAGAAATGAGAAGAAAAGAATAGAGAAATCCATTTCGGGTCTTTAAATGAAAGGAAACAGCTAATCTTCTTAAACGTTCAAGTTAGAACATAAATTACAGGTAACTCCCACCATAAATACAGCTGCACTATCTCGTCGGGGGACATTAAAGACAAACACTCTTCTGTCAGGATCTCAGGAAAAGCAGCAGAAGTCTGCCTTTGTGGGGAGCAAATTAAAACAGTCCTGTTGCCATCCCCCAAATGCCGGGTGTTTGAAGATGTGGGCAAACAAAACTCCTCCCTCCCATCCACTCTCTCTGGCTCTGAGATAAGTAGGAACATTTCCTTTAAACAGTTTCTACATGAAAGGCAAGGCTTTCCAGCTGGAATGGGAGCCTATGTGTCAATGACAAACACATGCACTGAATGTCAACAACACAACAGTTTGAAACATTACAGGAAGCGTCTTGCATGACTCTGTTCACCGGAGGCCGAACTGGCCGGGCTGTTGAGACATAATTATAAAGAGCCCACAGGCACCGCTCCAGAGGCGGGCCCCAGACAAGCAGAGGCTGGGCTGAGCCACTACAAAGAGGCAACAAAGTAACCCCTTCTTGAATAACTCAGATCATTGCAGCATCCAGGTCTGAGCATTTCAAAGCCCCTCAGGTAAATTAAAATTAAAATGAAATTGTTTTGTATTGATTTTTTAATCGAACTATGATTTTGACTACCCTAAAGGCCAGAGAGAGAGGGAAGGAAAACAGATGAAAGAGGAGGAGCCAATCCTACCAAATCCTGGGTTAGAATCACAGAGTGTTCCATCTAAATGGAACATTAGTGGTATAACTCAGTGGTTCTCAAGCCTAGTCACATCTCAGACTTATTTAAAGAGATTAAGGGGAGTGAGTACATAGGTAGACCGACTGACAGTCTCCCCCCCCCCCCCACCATTCCCCACCCCAAGCATCTGGTGGACTTGAACTAGGAGAGGGCTAGGGCATAGGGACAGTCAAAGCTCAGGGAAGAGCGTACTCTAGTAAATTCAGGGTAGATAAACAGTGATTATGCAAAAAAGGGTTGCTCAGGGCTAGGATACCAGAGGTTTATGATACCATAGAATCGGGGACAAGGAATCTCTAACCCAATTTGACAGGCTGGAAGGAAGTTGTGATACGATGCTTAGATTGGCCCGTAGGCAGGTTGTCTAAGAAAAGTGAAGCAGAAATAAAACTGTCCAGGGCATCTGGGTGGCTCAGTCAGTTCAGTGTCTGCTTTGGCTCAGGAACCAGGGATCCTGGGATCAAGTCTCACATCGGGCTCCCTGCTCAGCCAGGAGTCTGCTTCTCCCTCTGCTTCTGCCCCTCCCCCAGCTTGTGCACTCTTGTTCTCTCTCAAATAAATAATAAATAAAAACATTAAAAAAAAAAAACCTGCCCACGTAGACAAGGCATGTATATAGCATGCCAAGGAGTCTGGTGATTATCCAAAGACCTCTGGGAGCTACTGCAAGACTTTAAATGTGGAAAGTCACATGCATTTGTTGCATTTGCCTCCCAAGGCTCCGTATCCCTCTTTAGCTAATAGCAGGACCCATTCGTGGGGTTTGGGCGGGGCTGACTCCATCCTCCAAGCTACAGGGGATGGATGGATCCCCAGGTCAACCCAAACAGAGGCCACCATGATGGCAGCATGAGCGACTGATTCGTGGATAGGCCTGTGATCTTCCCTGGGACCATTCTGCCAAAACCCTGTGGGAAGACGTTCTGTTTCTGCTGGGTTGTGCCACTGGGAGAATGGACGTCCTGGCTAGCCAATGACTGACGTAGCCAGCAGTGACCGTGTCTGGAACTCCAGGTCAAGCTGGGCCTTGAATCAAGCTCATCTCTTTCGATTTCCCACTGATGTGGGCTCATAAGTTTCCTGATTTGCTTTTTATCATTTGAGAGACGTTTCACACACCTGCAAACAAAACAGCCTAAAAGAGGAGCCTTCTTATAAGTTAGAAAAACCAAGCCAGTTGTGAGGCAGAGAATGGGACAGCCTCAAAGCCCACGTCAGTCATGCTGGTGAGAAATAAGGAAGGCCAGATGGAGGCCGTGGGGATGGAGAGGAGAGAGAGAGAGGAGGCGGGGGTGATGAGAGACAGAGAGAGAGAGGGAGGGAGAGAAGAGCCTCATCGTCGTGGGGTTTGGGAGATGATTCATGGTGAAAGAGAAAAGAACCTATAGATTTATGCAAATTTTCATGTAATGCCTACTGTACCTAAAATGGGGAAAATAGCACTCCAGGAGGGAGTTGTGAGAAGCCAATGAGCGGAGATACATTAAAAGCATGCCTCCAGAGCCACCGGTAAGCAGGGTCCGTGTAAAAGATAACCTGAGATGTAACCACTCTATTTTGGTGCCTTTGGTTCTGCAAGCGGTCGTCCAGTCACTTTCTATTCCAGCACTGCCTGATGCATTTTGAGGTATCCTGCAAAAAGAGCTACTAAAATAGGAATTGATCTGATGAATATTTCAGGAAGAAACTTCTTTCCAAATCCGCCAGCGTGATCATCTCGTTATATACAGTCATGTGATATTAGTAATGACTTCATAATTTAGAGGGAAAGCATCCTACTGATGAGCATTTGTTTTTAAGATAATTTCATTAACTTAAGCTATAGTAAAATAATACCCAGGGATAAAAGAATCAAGTTTGGTAAAAATAAATAATGGGCTTCTAGAGAGTCTTATAGCTCTCATCTCAAAAAGATGAAAAACGAAAACCACTCATGCCTGCTCCTAGATGAATTTGCTAAGAGAAAATTAATGGACAGCAGTATTGGAAATTCATAAAAATAAAAAGAAAGTTTGATTTCAGTGGAACACAAGCTAATTATGCATGTTTGATATAATTAGAAAGCCTAATATGACGACTCAGGGAGACCACAGGAGATCCAAGAGTGCACACCAAGGGGATGACATCAGTATGGGGACCCTTAAGCCCCAAATCTCCAATTTTAAAGAATAAGCTCCTACAGGCTCACTGCATTGTTCAAAGTAAGTGAAGAAGTCACCTGGAGGCTGACAACAATCACAAACACAGCTCATGGTCCATACTGGCAGGAAGTGTTTCTTTAATATAAACCCAGACACATCCATCCTGGGGCTTGACCCTGGGATGTAGAGGCGCTTTACGTAGAAAAATCCCCCAAAAGTTATTTTTCTCATCTATTTTGCCCCACGCATCCTCTGTTATTTCAGTAAGATACCGTCAGCCACCTTCTGGGTGTGAACAGCAATCCCTCAGAATCTGAAGCTTTTCTTCACAACGTACGGACACATAACAAAAAACGAACGAACACAGGACAACTCGGGCAGCTGAATCCATCAGGTTTGTGTCCTGCAGACACGGACAGATGTTTCCACCTAGGGAGACTGGGAGGGATTTCCTCACTGGCTTCATTATCTCTTTTCCATCATCGCGTGGCTTTTAAATGTTGTAGCCCTTCTACTGATTGTAGGTTCCCCACGCGATCAGCAGGGATCAGAATCCTTCACGGGGTTCAGAGAAACACAGACCCAGACAACTGTAAGACAGCCTAGTCCAGCGTTTCTGCCAGGGCAGGAATTCCTGTGCCCACCCCCGGCCACATGCCTGTCCAGCGATTTCTCTGCCTCTGCTCCGCGCTTCTGCAGATGGGAAACAGCCCACCTGTGCTCCACTCTTCGCTTACTTTCACATTTTCCCTTTGGTACAACAACCTCTATCGCTTTAGATGCAACTTTCTGATGAATATTCATTCTCTCCAATAGGCTACCAGGCAAAGAGGCGCTCTTCAAATCTCTCCTGGCACACGCGCCAGCTTGCTCCCCTCACGGGTGTCACCTCTGATACGCTCAGACAGATATACTCAGGTTGCCGAGCAGATCCCTCAAAATGCCCACTTCCTGAGGATCAAGTGAACCAGAGTTCTCTGCAGCTTTCTCTACAAATTCCCCACCCCAACGAAGGGCAAAAAACTGCCCATTTCTACCACTCCCACTTCCACTAGACTGAAATTTTTTTTCAACATTTTATTTATTTATTTGAGAGAAAGAGAGAGCATGAGCTGGCGGGGGGCGGCAGAGGGAGAAGGAGAAGGCGGCTCTCCACTGACAATAATTCCGGACTCGATCCCAGGACCTCGGAATGATGACCTGAACTGAAGGCAGATGCTTAACCCACTGAGCCACCCAGCACCCCTTGACTGAAATTTCTGGTCCACTGACTCAGTCTTTTTCTCTCAGAGCCCAAGTCGGTAAAGGTTCCTCTTTGCTACGGATTCTACCCAGAAACACTGACGCTGAATAATTTCCATCTTAATTCACATGGTAAATTAATAGAGGCATCTGTTCTTAGGTGGAGTCAGGGATGATTTGATAATCACCTAATGCTTTGGTTCTTAAACTTCTGTGGAGCCCTTCGAGAAGCAGAAGAAAGTTACAGCCCCTCTTGCCAGAAAAAAAATGCAGAGACTGTGCATGTCAAATTTCAGAGTCCAAAGATACCCACTGGAGGAAACCCCATGGGGATGAATGCTGATCCAGGCCAAGCTTTACACTTGAGAGAGAAGAAAAATAAGGAACATAAAAGACAAGTTACATGTCCTAAGATCTTAATGTTTAGTAGCAGCAAAACATGCATTATGCCTTGGGTCTTGTGATTCCTGGTCTGGGTCCCTTTTTACCTCCTTGTGGTGGTGTTGCTTATGTTGGAGACTAACCTGTGACTAAAAATTTGGTTAGAAAAGGGACGCCTGGGTGGCTCAGTTGGTTAAGCATCTTCCTTTGGCTCAGGTCATGATCCCAGGGTCCTGGGTTGGAGTACCTCATCGTCCCTGTGCCTGCTGTTCCCCCTACTTATGCTCTCTCTCTCTCTCTCTCTCTCTGACATGGTAAACAGATAAAATCTTTTTTAAAAAAAAATTGGGCAGAAAGTGGAACTGTGATTCAGTCGCAACAAAGGCTGTGGCCAACCCTGTAAGCACTTGGGAACCAGAGTGGCCCTTCAGAGTTGTTCTGACTTGAGGCAGGAGCAGAGGGGGAGATGGGTAGCCTAAGCGCTCATCTTCCTCCATCCACCCGTCAAGAGACATGGACTGCCCCGAGGACATCTGACCTTGGGCCGGGGAGATCTTTTCAGGGCCTCCGCGGAGAGTTACCAGCCTTCAATACTTCCAGCAGGACAGCAGAATGAGCACCTCTGTCCTAGAAGGTGGCGGAAGGGGACGGGATTCTGGACAGGGCACCATCACGTCCTCCACAGCAGGCTTGGGGACACTTGCCACTAGCCTCTTATTCCTTTTCAAATAACCCTCAAAATGTTAAGGTAACACTTTCCTCTCTCCCTTTCCCCTCTTCTCGGAGAACTACAATCAGCCCATAGAGCATCAAGAGCAGGAAAAAAGCAGTTACAATATCCTAAATATATCCGAACTGTGCTGGGGACTCCTCTAAATTGTAATGACAGTTGACCTTGACAAAATCAGGGAAGTCCATTTCCAAAAATAGTCTCTGGGGGATCCCAAAAGTAATGGGATGAAATTCATCGAGCAACGCACTGTTTCGCTTTATAGCCTTTCCATTTGTCATACAAATTATAATGAATACTTATTTCTTGATTTACATTTCGGCCTCCACACAATTTGCAGCTCCTGCCATGTTTTCGTGCACCATCTGGAAGAACTAATGAGCCCAGGAGCACCAGAAATTATAACTTGCTTTGACTAAACCTAGAAGATTTTTGCTGGCAATAAAATGATTTTGCCTTTTTTTTTTTTTCTTTCTGGATTTGCAAGGAGATTAAAACATGAGTTCCACGGAGTGCAGGGCAGAAATATGCAAAGCTAATTTTAATAGAATGAACCTGAAGGCATCTGGCATTCCTAATCAATTCAGAATAATTTAGTCATAATGGCAATAGTCTCACGATAGAAAGTCTCTTCTGACATTGGAATTCTTAAAAATGATTACCTAGCCACATGCAAATGTTGCCGTGGGTCTCAGTGGGCATGGGAGGGATCGCCCAGGAATGCTGAACAGCAAAGAGTCTGAAAACTTGGTCTCTGGCCTCCTTTGAGCTTGGGCCCAGCTCTGGAATCTACCATCAACAGGACTCTGGACAGTTAACCTTTTTAGATATAAAGCGCCCTGTATATAAAACAGGGATCACAATAGGAATAATTAGGTTATTATGAGAATTAAATGAAATAATGCAAGTGAATTTAGTTGAACCATTAGGATATCAACACCAAAGAAGTGCTTAATTGTTGCTAGTGGTTGCCATTTTGTCTTTGGAGCATTTGCCCCTGCCCCCGCCAAGTTTTGTGTATATAATATGGGTGAATTAAATAATCCATAATTCAGTCCAATTTTTGTCCATGACCAAGCATGAAGGTCTCTGGTTAGTCCTGGTCTTGCCATCTAAGTCCAGTGGACGCCAAGAAATCTAAGTAGATATACAGATGGGGCCAACTGCTTAGCAAACATTTCACATTCTATTCTTCTTAAAGACCAAATTTATAAGTGACTGTCCTAATCATTTTTCTTGCCATAATAAACATCTTCCACCAGTGGCAAAGTGAAGGGAGGAGGCAAGTATGAAATAAAAAAAAATGGGGTTATAGTACTTGGAAGGCTCTCGTAAAATTAATACACTCAACCTTAGCATGTCAGCACTAATGTGATTTTAGTTTTTGTAAAATAGCATTTGTTAATTATGATTATTTTAAAAATCACATATTGTAGAAAATACATTAAACTTTGAAGGAAGAGAACAGAAATCACCAAATCTGACAATTTGTGGAGGTTAAACACATAGTATATTACTGAGTTTCTTCCTAGTTTTTTCCTATGCACAAATAGAGTTGTTCTTGTTTTTGTTTTCAGAACTGTGACAATACTGCTTATTTAGTATTTGATCCTACTCTTTTCCATTTATATTATATTTCCATTTATATTATAAACACCAGTATCTTAACACATTTCTTGAAAATGTGACTTTAACGTATATGGTAACCCCTTACATGCATCTCACCTATGAAGCATTCGTTGTTTTTAATTTTTTACTCTAAAAAAATAAAGCTGCAATAAACATCTTTATGTATTAATTTTTGTCCAAATCTCTGATTTTTTAACAGATGGATAACTGGAAATGGAATTACTGCAAAGGATGGACGATTGTCCATCGACTGCTTTCCAAAAAATGATACCAGCTTACATTCCCATCAGAAATGCATTAGTCCCCACTTTACCAAACCTCTGCCCACACCAAATTTCAGAACTTTTCCAATTTAAAGAGTATCTCCTACAAATAATTGATTTCTTGGCAATAAGAATATTTTAGTTATCTACATTAAAGTTCTAATTACCTCCACTAAAATGTGAAAGTGAACTCATGACAATTAGATCAATGTTAATTGTATTTTCTACTTTGATCGGTCTTGGGGTTGAATTCTCTGTTGCCACCATCCCTAGTCTAGGAGTCTCTGGAGGGCAGCAAAGGGTTTTACACCCCTCCATCCCCCCCACCCCAAGCACAAAGTCTGTATGCAGTTCATGCTCAACAGTTATCTGTGGAATGCAGCTGATGGTGCTATCCAGCCTTTTTGTTGATGTCCACCCATCTTGTGAAAGAGGCAGATACAGATGACAAAACCCAGAAATGCCTACCTCCCCATCACCATAGTATTATCTGGATCAGGGAATAAAGTTAAACAAACCACAGGAAAAAAGCTCTGCCGTGATAACGTGGTACATCTCATACTAGAACCATAACTTTTTGACCTTTTTTTTTTTTTTTTTACCATGACCCGCGATAAGAAAAAACATTCACATCCTGACTCAGAGCACACAAACCTATATAGAAATACGTAATTAAATAGTGCGCACTGCTCTTAACCGTCTGTGATGCACTCTGGTGTTTTCTAGAACATTCGTCACAACACACCACGTTATCTCACCACATGAGATTTGGAAGACAGTTCAGTAAAGCAAAACTGGCCCACCAGCATCATGGCAGCCTCAGAAGCTGTCAGCTTCCCTACCTTTCAGAGCTGGGGTGACCTTCCTTGACTCTCCACGATCCCTCCCACATAGGCCCCGTCTGTGGAGGCTCCCTCCGCCCCTGCCATCTCACTGCTGTGCCCCGGTTTCCTGGGACCACGGATCCAGGCAAGAGCTGGTAACCTGTCTCCTAGTGTCACGGTCTGGCATGTGATTCTCCGTCATCCAGTGAGAACCAATCCTTAACTGTTAAAGGCAAAACTTCTGCAGTGAGAACGGATGGCAGCTATAGTCAACTGAAATGATGGAAACCCTCAGGAAAGAGGCAGAGATTTTACAACAAGCATGTAGATTCAACTAATGCATTCATTCTAAAAATCAGAGCAACTCAGAAGGAGGAGACATCTAGTGTTGTCACCCACCCAAGGTCAGCGTCCCCCAGCTGCTGAAGGCCACGATCCCATGCCTAGGATTGCAGGAGCTGCCTCCTTCTTTCTTAGATGCTCCAGCATCCATTTTCTGACTCTGAGATTCAGAGCCCATCATTTCCTCCCACTGTCTGGGCTGCAGATTTGGCAGGGGAAGTTGGAGCCACCAGCTTGGACCACAGGAGAGAAGGTTATAGAACAAGAAACTAGACACCATACCGTCGTCTCTGCAGTCCTGCAGCAGGTGCTGTGTTGCATGAGATAGACAAGCTTCTGTTCCACTGACTCTGCCTTGCTGCGTCCTTGGCTACAAGACCGGATGTATATGGTAACTCGTTCATTATCTGAGTCACATAAACACCAGAGTCCAATATTTGAACCCAAATCTGTGTGAATCTAAAGGCCAGTTTCTTACTGACTGTACAGTCTTGCCTGCAGAAACCGAAAGGAGAAAGTGTATCAGGAGGTCAAGCTGGCAGCGAGAGAGGGCAAAAAGGCAAACTGATTTTCACTCGTTGGTGCCTAAAATAAGCCTGTGCCACATCCCCCTGAAAGCTCAGGCCCCCTGATCTTGAACAAGTCAACAGCTTCAAGGACGGAGAGGCATTCTGCAAACCCCAGCTATGCAAGCGCAATGCCGACCGTTGAAGATAAGAACCGGATTCAGGTTTGCTGTGGGAAGCAACACGGCGAACGACCCCACGAAGTAACATGTTGTCAGGGACATGTCCCAGCTGGAGCCCCAAGAGGCAGCACCAAGGGACTGTGGCTGTAGTCACCCCCGACCCCCACTCACCAAAGGCACCGCTGCCACCCAGATCCCAGGGGCACCCAGGAGCCCGATGTCGGAGAGTAGTCAGTCCAAAATCTACACTTCGAAAGACCCGAGTCTGGCTTGTTTCAAGGACCTAAGCGGCCCTCCTCCTCAGGAGGGAAGCCTCACTGTCCATCACAAAGATGAGCCGGAGGGGCACTTGGGTGGCTCAGGCAGCTGAGTGTCTGCCTTCTGCTCAGGTCATGATCCCAGGGTCCTGGGATCGAGCCCCAGGTTGGGCTCCCTGCTCAGTGGGGAGCCTGCTTCTCCTCCTCTCTCTGCTGCTTCCCCTGCTTATGTTCTCTCTTTGTCAAATAAAAAACAAAATCTTTAAAAAAAAAAAAAAAGGTGATTTAGAGGCTTTTGTTGGATTTAGCTGAAACAAACAAACACTGAAGGACCTGTTTTTAGACCAGAAAGATGTTCACATCCAGCAAGCAGGCACCCTCCTGTGTTTCTATATTGATGCCCCGCCTACATGCACTCCCAACCCCTTCCCTGCCCCCCCATAACACTGAAACCCTGTCAGGGAGCACTTTCGCATAGCGTGGGATCGTGAAGAAATGACAGACATTTCTTTTGTGTCTGTGGACCTAAAGGAAAATCACAAAAATCCATTCCGACCCAAATGCTGGGAACGGAGGACCCCATGTCACAGCCAAGCAACAAGGCTTCCAAACCCCAAATGAGCCCAGCTGTTTGTCCCGCTGGAAGAACGTGGGCCGAGAATGGTTTCCAGCCAGCCCCGCGGGCAGAAACAGAAACCCGACACCCAGAGAAAGTCCCAATCCCCCCATAAACAAAGAAGGGAAGAGCTGTTCATTACAGCCCCTGAAATCTTTTAATATCAGGCTCCAAGTATGTCAAGCACACCAAACAAATTTAGCTTCACCACCTGTTCCGGAAAAGAAACGCCCATGCCAAAATCCCCCTAAAAGCGCATAGATATTCTCGGTGTGGATGAGCTGGGAGTCTTTTCAAATATGTTCTATATTAGAGTTTGTAAACTGGGCACTGGATGTACACCACATGGCCGCCGTATAAGACATGCAAAGTTTTTGTTCCGCGCCTTAAAAAAAAAAATCAGACTCCTTTGCTTTACAATTTTTAGATGAAATTTGACAAAATGGTAAAAAGTCAGAAAAACAAAAAACAACAACAAAAACAACAACAAAAAATACTCCTTTGGGTGTGACTCGGAGTCGGGGTTCTGGGGAACCAAGGAGGGGAGCCCGGGGTCCTACTCCAGGGAAAAGACCCAAGCCCGACGAATGCCATCACCCGAGAGAAGCGATGAGAGAGGACGGTTCGTTGCCAAGAGAGCGGGCTAGACGGGAATGGACAAGGGGTACGAAATGCTCTACTTTAGGCAGGTAACAGAGAAAGTCATGCCTTGGTGAAGCCACATAAAAGGGTTCAAAAGACAAAAGTGAGAGACAATCCCTGAACACAGTTCCACTCCGCAGGACTTTTAAGCCCCTTCCGGTCTCCGGTTCCGAGAGATGAAATGATATCATGTCTGTAACGTGCCAGAACTTAAATGCCAAGAACCTACTAAATTTTTAATACACACTTGTTACTGTGGTTGCCACTGAGATGAAACTATGCTCCTGAGTATGTTGTAGCGCACCCACAAACGCCCTGAGCTCCTACCCTTCCTTTAAGACCCAACTCAACTCTCCCCTTGAAAGCCTTTATCCCACCCACCCCAGGAGTGTTAGGAACTATTCTGCCAGCACTCTCCAAGCCTGCCTGCTCTTACCTACTCAGATCCCCCTCCCATGAATTCAAGAATAATTGAAAAGGGAGGAATGTAGACTTGTTGTCTAAGCGTCCGCACATCTAACACGTAACTTGAACAGGGAATGATCAAGCCCTAGGCACTGGAAGGAAAGAAGTCAGGAAGGTGGGCCGGTGGGAACGCGCCCTGAATGTGCCCCACACTCCCCAACATTAATACCTCGGTAGGGAGAGAGACAAGGCTGACCACACTGCTCAGGCAGGAATCCAATCCTTTGCAAAGCTCCTCCGAATTACGTCTGCAGTGGCTCTCATGTGCGTGCGCTCAGATCCATTCTGACCACTCTCTCTCTCTCTCTCTCCTTGCTAAATCTAAGCCCATTCCTTCCCCTCCCCACCCCCATGCCCCAGCCACACCTCTGTCTCCAGCAACACTATGGTAGCACTGGGAGCAGTCCCCCTGCTCAAGCCCAGATCCCTAGGGGTCTGCCCAGCACATACTCTCCATTCTGGCTGCAAAAAAGCCAGAGTGTCTGGAGAAGGGAGAAGCAGGCGCCCTTCGCCAACACCTGGGACTCTAGGAAGCGAATGGGGGCTGAGGACAGGGGTGGACTAAAGGGTTGGAGAGCTAAAGCAGATTTCTCAGGGAAAACACACACACACACACACACACACACACACACACACACACACACACACACACGGCAGCCACTTCTTCCCTTTCTCCCTGGGTTGCCCACAGGAACTCAGAGAAGCGGAGCTGGGATGGGGTGGGTACAAGCGCCCGCCCTGGAGTTCTCGCCGACCACACTGGGATGACAGTACCCTTCCTCCTCCACCAAAAACTCTCTCAAGGGGCCCTCCCTCCAGGACTTTTAGCCACTAGGCGTAAGAGACACAGGGCCCACAGCCTTCCAGCTCTCTGCTCCACAGCCTCAGCAAATCTGGAGACCTAGCACAGACCAAAAAAAAAAAAAAAAAAGCATTTGTTCCAAAATTTTTAAAACCCTGCAAAATTAAAATGAGTAAGTATTCACCTAAAATGTTTACCAAATGTGACATTACCTCAGCTCAAGTAATATTTCCACATCAAGGAAGCTGATCCTAGAACATGGGTGCATTTTGACACATTAGAATGGGTTCTTCAAAATCAAGCACTCTGAGAGCCTCTGAGGGTCAAAATCAGCCATTGCTTCCTCAGACCACCTCCAGCCTCCTCAGTCCACCAGGCTTGCCTGAGAAGACTGAAATGCAATTGTAGGAACACTCCAGTGCTTCGACAAAAGAGAACTTTTGTTAGAAAATGTTTGAGTATACACAAAAGAACGCAGCAAGCCAGAGAAACTTCCTCACGATAAAGTAACTGGGGGTGATCTTCGTGGACACCAGCAACTCCACAGAGAATTCATCAACCCTCATATAATAAACCTCACGAGCCTGCTCCTCTTGAAGAAAAAATAAGTTTTCTTTTAAATATTGTATGTATTTGGGACACCTGGGTGGCTCTGTCAGTTAAGCTTCTGTCTTTGGCTCAGATCATGAACCCAGGACCCTGAGATCGAGCCTCGTGTCAGGCTCCTTGCTCAGTAGGGAGTCTGCTTCTCCCTCTTCCTTTGTCCCCTGGCTCATGCACACATGCTCTCTCTCTTCTCACTCTCACTCTATCTCAAACAAATAAATAAAATATTTTTTTTAATTCTATTTATTTGAGACAGAGCACATGTGAGCAAGTGTGGTGGGAAGGGGGAGCAGAGGCAGAGGGAGAAGCAGACTCCCCACTGAGCAAGGAGCCAGACCTCTGACAAGGGCTTGATGCCAGGACCTCGAGATCATGACCTGAGCTAAAGGCAGATGTTTAACGGGCTGAGCCTCCCAGGAGACGGAGAAAATAAGTTTTTAAATGGGTTTTATTTCAAGGTGGACGGGCAAGTCAACAGACACAGACAGACAAACATGGTACAGCGTCAACAGAAATTTTTATTTTCATCCACATTATGCAAAACAATTTAATTTGAATTTCTCACAAAAATATTTCCCTTTGCAGCTTTCTCATTGAGAAAGAAAAAATTTGTTCTCCCTCCTTCTACAGAGAAAGACCTGTAAGCGCTGTGGAATCACACACAGAATTGTGCAGTTACTCTGGTCTTTCTTTGTTCATCTATAGTCAGATTGTGGCGGCTTCTTCCTCTCTGGGAGACAAAGTTGTCTCTTTGCCCCAGAACCCAATCAATGCCCACCGCACCTAGCTGACCTCAGTGGTTAGTATTACCTAAGAAATAGTCCTCTCATCTTCTTCTAGCCCTCTTTCATCCATTCCCCCAACCCTATCTTTGTCCAAACCCAGCCCTCTCCTGATCTGCCCACCACCTTGCGCTGGGGCACAGCTGACACCCCATTCCCCTCCCACAGACTTTCCATTTGACTAAACTCTAACAGCCTTCCCTTCTCTAAAGTCCCAAAACAGAGAGCTTTACTCCCTACAATTCCACCCTTAAGCTGATGCTCTTGCATATTACCTAAAAATTATTTCTGCTTCGGTCTTACTCCACTAATAAGATTCTCTGATTCCCTCAAAGAAAGAACCGTGACTCACCCATCTTTTCTATCCACAAGAGGGCTAAGCACCTGATACACAAGCATTGCCTGTTATTATTGTAAGTTGCTTTGGAATTTCAGATCTAACCTGGGAACTGGCACTTCAGTTACTTGTGTGCTCACCCGGTGGGATTTCATAACTACATAAATACGTATGCAGCGATATACGTGTGTGATATGGTGACAGTAAGACAGAGCAGCAGCTTTTCATCACAGTCCATTTGACATGTTGCCATTTAAAAAAAAACCCAACTATCATTGCCATTTTGACCAATTCATTGATAGAACCACAGACAACAATCCCAATATGGGCTGATGTACAAGCGGTCAATGTTAGGGGCGCCTGGGTGGCTCAGGGGGGTCAAACCTCTGCCTTTGGCTCATGTCATGATCCCAGGGTCCTGGGATCGAGCCCCGCATCCGGCTCTCTGCTCAGCAGGGAGCCTGCTTCCGCCCCCCCCCCCCCCCCCCCCCCCCCGCCGCCTGTCTTTCTGCCTACTTGTGATCTCTCTCTCTCTCAAATAAATAAGTAAATAAATAAGAGTTCGATGTTAATGTTCTCCAAGGAGCACACACTGAGTTTTCCGTGTCAGTATGGACTCGTATACTCCTGGCATTCTGTTCAATGCACTCCAAAAAGAAAGAAGAGAAAGAAAAGGCAATTTGCAATTTATCCTTAGTTTAATTTGATGTAGCAAGCAAGGTAGGAAAAAAATGTATTGTTTTAGCAGTTTTGCCACACCCTCCTAGGAGTGAAAGAGGCTCTGAGAAATTGATGAGAACTTGGAGTGTAAATTGAAACAGTAAGGATCTGGCTATCCAAGAAGAGCTTGAAATTGCTCTGAGGGCAACAAGGAAAGGAATTTCTTTGTTGTTTTAGAATGAGTGGAGGCCGGAGGAGAGAAAGAAGGGGAAAGGGAGCAGAGCAAGATTTACCTTGTGATAAAGCCCTTCCCCCTTTCCCTTTGGAAAGGGACAAAAGATGACCCCAAAAGGAGGGGCCCAAAAGGATTCTGGAGAATTCGTTATGGACTTCTGTTTGTTTACTCTACTATGTAAACTATGACCCCAGCTCTGTATGTTACCCAAATCGGCCACACCATCCAATTAAATCTCAACTCAACTCAACCTTAATAAAACTCAGTCTCTATACAACTCAAACTTTTCTCCACTCAACATCTACCCAAATCAAATTCTTCCCTACTCAAATCCCTACTCAGTTAAAAACCTCTCAATTCAATACTGACAGATGCTCTGAGTGAGGGTGGTTTTTTGGAATTTGAAGAGGTTGGAATTCACACCACACACGGGCTATAGCAGCATAGCCCAAAGAAAAACACATGCACAGTTGTCAGAGAGGAGCATTCAAATGCAAGTTCCTTGTGAATTTTCAGAAATCTTGATGGGGATGGGCTTCTACAGGCCATGGTTTCAAGGCACTAGTGTAAACTTACTAGGCATTAAAGGAAGGTCTCCAGTTGATGTGAGACCTACACACACTGTTTATAACTTTGAATATACATGTGTAGATGCCACAAAAGTAGGAAAAATCCTTTAGAGTTGCTGCAGTTTAAGGTGATGCTTAATGTTGTCTATACTTCCGGAAAAATCATTTCTAGCTACGAAGTTATTCTTCATATCAGAAGAAATAGAAATCCCTGTGCAACCCCTGTGACCACCATGCAATACCATTGGTGCAACAGGAGAAGAACAAAGAACTTGGGACCCAGAGGCAGGGCCTGAAGGTGACCAGCCCAGAATGCATAGGTTGGAGAGCAAAACTATGACCATGAGCAAGTAGAAACACGAGCCATTATTAGTCAGCAACAGGCGTTTTACAAAGCATCCTTTCATGGACAACAAACCTCCTTAGGAATTACATTCCTGAAATCTTTGTTATTTATTTATTTATACTTTAAAGGGCACATGTGACATAACAGTGGAATGAAGAATGAAGAACAGCAATTATCCACCACCTCTTGAGGTGCCACTAAAATAAATTACAGGCATTAAAAGTATACAAATGCAAATTAAAAATAGAATTACCCTATTACCTGGCAATTGCCCTACTGGGTATTTACCCCAAAGATAGAGATGCAGTGAAAAGAAGGGCCATCTGTACCCTAGTGTTCATAGCAGCAATGTCCATAATAGCCAAACTGTGGAAAGAGCCAAGATACCCTTCAACAGACGAATGGATAAAGAGGATGTGGTCCATATACACAATGGAATATTACTCAGCCATCAGAAAGGATGAATACCCAACTTTTGCATCAACATGGATGGGACTGGAGATTATGTTGAGTGAAATAAGACAAGCAGAAGAAGACAATTATCATATGGTTTCACTTATTTGTGGAACATAAGGAATAACATGGAGGACATTAGGAGAAGGAAAGGAAAAGTGAAGGGGGGAATCGGAAGGGGACACGAACCATGAGAGACTGTGGACTCTGAGAAACAAACTGAGGGTTTTAGAGGGGAGAGATATGAGGGGATGGGCGAACCTGGTGGTCGGTATTAAGGAGGGCACGTAAAATTGCATGGACCACTGGGTGTGGTGCATAAACAATGAATCGTGGAACACTGCATCAAAAACTAATGATGTATTTTATGGGGACTAACATAACACAAATTTTTTTAAAAATAAAATATTAACAAATAAAAATGTACAAATGCACCAAAACAAAGAAAAAATGGGGAGGAGATGACTGCCAAAGATTGAGGTCAACAAATGTTCAACAATGGAAATTAGACAGGGGAGTATTAGCAACTCTAGCAAAGGGAAGAGATCCAATATCTAAGACAGAAAAAAAATATTTTAAAATACAAAGCCAAATCACCCCCAGTACCACAAAAAGGCTCAGAAGTGGACGTACCAGGAACCCGGAAGTGGACCTAGATCAAGGGAGGGAGGAAAATCTGTACACAAAGTAAGGAGTGATCAACACGAAGGGCCCCTCCCCTTTCCCTAGTTCCCTGCAGCCAGGCCCTGGCCTTCTCCCTTTTGCGTAGGAGACTGGAAATTTAGCCTCGGAAAAATACAGACCAGAGACACTCAAAACCATCAGGTAACAGGGGGCTGGGCTGAAGCATGGAGCTTTGGGGATTAAGGAGGACCTTCATGGTAAACATTGGGTCTACTTACCCTGCTGCTGGGAGCTATATATTCTACAGGAAAGATTGTAACATATACTGATCTAAATAAATTAAACATCACAGGAAGAGAGAAAACTCAACAGATATTAATAGGGATTCTCTCAAGGAAAACCTTAGATCACAGCCCTAAACCCATGTACTCTTCCCCCAGCTTCCAATGTGCTTTTAAGTGATTATTGTTTTAATGAGAAGACAGACAAGGGTCCTCAAACATGCAAGCAAAGTTGGTAGCCTTATTCTACTGGATTTCAAGACCTAGGATTAGCTGCAGTAGGGTAATGCAGGATAAACATACAGAACAATGAAACAGAAAAGGAATCCTACAAATACAGCCAGTTGACTTTTGACAAACTAGATCAGGCTATGCTCTGAGAAAAGAATAACAGAAGGATATTCATAGAAACAAAAATTAACCTCCTTGTGTGCATGGAATTAACTCATAAGAGCTACAACCATAAAGCTTCAGGAATAAAACCTAGGAAAAACTACTCACCCCATGGCCTGGTGAAGATTTTTCATATACAAAACTTAAAAAACAAAACGAAACAACTTAAAAGAAACTGATAACATGATAACATGATTTATTTTTATTTTTATTTTTTTTGCCAATGTTAAAAAAATGAAAAGGTCAGCCAGCCAATTTGGGTGAAAATATGAAACAGATCTGTACCCAGAAAAGAACTCTTACTTCTCAGTAAGACAAACAACCCATTGTTTTAAATTAGCAATACTTCAACAATTCACAAAGGAAGCTAAACAAATGAAAATAGGCACAAGAAAATATTTTGAACGTCCTTAGTCATTAAGGAATTTCAAATTAAATCTCAATGAGATACCACTCACTAGAGGGGCTACAATTTTAGTTTTGGGTTTTTTTTTTTAAGATTTTATTTATTTATTTGACAGAGAGAAAGAGAGAGTGAGAGAACACAAGAAGGGGAGCTGAAGAGGGAGGGGGAGAAGTAGGCTCCCCTCTGAGCAGGGAGTGGGGCTTGATCCCAGGACCCTGGTATCATGAAGGCATGAGCTGAAGGCAGACACATAACTGACTGAGCCACCCAGGTGTCTCATGGCTACAATTTTAAAAAGCAACAATATGAAGTGCTGATAAAAATGTAGAGCAACTGGAACTCTCACATATTGCTGGTGGGATTGTAAAATGGTACACCCACTTGTCAGTTGATCATATACTTTCTTAAATTAACCATAAAATACCATAGAGAACCCAACAATTGCTCTCCCAAATGTTTCCTCAAAATAAATGAAAACCTACATCTATACAAAAACTTGTATATGAAATTTGTTACAATTCTGTTCAAAATAGCTCCAAGTTGGAAAGTCCCAATAACCCAAATGTCCATGGATAAGTGGATAATCAAAGGTGATATATCCATATGCCACTCAGCAATAAAAAGTAACTGATGTAGATACAGAATGGATGAATCTCAGGACTCCTGAGTGGGTCAGTGGGTTAACCGTCTGCCTTGGGCTCAGGTCATGATCCTGTGGTCATGGGATCAAGGCCCGCATCAGGCTCCTGGTTCAGTGGGGAGTCTGCTTCTCCCTCTGCCTGCCGCTCCACCTGCTCGTGCACTTGTGCTCTCTCGCTCTCTCACAAATAAATAAGATGTTATTTTAAAAGATGGATGAATCTCAGAAGCATTATGATGAACAAAAGAAAATGGACTACATAATGGATGATTCCATTTATATGAAATTCTAAAACAGGCAAAACTAATCCACTGTGACCAAGAAAATCAATGTTCGCCTGACCTGGGGGCAGACTGACTACAAAGGAGTTTTGGAGATGATGGAAATGTTATAATTCTGGATTGCTTTGGTGGTTACCCATGTATACAAAACTCATCAAGCTTGTATATTTTATAATAGATACATTTTATTATATGGAAATTATACTTTTTTAAAAGATTTTATTTTTGTAAGAAAGAGCACATAAATAAATAATAAAATCTTTTTAAAAATAAAAAATAAAAATAAAGAGCTCTTTGAAATTGAAAAGTAGCTCAGCTACATTTTTTAAAAACTCAATATGAGAGTTGGAAAAGTACACAATGAAAAAGCCAAGAATAATACAGAAGATAAGAAAATCAGGTCTGATTCCTAATTCTAACTCAAAATTACACTAGATACCCATGATCCAATTAACAGAAGATCCAGGCAGAGAGAATAGAAAGGAAGGGAGGAAATTGCTAAAGAAATAAAATTAAAGAATTTTCCAAAACTGAAGGACATGGGTCTTCCTGATGAAAAAACCCATCACTCTAATAAGCACCTTGCAATTTTCTCAATTATACTTCAATAAAGCTAAACAAAAAAAACTAGCTTATGAAAGACTGTAAATGAGGCCTTCAAAATCCTGGGAGATGTGAGCAGAATTCCATACCAGAAACACTATTAATTAGTCAAGGTGTAATATACAATAAAGACATTTACACACTGCCCAAGAGTTCAAAAACATGCTTCTCCAGCAAGGCTGTGCTTCAGAAAATCAAGATATGGAAAGGAAAGACAAGGAATGCCGAAAACAACTCATCCAAGACCAGAGAAATCCTGCAATGATTCCTATGATGTAGTCCCAGAGAGTCAAGTCTCAGCGTGGCTGAGGAGAAAGATGGAGATAGGGAAGATGGAGCTGAAGGAATGGAGCCCACAGATTTTTTTCCAACTGTTTTACACATTTCAAAAATTATTGAAAGATGCTTGACAAATCTGTCGGAGCATCTGGAAAACAAATTATCAATGCATACATCACAGATAAAGCAAATGAAAAAATAAGGCAATTAATAACATCAAGCTGAAAAAGTCACACAAGAAAGGAAATGTAATGTTCAAGCATTACTTGCTTCTGCAGTAAACAACTTATAGGATCGTAATAATGTCAACGCCGAGCAAGGATTTAATCAAAGCTGTGGGCACAACTAGAATTGACTATCTTAGCCATGCAAACACACACATACACACACAGTGTGTTTTGGGGAGAGATTTCTTTCTTTCTTTTTTTTTTTTTAACTGTTGTCTTTGAGCTTTTTTACTCAGTACTGGCACAACTTTTTAACTGAACATCCACTTTCGTCTTAAGTAGAATGATGAAGTGTAAATTGCGTTACGTGAGCTGAGCAAAGGCACAGAATGTTCTCATCCATAGCATGATGTGGAACAACAGATTATGATAATGTCAAAACTAGACTACAAAAACAACTTAACCATACTAGGAAACTGCTCCAATTTCAAAGGATCTTGCTGTATTGGAGACTTCTTAGAGCTAAGGCTGCATGCTATTGTCGTAAAGCAACATATTCATAAACATATATTCATTGTTGAAATAGTCCATCAGGGTTGAAGTCCTGCCATATACAGTCCATGAAATGAACTGTGACTTAAAAGAATAATAGAGGGTGCCTGGGTGGCTCAGTAGTTAAAGCCTCTGCCTTCGGCTCAGGTCATGATCCCAGGGTCCTAGGATCAAGTCCCACATCGGGCTCTCTGCTCAGCAGGGAGACTGCCTCCTCCTCTCTCTCTCTCTCTGCCTGCCTCTCTGCCTACTTGTGATCTGTCTGTGAAATAAACAAATAAAAATCTTTAAAAAACATAATAGAGCTTTGTCTAAAAATAATGCAGTTATTTTTTTAAAAAATCAAATTATGTTCAAAGAGTTGCTTGTATAACCCAAAGGCAATGGCAATTTAAAAAGAAAATCAAATGGCAAGCCCAGAATATGAACCCACACTAAGTCTCCTGCAAACCCTCGCTAGAAAGAAAATAGGTAGTAAGCTGGTAGACACAGAAGGAGGTATTTCTAAATAGACTGGGGAACTTGTAAGCACTTTTTAAATCTAAAACCAAGGAGGCTTCTAAAATCTTTCCTTCCATGGTTACAAGAAAGACCATTTTGCAATAGTCATTTTCAAGTCCCATTCACCATGACAAAGAGTCCGGGGACTTTGAGATTGCTGAGGTCTTGAGAAGCCATGTCAGTCACTTCTTGCCAGTAGCCTGTGCAGAGCTGGGGGTGAATAATTGCAGAGCAACCCTAACAAAGCATGTACCTCACGTGCAGCGGCTCCCAGAGTACCCACGTATGTGGACACATAGACCCTATCTGGTTAAGGAGTGTGGAAGGAGGGAGTTCTCGTGTGGATGGTCACACAGTGGGGGTTCAACTGTTTAGTGACAGGAAGGTGTTGTGATACATGCCCCAAATCCTGACACTCAATCTGGGCTCAAACCCCAGCTCAGCCACCTATTTGATGTCTGTGTTTCTGCTTCCTCACCTATTCAATAAGAACAATATCTCCTTCACAGGATTTTGTGAAAATTCATTGAGCACATACATAGCACTTAGAACAGTGCCCCACATAGAAGAAACACACGAAGATGGCTATCCCTACTCTTCTCTCTTTATGTTTTTGTTACCATGAAGTCTAAGCTAAAATACAGCAGATTAAGGAAAGGGAACTGACTATGGTGGAGGCAACCAAACTCAGAGGCCAGGACGGTCATGTCCACACTGGGGTGGCCAGGGAGGTGGCACCTCTGGGTTCAAATCCCACCTCCCCCATTTTTGTCACTGGAATAAAACAGATTACTCTAGGGGCGCCTGGGTGGCTCAGTGGGTTAAGCCGCTGCCTTCGGCTCAGGTCATGATCTCAGGGTCCTGGGATCGAGTCCCGCATCGGGCTCTCTGCTCAGCAGGGAGCCTGCTTCCTCCTCTCTCTCTGCCTGCCTCTCTGCCTACTTGTGATCTCTCTCTGTCAAATAAATAAATAAAATCTTTAAAAAAAAAAAAAAAAAACAGATTACTCTAGTTATACCCAACCTAAAAGGGGGCTGTGAGGATTAAATAAAATTCCATCAGTTAAAGTAGCTGAAAGTGAAAATAACCCAGCAGGTACTCCCTGAACAGTATTTTACTTCTGATTCCCTTACAAAGTGGCAAACTACCAGACAGCAAGCCCCCCTGGGACTGAGTGTCTTGTTTCCTGCTGTTGTCACCAGCACAGTAATAAACAGTTGCGCTGACTATATGCTCAGTCAATGGCAGTTGAGTGAGTGAATAAGGGAAAATGTTAGGCCATTACTGATTAATAAGCGAGTGTTTCTATGGGGCTGTGCTATCCCTTACAAACCGATATTCAAACAAGAGATTTCACTGAATTGATCACTCCAAAGCAATAGATACAGATAAAATTTAATTAATATACGAGGTACTGAAGGGCACCTGGGTGGCTCAGTTGGTGAAGCGGTCAGCTCTGGCTTTCAGCACCAGTCATGATCTCTGGGTCCTGGGATCAAGCCCCTCAGCGGGCTCTGCACTTAGTGGGGAGTCTGCTTACGGAGTCTGCTCTGCCCCACCCCCAACTCATGCACATGAGTATGTGTGCGCACGCGCTCTCTCAAACATATAAATAAATCTTTAAGAAAAAAAAAGAGGTGTTGAGAGTAACTACGCTAACTAAAACAGTTTTGGGATATGGGAAATTATGAAAAGATTGGAATTAACCTAAATTCTGTATGATAATTGATATTTAGGCAAAACACTCCCTAACAAAAGTGACAAGCCTTTACAAAGAATGAGAAAATTAAAAATGGAGAGATATTACAGGGATATTTTTCTGTATATTTTTATTTAAATTAGAAAATACATTTCTAGCGGCGCCTGGGTGGCTCAGTGGGCTAAAGCCTCTGCCTTCGGCACAGGTCATGATCCCAGGGTCCTGGGATCGAGCCCCGCATTGGGCTCTCTGCTTGGCAGGGACCCTGCTTCCCTTACTCTCTCTGCCTGCCTCTGCCTGCTTGTGATCTCTGTCTGTCAAATAAATAAAATCTTAAAAAAAAAAAAAAGAAAGAAAGAAGGAAGGAAAGAAAGAAAGAACATTTCCAGTCCTTGGAGATGAGGAGAGTCCAGCGGAAATTAAAGATCCACACACTAGTGGTGTAGAGGCCACGCAAGTTACTCGTTTTTCAGGACAGACACCAACATTCTAAGGAGTAAAGTCTTCTATATGGAAATTGCAAAGGAGAGAAAGTTCAAGACCTGTCCTCCTAGATACAAAGCTCATGAGATTAATGCCATCTGAACAGTATAAGAATGCAAAGGTGCACGACGAATTACGACCTAAGGATCCGTAATTAAGAATTAAGACCTCAGAACAGAGCTTATCCCATCCTAACAGTTTCAGAAATAAAACCCAAAGAGAAGTTTTCAAATGTTTTAAGACACTGCTTCATCACTAAAATAACTCTATGGCCCTTCCACAGGAGTTTCTCTGAAGAGCACCACATATATTTAGAAGTACACATTTCAGTTTGCTTGTTGAATTTCAATCTCACCTCCTTATACTCTACTTGTTTTGTACACACAAATGAAGATAGTTTGAGGGTAAAGTGATCTTAGGGATTGGATGATCCGACAAGTACCCCCTGGGAAGTAAAATTTCCAGTGGTGAACCAAAGTTCTGGAAGAATACTACAAGAAAAGGGGGTGCATCTATTTTCCAAGTAAGATGCTTTAGTAAGTAACAACAAAGGTTCAAGGTACGATCTCAGAGAGAGCGAGCCACCTTAGGAAGGGCAACACTTAGGTCAAGGTTTCCAGAAGAGTCCAGGTACCAGATGTGCCCAGGGTTAGGTACCAAACATCTCCATTTCGTAAAGCCACCCTTTCTCAAATATTCTTGTTAAGGAGGGAATGAATTCTAAATGATATGCCCAGTTTTTTATTTTTTTTTAAATTAGCAGTCAACCATTGTGTTTCCAAAAACATTCTCCCCTTCTAATTATTTTTAACAATAAAGATCCCTACACAGAATTTTAATATTGTCATCATCTTGTGAGAAGAAAAATTCCATATCAAAACTGAAAAAAAAGAATCATGATTTCTCCCTCGTTCTCTGAAAAAAAAAATAATAATAGTAAATAAGAGCTTTGTTTTGGTATCTTCTGATCTTCTACGCCCATGAGCGCTGGAAAATGGAATCAGTTAAATAACAACTCGGGTTGTTTCCCCGTCACAAAACACAATAATAGTGGGAACATTTCTGTGACTCCAAGGAAGCAAATGTTTCTAATTAGTGAACAAGATCAGCTGAGGTAGCTGCTGGGGCATCTGTGCCTCTCATTAGGGACACCATCCTGTAAAGCAAAACAACAAAAACTGCCTGAATTCTGTTTGTGCAGATTGCCACCTACCGAAGAACGCGCGGTACTGCAGCCAGCTTCCGGGGCTGGGAGGGCGGCGAGAGAGAGAGAGAGAGAGAGAGAGAGAGAGAGAGAGAGAGAGAGAGAGACACAGACAGACACGGGGAAGGAAGCAGGTGGGAATCCGGCCATCTGGTGAGACTTATGCCCTAGAGAAGCAAGAAGTGGGTACCGCACAGACTTAGCAGATACAGCTCTGGGTCTGGAAGGCTTTGTGTAGAGAAGGTAGTCACTAGGCCTCACGGGGTCCCTAGGGTTTAGCAAAGGAGGAGCGCCCAGAAGCAGAAGGAGTTTGGAGGCAGAGATGGGGGAAGCCCTGATGAGGATGGAGTCCAGTGACGGGGAGAAGACCAGCCGGACAAGAGTGTTTACAATGGGCACTTGGAGGAGAGGAGAGGAAATGCTGAGGGCCTCGGATAAGTATGTCAGGATTCCTCCCCAAAGCAAAAAAGGAACCCCCTGCCTCAGCAAAAGAGCCTCAACTAAGAACACCGGGGTAATCATTTCACAGTACCTACGGGTAGCGAGTCATCATGTTGTACACCTTAAATTCACACAATGTGGGGTGCCTGGGTGGCTCAGTGGGTTAAAGCCTCTGCCTTTGGCTCAGGTCATGATCCCAGAGTCCTGGGATGGAGCCCCACATCGGGCTCTCTGCTCAGCAGGGAGCCTGCTTCCTCCACTCTCTCTCTGCCTGCCTCTGTCTACTTGTGATCTCTGTCTGTCAAATAAACGAAATCTTTAAAAAAAAAAAATTCACACAATGTTAAATGTCGACTATACCTCAATAAAGCTGGGGGAAATCTAAAATAAATAATAAAACATGTGAAGAACCAATGGATTGTGGTAACAGGGCTCAGTGAGAAATTACCGTACTGATAGTAAACGTCCGGACTGTTTGGAAATTGTCTCCAAGGAAATTACTTAGATTAAAGATGGACGTCGTGATCCGACAGGTAAAACAGTGACTCTAATGCCATCCTGGGCCACCCAGCGCTAGGAGCTATAGCACCGATGGCTGCCCGATCAATCCATCAATATGGGAGCCCCAAGCCTGCCCCAAGACACTGAAGCCAGGATTCTGCCCGCGCTCACTCCTCTTTCTCTGTTCCCAGAAAAGCGATGCTCCCACTTCTACTTCATTCATCTGTTCTAAATATATTAAGAGAGACCCAACCATGTCCCTGGCATGGGAACAAAGGTGAAGGCAGATATGGTCCCTTCCTTCATGGTACTTGCCATCTAGTGAAGCCTGGAGACAGTTAATTAAATAATTACACACATGCTAGTATAAAAGTTATGAGCAATCTAAATTCAAGGCTGGGAGAGCCTCACTACGGGCAACTGAATGAGCCTGAGAGTGGGGAAAGGTACCGAAAGGGATTCTTACTAAGGAACACTCGGCCAATAGATATTGGTCATGGCAGCAGGGGTCACCTTCAGGAGCACCTGCTGCCACAAGGGGGCAGGCAGGAGCACGGATTTGGAGGCCTCGGGCCAGCTGTTGCCTTTCAACAACTCTCTTTCCCTGGACAGTCACTTGAATTCTTGGTCTCAGTTTGCACATGTATAAAATGGGGAAAGTAGTGGGAATTAAATGATAAAATACACAACGTGCTCAGTGAAATGACTGGAACATAGTATACCTACAATAAATGTTAGCTGATATTATTTTTGTTATTATTAATCTTCTCTGCTTTCAAGTGGGAGTTTAGACTGAGGAAGAAGAGGTAAAGGGAAGATTTTGCATTTAAAGACTAAATGGCTAAATGCTATTTATATGTGATATGTTACTGGACTTTTAGATTCCAGATAGAACACAAGATCCATTATGACACAGAAGCAAATAAAAATAATACCATTAGAACTCTCAGCCATCTAGCTGGAAATTGAACCGTTATGTTTAACATCGTTTATGTGGGAAAACGTGTTCCAATCCAAACTGAATTAGCCAAAAAATCCTCTTGAATACAGTGCATTTGTATACTGGTGACTGTCCATTCTTTGGCACAGAAGAGTTCTACAGGTGAGAGCGATGTTTTACATACAGTGGAAATCTCCTGAAACATGGGGCAATACCTTTCTATGGCTTTTGGCTATTCCACCTGGAAAGGACCATAGTGATACCATGTCCACTGGGAAATTGTCATGGAAGTTACATGACTTACACAGGGACAAGTAAATGCACCTGGGGCTAAATTCCCTTAATCGGTTTCCTTTCCTTTGTCTCATTAAAGAGCAGCCCCTAACTAAAGAGGATATTTTCTCTCTTCTAAGCCTTTTATTACGTTCACAGGACCAGTATAGGTCAGGAAGCAACAAAAACAAGCAATTTGGAGAGCTCCTGATGACTCGGTCCATTTGAATAATTGGGTGATTCAGGTAGATATTTGCTTATATATTTTGAGTAAACGTAAGTGAATATTCTACCTAAAATGAAGTCTGGGATATTAAAATTTTTTAATTCTGTTCGGAATGATTTACAAACATGTGAGGAAAACCTATGCACATAAAGAAAAGATGGGGGGGAGTATTAAAATGAATAAAAACTCATTGGTTTCCTGTGAAGAGGACCCATAGAAATGGAAAGACATTCCCTGCTTGTGAATTGCAAAAACAAATATTGTTAAAATGTCCATACTTCCCAAAACAGTCTACATATTCAGTGCAATCCCAATCAAAATACGAACAGTATTTTTCACAGAGCTAGAACAATCCTAAAATTTGTATGGAACCACAAAAGACCCTGAATAGCTGAAACAAACTTGAAAAAGAAAAGCAAACCCGAAGGCATCACAATTCCAGACCTCAAGTTGTATTACAAAGCTATAGTCCTCAAAACAGTTTGATCCTCCTACAAAAGTGGGCACGCAGATCAATTGAACAGAATAGAAAACCCAGAAATAAACCCACAATTATATGGTCAATTAATCTTCAACAAAGGAGGAAAGAATATCCAATGGGAAGAGGACAGTCTTTAACAAATAGCATAGAGAAAACTGGAGAGCTACAGACAAAAGAAGAAAAAGAATGAAACTGGACCACTTTCTTATGCCATACACAAAAACAAAGTCAAAGTATTAAAGACCTAAATGGGAGACCCTGAAACCATAAAAGAGAGCACAGGCAGTAACTTTCTCTGACATCAGCTGTAGCAACTTTTTTCTTGATGTGTCTCCAGAGGCAAGGGAACTAAAAGCAAAAATAAACTCTTGGGGCTACATCAAAATAAAAAGCTCTGGCACAGCAAAGGAAACCATCAGTAAAACTAAAAGACAACCTACTGAATGGTAAAAGATATCTGCAAATGATATATCCAATAAAGGGTTAGTATTGAAAATATATAAAGAACTGATACAATTCAACACCCCAAAAAACAAATAACCCAATTTAAAATTGGGCAGCAGACATGAATAGACATTTCTCCAAAGAAGACATCCAGATGGCCAACAGATACATGAACAGATGCTCAGCATCACTCATCATGACAGAAATGCAAATCAAACCTCCAATGCAGACCCCCACCTGTCCCTCGGTCCCAGAGCTGCCTCCAGCAGTCTCCTCTGCAGTGAGGTTCCACAGCCTAACATCCTGACCCCATCACCCACCCGTGATTGCCGGCAGAGGCTTGGAGGGGGGAAGGGGTCATCACCAGGGTTTCCACCAGCCCACAAACCACAACATGGCAGCCATCCCCTCCAGCAGCTGGCTTGTGGCCACTCACCAGTATGACCAGCGCTGCCTGGGCTCCACTTCCAGTAACACGAAGTGCAGAGTATCCTGGGGAAGTTGCCCCTCGCCACCCCAGGCTCCCCATGGCCCACTTGGGTTGCTGGTGGGCAAGCTGCTTCTTTCAGAAGTCCACTCTCCCATTCATGGCTGCAGTGTTGGAGTCCCCAGAACACTCGGAGTCCCCTCCGGCCTCCAGCTCCATGATCTCCATGAGCAAGCCATCTGGTGGCCAGCCTGGCAAAGCCAAAACCAGGCCCCAGTCCTGAGTGGTCACCACCAGGCTCCACCAGGCGCTAGGCTCATCAGAAACCCCCTCTCCCTCCTGTAGGCTGCAGCCTACAGAATCACTAGACTGCAGCAAGCAGAAACAGTTGGACTCTTTTATAGAAAAACCGCAAAACACCAAAAAGGACGCGAAGAGAACCCCACTCTGTACTATCCATGCCCCATGCCTGTGTGCCTTGCACCCAATGTAAAAACAAACTCCCAGCAACCAATAAAACAAAACAAAACAACCTACATGCACTAACTTCTCACACCTGTCAGAGTGGCTAAAATCAGAAACACAAGAAACATGTGTTGGTGAGGATGTAGAGAAAAAGGAACCCTCTTACACAGTTGGTGGACATGCAAACTCATGCAGTCACTGTGGAAAACAGTATGGAGGTTCCTCAAAAAGTTAGAAATAGCACTACATTGTGATCCAGCAACTGCACTACTAGGTATTAATTCAAAGAATACAAAAACAATCATTCAAAGGGGTACACGCACTCCACTGTTTACAGCAGCATTTTCCACAATAGCCAAGATATGGAAGCAGCCCAAGGGTGCTGATGAATGGATAAAGAAGTGGCATAAATATATATAATATACTATATATGGAATATTATTCAGCCATAAAAAGAATGAAATCTTGGGCGCCTGGGTGGCTCAGTAGGTTAAGCCGCTGCCTTCGGCTCAGGTCATGATCTCAGGGTCCTGGGATCGAGTCCCTCATCAGGTTCTCTGCTCAGCAGGGGGCCTGCTTCCCTTCCTCTCTCTCTGCCTGCCTCTGCCTACTGTGATCTCTCTGTGTCAAATAAATAAATAAAATCTTTAAAAAAAAAAAAAAGAATGAAATCTTGCCATTTGCAACAATGTGGATGGAGCTAGAGAGTATAAAGCTAAGCAAAATAAGTAAACCAGAGAAAGAAAAATACCATACAATTTCACTCATAAATGTAGAATTAAAGAAACAAAAGAGCATGGGGTGGGGGTGGGGGAGAGGGACAAACCAAGAAACAGACTTAACTATAGAGAAGAAACTGATGGTTACCAGAGGGGAGGTGGGTGGGGGGATGGGCTAAACAGGTGATGGGGATTAAGGATGATGTATGGAACTGCTGAATCAGTATATTGTACACCTGAAACTAATATAACTGTCAACTATTCTGGAATTAAAATAAAAACACTAAAAATATGTTTTCTCCATTTTTTATATTTTCTCCAGGGGATGTAGAAGTTTAACATAATAAAGGAAAACCTTTTACTACATGAGACCAAAAAAAAAAAGACAGATAACAAACCAAAAACACGAAACTTCTCTTAACTGGGGAAAAGAATATTCACTTTCCACAACTCTCAGTAATTTCTCTTTATACTCTGGCACCATGGAAATGCCAGAGGAACTGGGGTAAATATTTTTATTTTTTAATCATATCACCTGGAAGCAGTCCAATTCACTAAAAATCAATTCCCAGAAAACTATTTCAGTGAATTGCCAAATTACAGCAAATTGGTTTTCAGGAAGAAAAAAAAGGACCTTAAGCTGCATTACCCAATTCTTTGATAAAATATACCTAATACACCTTATAAACAGCAGTACGAGTAGTGAGTGGACACTCCCTGCTTCTCCTGCATTTAACTATTTCTTATTTACCTAGAAAGGGCGCAGTGATTTCTAAGACCATTTCAGCGAAGTGTTGAAACTCACAAAGGCTCCTAAGAAATAGGTCTTTTTCCTATCTAAGGCTGGAACAATAATACAAAGCACTCGATGCCCAGAGCAGAATGGCCAGATTCAGAGATCCTACCCTGTCTCAGCTGTCACAAGCAGCAAGGAGAGGTCCGGGACCTCTAATCTGGTTTCCCACGTCCTCGCCTGTGTTGTTTGCTAGTATCTAACATATGCGATCATCGCTTACACACACACACAGACACACACACACTTACACACAGAGCTATTTCTGCCATAAAACATCTTGAGTATTCTTATCGTTACATAGCTATGATTCTCAAACTGGCCCTGGCACACGGAAGGCAGGGAGAGACTGAGGAAAGAGGCAGAGCACCCATGATGGGTGGTGGCTTCCACAAGCACGGGAACCTAACTTAGCAGGCTTGTCTCCGGCAGCCGCAAGATGAGTCAATGTCCGCCCCTGCTGCCGGTCCTTGCGGTTTATACAGAGGTCTTACCTGGGCTCAGTCATGTCTTCAGCCCAGGTGATCTCAACCACACATGGCTCTCTCCAGGCTGTGTCCTTAAGATGGCTCCAGCTGTGGGAATGGCAGGCAGACCAAGCACTCTGAGGACAGGGGAGAGGGTAACGAGCCTGTGGTTGCCAGGGGCAGCTGGAGGGTCAACCCACAGTGGTGTCCTCCTGATGACCTCCCCCAACAGCAGCTTATGTGACTTTTTCCAGGAAGCCAGGCCCCATAAATCCATAGGTCCCGGCTCTGCTGATCATGATCAATTCTAGACAGACCAGGTACTTTCTGCTCTGCTGAAAATATTCCACAATTAGGGACTCTCCCATCAGAGAAAGCCATTAGAGTGCCCGCCAAGAAGTCTGTCATTAATATGTTTATAAAGAGATTTAACCAAGTCATCTCTCTTGGTAAAAAGAATGGGTTGCATGCCTGATGCCACCTTCCCAGCCGCCGAAAGAAACATAATTTGAATTTATTTGCTTCTTTCTTACTAAAAGTTTTTCTTTCTCATTTCAAAAAAAAAAAAAAGATGTTTGAGGCAAAAAATACAGATAAGCAAAATTTTTTAAATTTTTTTTATCTTTTAAAGATTTTATTTATTTATTTATTTATTTATTTATTATTTGCAAGAGAGGGAACACAAGCAGGTGGGGTGGGAGAGGGAGTAGCAGGCTCCCCGCTGAGCAGGGAGCGTGATGCGGGGCTGGATCCCAGGACCCTGGGATCATGCCCTGAGCTGAAGGCAGATGCTTAATGACTGAGCCACCCAGGTGCCCCAAGCAAAATAATTTTAAAATATTTAAACTACTTAAATCAACATAATCCCTCATCCTTCTAGATTAACTAAATTAAACAACATTAATAGATTATTAATACATTAATAGATTGTTGGACTTATTTCTACCTTTTTAATAAATGCATAGTATTAATGAAATGACATCAGGCTAAGGGTCCTTGAGACACATATAAATTATAAACAAGACGTGGGGTGGGGGTAGATTTCTAGAAGAGCAGTGTGAGGAGCTCTGCAAAGCTCCCAGCAAAACCACCATACTAGTCAAGATTTTTTTTTTTTATGATTTTAAGTCTCTAGAAATTCTTTAAGGATGTACAGCACTTAGAGAGAGCCCTTAGAGAAACAGTTACTCAAGAAAGTCTGCTAAATCTCAGGAAGAAACCCAAGAGTTGGTGGCATTGCCCCTCACTCCAGCTCAGCATGATGGGGGCGTTAACCCAGCTTGGGCCACCCAGAGCATGGGGCTTCCACTTCCCCCAACTCTCAGTCTGGGGCCACAGGATCTCTCCTGGAGGACCAGGCCACCAGCATTTCCCATCCGTCCACTAGGTTCATGTTGCAGAAATTCTATCCCAGCAAGAATAGCCGAGAGGTCTAGGACTAACTTCTATCACCCTCAAGTCATGGGACAGAAGCTCTGCCCCAGGCTCAGCAGCTGACAATCCTGGGACCCAAATCCCCTTGATCCCAGCTCACTCATGGACAGATTCCACGTCAGAAGAGGCAAGCTGAGAAGATACACAGGCTACCCCCCACCCCCATGTAGCGCCTTGCTCAGCAAGCAGGCATGTCATTCTGAGACAAGGGGACTGCGTCCCTGTCCCAAGCTCTATAGCACTTGACCATAGATTTGCCTAGTGAGAGAGACAAGCCCTAAGAACAGAGACCTTTGAATCTCTCCTCAAAGGAATGATTTTATTTGGAACAAGGTATGGGGAAGTTTAAGCCTAAGGGCACTATTGAACCAACGGAGATTTTAATGGTAAGCAATTAAGAGAAAGCTTGTAACTTTATAAGAATAATAAGCTAAACTATATGGACACCTGGGAGCCTCAGTCGGTGAAGCGTCTGCCTTCAGCTCAGGTCATGATCCTGGGGTGCTGGGATCCAGAACCACATTGGGCTCCTTGCTCAGCGGTGAGCCTGCTTCTCCCTCTGCCTGCTGCTCTCCCTGCTTATGCGCTCGCTCTCTCTCTCTCTGACAAATAAATAAATAAAATCTTTAGAAAAATAATAATAAGCTAAACTGTAGACCAATGGAAGGTTAACAGAAAGAACTAAGGAAAAAGAGAGCTAAAAACAACACTCCTGGGATAAAAACAAACCTCGAAGACTGACCGCAAAGACTTTTACTCCTGAAAAAGGACCCAAATTTAATTGGACAAGATTGTAGAACTATTTAGGTCCCAGGGCACTGTGCAAAATGGTAGAGCAACCAGCGAGAAATTAGTGAAGACTAACGGCTGGGTGTGATACCAACAGAGGGAGGCGGCCTAGTAGAGAGATGAGGGAAAGAGACAGCCAAAGGCGGCCCTGTTCAAGCTAGTCATCCCACACACCTGCAGGCATGCCCAAGGTGCGACGTCCAAGGCTTTACCCTGGAGCTGGGAAACTTCCAGCCTTGTCACTGAACACATAAAAAAGAAATGACACATGAAAGTGACTTCAATCCAAAGGGACAAAAGAAAAGAACCAGAAAGGAAGTTAAGAGGGTTAACGTAACAGGCATTGCAGGTAAAGGGTTAAGTAGCCCTGATCTATGAAACGGGCCCTCCGGTTAACATTCTAGCCCAGTCTTCTGGAGACCGGATCAAGGGAAGGAGTCTGACTTCGTGTGGCAGAAACCGCACTGGGAGGGAAGTGCCTCTTCTGGACTGTCCCTCTCCGTCGGGCTCCCTGCCTGAAACGGACCACCTCACCACTAATTCCTCCACAGGTGGGGTGGGAATTACCACACTAATTGTTCGCCATCAGGGCATCGGTAACAAAGATCCCACAGACTGAGGGGCCCTGCCTGGCATGTCTCTCCTGTCTTCTGCCTGGAACTGAACTTCTATGAGGTCTCCTACTGGAGAGGAACGCTGGATGCTGCCCCGAGGCGCTGTGACTCCGACTGACAACCTCCGCAGCCGCCTAGGCCAAGTGTAAACTCTGATCGCCTTCACTTTCAGTGTTTGATCGACTCTAACAAGACCCCCGGATGGACACTGCAGACACGCAAACAAAGGCTTTTCTATTACTTTACAAAAAGCAAATCACAAGCCGTGGCCCATTTTTACCCCTTAAAAATAGGATAGCCATCTTTCTGATATTAAATATTCCATATTGTTCGCAATAAGTGCATAATATTCATTGACTGAATACACCATAATTTACTAAGCCTTGTGCTGGATATATAGGTTTTTTTTTCCAGTTTTTCTGCTATTTCAAACCACACCTCAAGAAACAAGTAGAATACTAAATAGTTTGATATATACATGACTCTTCTAAGGCTATAGTCCTTTTTTTAAAAGATTTTATTTTATTTATTTGACAGGGAGAGAGAAAGAGCACAAACGGGGGAGCGGAAGAGGGAGAAGCCAGCTCCCCGCTGAGCAGAGAGCCCGAAGCCAGGCTCGAGCCTGGAGTCCTGGGACCGTGACCTGAGCGAAGGCAGCGGCTTAACCAGCTGAGCTACGCAGGCACCCCTAAGGATATATTCCTAGAAATGAGAAAGTCGCATGTATTTTGCCTGGATTCAGGCTAGTCCTAAAATTTCTACAAAAAGCCTTCTATGACTGTCTTTTTGAAATGAGAGCTTTTATTCAATCCTTCAGTTCACTAGGTAAAGGCCTTATCCATACCTATTTTTCAATTATCCTGTACTGTATGTGTAAGGTTAACTAAGTAGTAAATACTATTTTTCAGAAATTTTCCATAAAATAAATCCACTTGATCCAGGCAAATATACTACTTAATAGCTTTATAAATCTAACAGTCATAGCTTTTTAGAGTTAAAGAATAAAATTAAGTTTATAGCCTATACATTTCTTTTTTCTTGCCAGTAAAACTGAAACAAGGAGAAGTTTCTTTCGTTCCTGGAGCAGGTTTATAAACCTCTTCTAAAATTGGAAGTAATTTATGACTGAATGTTCTGTACAATACAGCTGCGTATCCATCTGGCTCTGGTGCTTTATTACCTGATATGTCTTATAGGGCACTTTTAAAAAATTTCTTTTCATCCACAGGGCTTATTTAATTTCCCTTTGCGTCTGGCCTCAATAATTCCAAAACTCTATTTCATCCTTATGGCAAACATGCAAAATAAATCCCATAATCCAGCATGCTATCGTCCAGTGGTCATATTTATAAGGTCCATAAATCAAGGGGAAGCTTTGAAAAGGTTTTTTCTTATATTTAGAATTTGCCCAATCCCATGCATGAGCTAAACTTCCACTGATACTGAAGTTGGCTTTTGTCCCAAGTAGGAATATGCCTTTATAGCATCACAGATCTATCTACAAAGAAATTGCCAACGTCTTACAAACATTTGCTCTCAAAGAAGAGATCGTGTATAAGAAGTTACTCACCATATTTCAAGGGGAAACACAAGCAGGTCAATTAATTCAGTAAGCACTTATCAAGCTTTCTCTGACTTTTGACCTAACAGGAATAAGAAAACAGTTACCTCCCGGTTCCAACAAGACCGACATGGAGGGCTATCTCCTGAAAAGACCAAGAATGCTAAGCCAGGTGGATGCTGTGGTTGATTATCAGAGTGCACCGGTGTTCCAGGCTTGGTACAGAGACCCTAGACACAGTCTTTTTTTTCTAGACTTGAAGGCACAACCATGAGAAAGGCAAGAGGATGAAGTTATATTTAATGCCTCATACAAGTTCAAATGAGGGGAACACACTTCCACTGTGAATGCAAAAAGGCAGCATATTTGTGAAATGACAAGTCGTGGATCCCAAACTCAGGCAAAACCTCAGCAAACGGGGCTGATTATCTTGGAGAGGTGGTAGGCCCAAGTGACAGAGTGAGGGAAAGGCTGCCATCTGCTTGGGTCCCTCCACTGACCCATCCCCAACAATAAAATCAAACTTCCACTTGGTTTCGATGCCCGTGGGAACTGTGGCAAATGAGGTGATCATAGTGAGCTCCTCCCAAAGCACGTGTGTTGCCTGAGTTGAGGGAAGATGGGGTTGGGTGTGTGAAGGGCTGCTTTGTACTGTTCTAGGGTATCATGTTGCACATTCTAAAGAGAACCTGGACCACAAGATCGAAAGCCACCTATGTGAGTTTTGTTCTCAGTGTTCCTAAGCAACAAGGAAAAGAAATTTGAAATTATAAATTATCCTTAACATTCTCTTCAACTTGAAGCATCTTAAGTACATAGCTAATCATGCCTACTGTTATTTGCTTAAAGCTTCCACTCCTCTAGTGGAAGATAAGCCTTCATGAGTAACATCTCATTTACTAAGTATCAAGAGCAGCAGAGTATAAGAGCTAAGTAGTATAAAGCTATATAAGACTCTCCCTGGATTTCCTTTAGGGCAAGAAGTATGTCTTATTTGCCTTTGCATCCATGAGACAGTGCTGGGCATCCAGTGAGCGCTCAGTAAATCTTAAACTAAATGATCTCAAGCTATAATAAATTCAAGCAGTGAAAATTCCTCCAGAAAGAAGGAAGTCTTACAATTTTGGCAGTCATTCAGTATTTATTTTTAGTAATGTAAATGACATCATAGAAAAGTTATATCCCCTAGAGTATATTATTCTATTTACTTTAAATATGCCATCTTGAAATACAAAAATCAAAGCCCGAGCCTATTCTAGGAGAAGCATTCAATTTTACTTCCTTGTTAAGAGAGAATTTGTCCAACTTCTCCACAGCAGGAGCTGTCCTCCAAGTAGCTTCCACAGAACACCAGTCCTAAGGGTCACTCGTGGACACACACTCGGGTGTGCAACATTGGCAATGCCATCAAATGGGTTCTGTGTCAAATGAGAGTGGGCTGAAGAGGTCAACTAGTGTCTTTGCTGGAAGACATACTGGAATATTTATATGGCCCTAGCTACATTGTAAACCTTCCAAAAAGAGGATCCAGGCTGTGGCCTTTCTCAGATTCCTTGTGTAGACAACTTCCTTTTTGCGATACATCTGGAGGGGCAATGTTTTCCTGAACCCACTTAGGGAAACCTCAGCCTAGGTCAGCTGTGCCTCTCCACCTACGTCTCCAGTGGTATTCCGTTGGTTCTACTTTCCTCACTGGCCGTCCATTTGTAGTCCCTGGGACTCTCTTGCTTGTGGTCTTGAATAGTGGAAGAGGTAAGAAACTGAGTGTTCCAGAATTGTCTCTTTTTGAGCACCTGTTTCTACTAAGGTGGCCAAGAAATGCTTTTGGAGGCAAAGATGACAGGATAATTGAGACAAGGAAAACGGAGGAGAACATGGGAGAAGAAGAAGAAGAAATGAGAAAAAAGAAAAGACAGCATAAGAAGGAATACCTGTTGAGAAGGAAGGTGAAACCACAAAAATTACCACCCAACTTCCACATTAACAAGGTGATGCCAGAGCTGAGTTAAACTAAAGCTGTCAGTGAGAGGGTATTCCCAGAGGGGCAGCTGACCAGCAAGCAGCCTGATGGGGAGCCTTTAACCTCAGCCCTCAGCCTCTCAGCCTTCTCCTCCTGAGCCAAGGGAAGCCAGCTGCACACACAGCCGACCTTTACCGCTCCTGTGATGTCTTCCTAATGTTTCTCACTATTAGGGATTCTGCTATTTTGAAGGATAATGTACCTTTTACTAAAATGATTTGATCTTGACAAAGGCGAAAGCACACAAAGGTTGAGTGGCAGACAAAGGCCATGACCTTTGGGCTTTACAGTCTCAGATTCATAACTATTCAGAGTGTGAAGGACCTCAGAGGCAAGCCTGTTTGGGTGACTATCTTTGCAAGTTGCCCTCAGAAACGGGTGTGTGTAAACATTGTTCTTTATAAGGAGACCATTAAAGGTAAACCACCAACTCCCCTGTTCACCGTGGCTTCCTGGCAGGAGGGGCAGTCGAAGTGATTCCTTGGAGCCTGTCCCCCAGTTACTAAAATACTTGCACAGGCAGTATCAGATGCTACGTGGGAAATTGAAATGTTACCTGCAACAGTGACACCTGGTGGCTGCTATGTCTTACTGCACCTCCTCAAGGCCCAAGAGATGTACAGCTTGTCTCCAAGCAATGATTGAAGCCAGATTTGTTTTCCATGATTTGCTCTGCAGTACGCCTCACCCACACACCTGCTAAATGCGTCACAGCCAGGTAACGCTGCCCGTGCACTGCGACTTTAAAAATTAAATGGACAACACGCATTCTTTCCTGAGAATTATGAAAGGGGGAGAATAAAAAAATAACATCATTTACCCAGAAAGATGAAGGCAGAGTACGCCATAAGGTAGACAGATAGCCCCAATGGGCCCTGTGTGCAAAGAAGTTTTGTGGAATCAGGGTCTAGGAAGATACAGACAAAGCTGGCCAAGAGAGAGAAGAAAGTAAACAGTGTGCAAAGAGAGTCAAGAAGCACAAAGAGTGGTACTTGGGTGGCTCAGTTGGTTAAGTGACTACCTTCAGCTCAGGTCATGATCCTGGAGTCCCAGCATCGAGTTCTGCATCAGGCTCCCTGCTCAGTGGGGAGTCTGCTTCTCCCTCTGACCCTCTCCCCTCTTATACTTTCTCTCTCTCTCTCCCTCTCTCTCTCTCAGTCTCTCTCTTAAATAAAGAAAATCTTAAATAAATAAATAAATAAATAAAAGAGAAGCACAAAGAAAGGGCCACCTGGGTGGCTCAGTCATTAGGCCTCTGCCTTCAGCATAGGTCATGATCTCAGGGTCCTGGGATCAGGCTCCCTGCTCGGTGGGGACCTGTTTCTTCCTCTGTCATTCTCCCTGTTTGGGTTCCGTCTCTTGCTGTCTCTCTGTCAATAAATAAGTAAAATCTTTAAAAATAATAAAAATGTTAAAAAGAAGCACAAAGGAAAGGAAATCAGTGGAGAAAAAAGTGGATAGAGGTAGCTACCCTTGGTTTCTGCCCTCCTGTGAGCCTTTTTTAAGATTTTATTTATTTATTTGAGAGAGAGAGAGAGGGAGCGCGTGCAGGAGACGGGGCAGGGAGCAGAGGGAGAGCAACAAGCAGACTCCACGCTGAGGGTGAGTCCGACACAGGGCTCCTTCCCACCACCCAGAGATCATGATCTGATCCAAAACCAAGAGTGAGATGCGTAACCCTAGTGACTGAGCCCAATTTTTTTTACTTTAAAAAAGAAGTCACAGAGGTAACTTGAGTGATTTCCAAGACACAAAACGAGTCCTGGATCTCTTAATTAAAACATCAAGTCTTTCTTGCAAATCTGAATCGCTTTTCATACTGCACTAATTCTCAGTACTCCTGTCGCCTGTGTTCCTTATTTATCTCTGATGCTCAATAGCGCTGATAGAGAGGAATTTTCAACTGGAATAAGATTGGACATTTTGCTTCCAAGCAGTTGCATTAAAGACTCATCCACCTAAGAAAAATATAACCTCAGGATTTCTTTGTAACTGACAAAGGCCCAATTCCTTTTGGCACCAGTGCTGGTTTGGAGTCAAACAGAACACATTCAAGTCCGCTCACCCATCCTTCCTGTCCCGTCCTGAAGGCCCGTTCTCCCCTGCATTGCCAACCTCCTCCCCAGCACCTAAGCCAGAAAGCGAGGACTCATTCTAGATTCTCTCTCCTGCCCTACATCCATTCTGGTGTCACCAAATCTGTTTAACTTGGAATCACAGAAGCAGAAATCTTAGCCACTATTGTAGACTGAAAGTTTGTGTTCTCCCCAAAATTCACATGTTGAAATCTAATCCTCAATGTGATAGTGTTTGGAAATAGAGCTACTGGGAGGCTCTTAGGTGATGAGAGTAGAATCCTCATGAACAGGATTAGTGCCCTTTTAAAAGAGACCCCAGAGGGCTCCTGGGCGGCTCAGTCAGTTAACCAACTGCCTTTGGCTCAGGTCACGAACCCAGAGTCCTGGATCGTGTCCCACATTAGGTTCCCTGCTCAGTGGGGAGTCTGATTCTCCTTCTGTCCCTCCCCCCACTTGTGCTCTCTCCCTCTCACTCACTCCCTCTCTCTCTCAAATTAAAAAAAAAAAAAAGAAGAAACTGTTTAAAAGAGATCCCAGAGAGCTCCCTTGTCCCTCCCTGTGAGGACACAACACAAGGACAGCTGTCCATGAGCCAGGAAACAGACCCTCACTAAACCCACAGACATCTTGATCTTCAACTTCCCAGCCTCCAGAACTATGAGAAATGAATTTCTGTGTTTATCAGCCACCCTGTCTGGACTATTCAGTTACAGCAGTCCAAACAGACTATGATAGCCACCGACTTGCTCTGTGTCATTTTCTTACATAATGCTTCATTCCCTTGATCTAAGTGCTTCTTAGACAGTTAACACAAAAACTTACTCAGTTCTACCACCATCATTGCCAGTCAAGACCAGTGGGCATTGTTTCCTATCATAAACTGATACAACAATAGATCAAAATTGTTTCAGCCTCAAGTCAACATTTATTTATCCAACATATAATGGGACGAACTAATATGCCCCGGGCACTCTCCTGGGTATGCAAGTAACAAATATGATTCAAATAACTTGTTTTAAAGAGACATACTTTCAAATTAACTACAATTAAATGGTATGCATGCTGTAAGAAATATCTGGGTGAATAATACCAGGTAACACAGGAAGAAACAATGAATTCTACCTAAAGACAAGAGATGAGAGGGGCGCCTGGGTGGCTCAGTAGGTTAAGCCTCTGCCTTCGGCTCAGGTCATGATCTAGGGTCCTGGGATCAAGCCCCACATCGGGCTCTCTGCTCAGTGGGGATCTTGCTTCCCCCTCTCTCTCTGCCTGCCTCTCTGCCTACTCTCTATCAAATAAATAAATAAAATCTTAAAAAAAAAGGAGAGATGAGAAAAGAATGTCCATGTTTAGAATCAAGAAGGTAACACACAAAAAAAATTAGGAATATAATTTGTGTCTGCTGTTATGAACTAAGATAGAAAAAATTATCCAAATACATGATTTATCTGATGTGTGACCGACTGCATGTAAAACGTAGAAAAAAACATTCTTTCCCAGCCATTCAGCACCATCCCATAGAAACAGTAGCAAAATAGAGGGGAAAAATGAGATCTGGCTTTTCCAAGAGGAAGGTGGTAAGGCCAATTGTTCTTGAAGTTCTCCCAATGAGAGGACCTGGGAGCAGAGTGGGCAGTCTGTGTGCTGACCTGTCCTCGAGTGCCCCACCCACAGCCCAAGCGTCCTCTATGGTCACGTGCTCATCACAATGGCAGGTAGAGGATCTGGTAGGAAGAATCTTGCCCACTGATCAAGGTGGAACAGAACAAATCAAGTGAGAATTGTTCTGTGGATCAGAGCCACAGGAAGCAAATGACCACTGTCACACTGTCTTTGCCTTGTTGGTCAGGGACGTCAAAATGGACACCACAGCAAAAAACACAAACAACACAGCATTTTTGCGCCAAGACCATTTTCTGAGAGAAACAGACACCATACCGTGCTCCATATTCTCTCGTCAGTTCAAGGCCATCCAAGGAGGATGTGGGTAGGAAGAATCAGGTCATGATCTAGGGCATTGTTTCCTAGATCATCCCAGACTTCCCAGAACATTCTAACGGCACACAGACTTTACTCTTTCAAACATCCCAGTGCCTAGTACACCCAAAACTTAGAATCTTAAGAACCCAGTAGAAGCGAAGGAGGGAGAGGCAAAGTGTCAAACGTCTTCTTTATTTGGGACGCTACATTGAGCCTGAGGTGAACTAAATCAAGTGACTTCTGACCTCACCTCTGGGGACGTAGGGGAGCCGTCTTCCTCCACTGCGGTGGGAATACGACAATTAACAAAGTGATATGGAATTTAAATACAAAATAAATTCTGCTGAATCTCACATATGGTGCCCTAAAAATGTCCAAAATGATGTCATCCGAAGTGGTGGGGGGGGGGGGGCTGCAATTAGATGGATGAGGAAGAGGCATTTGAGAAAACAGATTAATGATGCCTTTGACACAATCAGCCTGAGAGGAATACTGGTTTCCATGACAACCAAACCACTTAACCTAAATTAACAAAGCTGTTAAAAGAGAAAAACTTAAAAGATGGGGAGGGGAAAACCCAGTGCATCCTCTTTGGGGAAATTAAGCAGCCTGTCCCATCAGCGCCTGTGAGAGGTGTGTGTTAACTACATATCCACAGGGTGTGTATTCTCTTACACTGCCTGGTTCCCAGTAATTAGTTTTCAGGAGCAGTCCAAAGATGTTGAGAAATTGCCACTAATTAGTGCAGTTTTCTGATAGAACGGCCTTATTATCCCGACGCAGCCTTAGCCAGACAGCAAAGATAAGGAACAGACAAAAGGTTTCCTCTTGCTTTTCCCCAACTTTACGTGGATGTTTGCAACATCTTCCCAGAACCCCTTTCCCAGAACCAGGCAGGTCAGGCGGAACTCAGGATATTTCATTTGTAGCCGGGAATCACTGCTTTTATGGAGAAACCCGCAGGCCATTCACGATATAATGCTCAAATCAAATAATACAATGTTTATGCATCACTGAGTGTCTCCCTTGGAATGATAAGAATTGTATTTTCCTGAGTTGCTTCTAAGACAGTAAAGAACTATCCCCCAGATTTTCAGGGTCTGCCATGAACTTGTCTGAGTTGCAGCGGGCCCAGCTGGAGGTGAATCTATCAGAGTGAGGAGAGCAGAGAGACAGCATCTCTATTGGCTTGAAATTCTGCATTCCTAATCCAACACCAGTCCTCCACTCCTCCTGAGCCTGGAGATAACTGGACTGTGCCTCATGGCTGTCTCCATTAAAGATATGTCTCATATGGCTAGCCAACTGCCAACATAAACAAGAAAGAACAAAATAGGAACCCCCAAATATCAAAAGCACTGTCAAGTTTTAGAAGTTCTTAGAGATGAGATTCCCTGATTTTATGAGGATAAAATATGTAAGTATTGTAATCAACTAAGTTACGGTAAACCATTGTTAATCTGTATGGTAGTCCTGCGGGGGGGGGCCCTGGGTAGCTCAGTTGGTTAAGCATCTGCTTTTGGCTCAGGTCATGATCCCAGGGTACACAGATCGAGTCCCACATCTGGCTCCTTGCTCAGCGGGAAGCCTGCTTCTCCTCCGCCTGCAGCTTTCCCTGCTTGTGCTCTGTCTCTCTTTCTCAAATAAATAAATAAAACCTTTTTTATAAAAAAATAAAAAATATATATATGCAGTAGTCCTCCCAATAGATGCCTGAAACCATACAGTACCAAGACCTACCTACATGATGTTTTTTTTTCCTATATGTACATACTGGTAAAATTTTATTCATAATTAGGTACAACAAGAAATTAACAATAATATCTCATATTAAAGTAGAACAACCATAATAAAATACTGTCATTAAAGTTATACGAATGTGATCTCTCTTTTGAAATATCTCGTCACACTGTACTCCGCCTTCTAGTGACGCAGTGAGACGGTAAGATGCGGGGGGTGGGGGGCTGAGATGCGGGGACGGGCAGGACGGAAGCGCTGTGACCCAGCACCCCGCTGGCTGCCACGGACCTTCTAACGATATGTCGGGAGGAGGATCGTCTGCTTCCAGAGCATGGCCGGCTGTGGGTAACTAAACATGCAGAAAGTGAAACCATGCAAGACGGAGGACAAGTGTATTACATTTCATGAAACATGAATAACACGTGAGGATTTTTAAAAGTAAATCTCAAGTTTCTCGCAAGTTAAATTATAGTAATTAGGGACACCTGGGTGGCTCAGTCAGTTAAGTGTCTGCCTTCGGCTCAGGTTATGATCCTGGGGTCCTGAGATCGAACCCTGCATTGGGCTCCCTGCTCAGCGGTGAGCCTGCTTCTCCCTCTGCCTGCCACTCCCCCTTCTCATGCGCTCTCTCTCTCTCTCTCTGACAAACCAGTAAATTAAATCTTTAAAAATTTGTAAAATTTACATCTAAAAGGTAGGAAATAGGCACATTGGATTTTTTTTTTTTTAAACAGGTAGCCTGGTGCACACCCACAGAGCACCCACACAGGTGTATCTCCTGTTTCATGCCTTCCTTGTAAATTTGACTGATATTTTGCGTCTGATGCTGGGGATGAGAGAAGCATCACTTTAGCTGAGAAAGAGAGTCACTGTTAAGGCAGCAAAAGGGAAGAGTGCCTCGGAGAGTAAGTGTTGCCTTGCACTCACTTTTCACATGTCATCGGTGACTTGCACTCCTTCCTCTGTGCATTTATTCTTCTGCGAGGGTCTTGGAATTTTTCTTGTAACTATCACTTTAAAACTCACCATGTTAAAGTGTACAGTTTAGTGGGTTTTAGTATATTCACAAAGTTGTGCAACTATCACCACTATCTAATTCCAAAACATTTTCATGCCCCAAAAGACACCTTATCCACCCTATTGGGGAGACACTCCCCAGTCCGCTTTTCCTCTGCCTGTCCAACCAAGCTACTTTTTGTCTGTTCTGGACAGTTTGTCATATAAGAATCATGTCTTATGTGGCTTTTGTGTTGGGCTTCTTTCACTTAGTATAGTCTTTTTAAGATTTGTCTATGTCTCAGTACCTCCTTCTTTTTTTGAGTAATATTTCAATTTTATCCATTTTACCCATTCATCACTTGATGGACATTGGTGTGGTTCCTACTTTATAACTATATAGTGCTGCTATAAACATTCATGGACAGATTTCTGCATGGACACATGTTTTTAATTCTCTTGGACATACACCTAGGAGTGAAACTCCAGTATTTTGCTTCATAATAACTTTTGCACCAACTTTTATTTTTGCTCTTACAGTTAAATTCCTATTTATTTAAGGATTAGTTTCAGCACTAATCTCTTCTACTGTCCCATCACTTCTTTTGCAAAGACACACATTTTCTGTTTCAGTAGCCTTATGTTTCATTACCTCATAGAGCAAGTCACCTTTACTTTTCCTTTTCTTCATTTTTCAACGAGTATTGCCTATTTACTCTTCACTACCAACTGTACCATCGTTATGCCTTGCTACTGATACCTTGATGGGAGTGGGGAATTAACTTGGGAAAACTGAGTGATATCCTTTGCAAAATCTCATCTTTCCACCCACCAACCATGTTACCCCTCTTCCTTTATTTAAATCTTCTACTTTTTCTCCAATTTCCCTCACACAGGATGCACCCACTTCTTGTTAACAGAATAAATGGATAACTCTGAACTCTGTGAAGGCAGCAGTAGGACTCCGGTGCCGAGAGGAAGTTAACCAAGCAAAGACCTGAGGATGACTACTGTGGGCACAGCCAATGATAAAGCCAAAGGCTCTCGGGTACGCACAAGTTAGCACGCAGAAGAAACGAGAGAAGGTGGGTATAGCCGGGGCAATGCGAGCAAGAAGAGTAGAAGGAACGAAGTCAGACTTCTCAGATCCCAGATCTAATAAGGCCTTCGTGGTCATAGGAATGACCACGGAATCATAGGAATGATTGTGTGTGTGTGTATGTGTGTGTGTGTGTATGTGTGTGTGTGTGATAAAATTTATTCGTGTAAGCATTCAGACATTTTTAGGTGGGTAAGATGATATGCAGATTCCACTACGAGGCGCGACAGAAAATCCTACTGGGAAGGACAGGAGAGCTGGCGTGGGGCGGCAGTGGGACGATTTCAAACAAATGTGAAGGTGAGAGCACTTCATCGGGGAGAAACTTAAAATAATAATTTAAAGCTTCATGAGGCAAGATATGTTCCAATTTAAAACACTAAGAAATAGTACCATCCAATGGAAGGAAATCAACCTCTATGTGTACCAAAAGGGCCATCAGGCAAACAAGAGGGGCATTTGCATTTGTGGAGGTACAAAGAGGAGTGTTCCGTGAGGGGGGCATGAAGGAATAGGTCATAGTCCAAGGAACTTGGACTTCTGCCTCACAGAAATAGGGAGCCCTGGGAGATGTTAAAGCAGGCATTGACATGATCTCCAATAAAGGCAGTTTGCCTCCAGTCCAGCTGGGAAGTGACTCTCTTGATAGGACCAGGGCCAAGACTGAAGAGCCACAGAGATGATCCATGTGCTGGGAGAAGCTGGTCCATAAACACTCACCTTTTCTGAGCAGGCTCCTCTCAGGACCGCTAACCCCCCTCCCCAGACACAGGCCACCAAGCACTGCTCATACACTGACTATGCTGAGCTGGGGGTTCCAGGAGTACCCATTCCCCATCTGCCCACTCAAACTGCTATGAAAAAACCCACACAGGGGTGTCTGGGTAGCTCAGTCAGTTGAGCACCTTTGGCTCAGGTCGAGATCCTGGGGGTTCTAGGATCAAGTCCTGCAGCAGTGGGAGGGGGGGCTCTTTACTCGGCAGGGGTCTGCGTCTCTTTCTGTCTGCTGCTCCCCCTGCTTGTACTTGCGCTCTCTCTCTCTCTGACAAATAAATAAATAAAATATTATTTAAAAGAAGAAAAAGAAAAAGCTCACACAACAACAGACACAGCCAGCACATCTAGAAAGATGCTAGTCAGCGAACACCAGCCTCTCAACTACTTCTCCATGCTTCTCCCTCAGAGCTGCTACCAGACAGAGCCTTGCAGGTTTCCAATACAGAGAAATGACACAGAGTCACTGAAATCACCCACAAACCCTAAGGGGTTCATCACGGCCTCTTATCCAGCCGGAAGCCACCATTTTCACAGCAGTGACAGCCTTGACCTCCATCCTTCCTGTTTCCCCAGCGGGCACCCAGGCACAGAAACACTGCTGAGCTCACATCCTCTCCCGGGCAAGGAAGCTGAAGCTGCTGCCAGGCTGAGCAGGCCTATCCACGGGTGGGCAGGTTTCAAATTCTAGAGAACCATTGCTCAGATCCATCCCAACCACCTTCCAGGGGGCCTTCCAGAACTGAAGATGCTTAGAAATTAAAAACTACATTTCCCAGATACCCTTGCTGCTGTAGCTAAGCGGGAATTCAGTGAGATGCCTGAAGGCAGAGATGAGGCTGATCCATCCTCCTGCAACTTGGGGCTGTTTCCCCTGGCAAGCAAAGTAACAGAGAGAAGGGATTTGTCTGCAGCAGGCTTCTGGTTACATGTCTAAAGAGCAGATACTTCCTGATACCAGGATTACAGCCACACGGCAGGACTTCTAGCTCAAGGTTAAATTCTCCACCTTCCTGATTGTGTCCCCTGGTGAGGATCCGCTCCTTTTCGTGTTCTGGAGTCATTCCTGGAGTGCCAGCCTAGAACCTTCTTGTCCAACCATTCTGCTGATTTTGTAAGCATATAGTTTCCTGGACAACCAAGAAATAGACTCCTAATTATAGAGAACAAGCTGAGGGTTCCCAGCGGGGACAGGGGTGCGGGGTTGGCTGAAATCCGCGATGGGGATGAAGGAGAGCACTTGTGATGAGCACCAGGTGTTGCGTGGACGTGTTGAATGACTGTACTATACACCTGAAACTAACGTAACACTGGATGTTAATAGGGATTGAAATAAAAACTTTAAAATGATAAATAAAAACATTTCTACGTTAAAAGAAAAAAAAAGTACCTAGAATGTTTTCTGTCAAACCCCAACTGATATTCAAACAGACAAGCAACCAGGAGAGAACCAGCAAGGGGTTTCTGTCCTTAGCAATCCCATTAGCAGTTTGTGCAGCGTATTCACTGGGCCAGTGCATCAGTTTTGCAAGGACTCCTGTCCTAGAGAGGCAAGTACCCACACGTCCTGCTTCTCCTTTACACTCACACTTAGCTATGGATCAAGTCTAAAGGAGCCTCCAAGCTACTCTTCTCTGGCTACATAATGAATGCCCTTACTTTGTCAAGGCTGCTTGCAAGAGACTGCAAAAGTTCTCAAAGTCCCCAAAGTAAAGGTACAATCATGCCAAGGAGCAGAAGGGAGCCACCAAATTGTTCCTGCTGATCAAATCTATGTTAACCCTGAAAGAAGAAACGAGCACATCAGAAGTGGGCTTCCGTGCCTGCCTGATCCCGCTGCCTTTCTCTGCAGCTCTAAAACTCAAAGGAGACTTTCAGCAAGGTCGCCTCCTCCCAAGAGATGAACATCAGGCAACCTTAAGGCAGGTGGAAAGGGGAAACAGGGGAAAGCCATAGGGCAGCCCATTTAATCTTGAAATAAAATGTTTCTGCACAAGGCAGACTCTCCACATGTGTGTGTGCGTGCGTATCCATGTACACACAAGAACACATGCATGTATACATACTACTTTGGTAGGGATCATAAGAGGGGAGAAAAAGGGGGACACCCTGGTGGCTTGGTTGGTTAAACATCTGCCTTCAATTCAGGTCATGATCTCAGGGTCCTGGGATCGAGCCCTGCGTTGGGCTCTCTGCTCTCTTTCTCTCTCTTACTCTTCACTCTCTCTCAAATAAATACAAAATTAAAAAAAAAAAAAAAGTGGGGGGGGCGGATCTCTTCTGGAGCACAGGAATTCTAAGCAAATGCTACCTGGCAATGGAGATTTTTCCTGTTGGCCAACAGGCTGTCTTCTGAATTGGTTTAAGTCTACAGGCTTTAATATACAAAATAAACAAACAAGCAAATAAATAAATAAAATACATTAGTAATTATATTAAGAATCTTTTATATATATGTATGTGTTTGTGTGTATATATATATATATACACACATATATTTTATATATATGTATGTGTGTGTGTGTATATATATTATATATATATATACACACATACATATATTAGAGATATCTCAAGTTTGTTAAATTAGGACTGAACCTGGGTTTTTGAGAGTCTTGGCTGGGTGTATCCCTATGGTCTAACCCCATGAAAACTCAGCCACTCTGTAGAAGTGCCATGATGACCCCTAGTCTGTCCCACTCAGAAGGAGCCCCTCAGCCCTCCCCTGGGGCATCTTGAAGTAGCAGACTCTCACTCTGGTCTGGGCTGTCATGTGCCCAGAGTCCCACTAGCAGGAGTCCTCACGGAGTCAGGGAGTAGAGGTCCATGATGGTAAAATTTGTTTTATTTAATATATATGATCTGGGTTCTCTGAGTCCGGCCCACTCAGAAAAGAAGGCTTGGAACTAAAAACAAACAGCTATGTCTAAAGGCAACTGCCAAGAAATGTTCCAAGATGGCCTTTCCCCAAACCAAACTAGGAATATCCTAGTTGTAGACTGTCTATTCTTTTCTCAACATTTCATTTTTGGTGTCTGTGTTTTCTTTTGTAAATAACAGTTTTCAGTCTTTTGATGATCCATCATTGCCTACAGTTTGAAACCCTCCGGTCTCAGTAGATGTCTGTCGTTCACACTCAGCATTATCTGAAGGATTTGGGAGAACAAAATATATTGTCGAGAAGAAAGTGTACATGTGCTTAACGACACAATGATAACAGCCACTGGCTATGAGTTAGAATCTAACCAAACCCAGGGACTTGAGGAAGGGATGAGAGGCCCTAAAAAGTTCCCAGTTTTGCTTCTATTCATCATTCACAGCCTGTAAGGACTGGATGCCTGACTTTGTGAACGTGAGCACCAGGCCAAGATCTAGCAGAATCTCCTTCAGTCCTACAGACATCCTGTTTTCAGGGCTCTTACTAAATAAATGTTTGAGCTATAACCCAGAACAAGGAAGCCCAGGAGACAGTGTGGAAGTCCGGTGTGAGTACCATCGCCAGCCCTACCCATGAACTGTCTGTGCCATTCTGTAGCTACGGCCCACAAAGACAGGAAAGGAAGCAGCCTCAGCTTCTTCTCCAGGTCCTCCCCCAGGAAAGGCCATTGCCAGAAGAGCTAAGAGCAGCTGGAGAGTCCGGGATTGCTCACCACATTCGTGGGAGAGCCAACAAAAGGCAGCAATGAGAGGACAGTTGGTAGCTGGCTGTCTGCTAGAGGCCATCTGGAGAAAGAAATTGCTGCTCTTGGAACAGAAGGCTTTTCCCGTTGAATTAAGCTTTATGAACTACCCTTCCTCAGAGGGCTGAAGATTGCTCAACTAAATCAAGAAGCCAACTTTATGATGAAACGGGTGAGAAAGGAGGAGGTGAAATCACAAGGCTAGGGACACAAATCACATATCTGATGTTTCCTAAGATTCTGGAAGACTTCCAGGAATCACTTTCGGGGAAATGAATATTGAGCATTAACTATTAATGGAAAAATCAGTATAAAGAATATGGAAAAAGAGTTTATCTAGGAGGAAAGAAGAGACAGTCATTGAACATGTACTTTCCTGTAGCTTGATGTTTATTAAGTGAGAGCATGATGAAGATGACCTCTCTCTAGGAGACTCTGTGGACCTGACATTGACTTGTTGCTTGATAACCAATGGCAGACACAGGGCTTTAACATCAATTCCTGGGAATCTGTGCTCCCTTGGTCTGAAAATTCTGATGATTTGGGTTCTCTTATACTTAGTATTTCTTACAAGTACTAAGAAATCTACCTTCATTTAGTATCTGTCCACTTCTCCCACTGTTTCTGTATCCCCATTAGATCCGTCAGCAGACCATGTAAATATTTATAGTGCTCATTAATCTAGTAAGAAATTCGTACATTCTGACCTTCCAGGGCCTGAAATGAGTGTCATCGCTAGCTCTACCCAACAATGACATGGATTTTGTTAAAATCTCATACACTTATTGTTCTTTGATGTGTTTGAGTAAACTGAGGCTAGGGACGCAAAATTCATCTGAAAAGATGAGGAAGGTGGGGCGCCTGGGTGGCTCAGTGGGTTAAAGCCTCTGCCTTCAGCTCAGGTCATGATCCCATGATCCCTGGGATCAAGCCCTGCATCGGGCCTTCTGCTTAGCAGGGAGCCTGCTTCCCCCTCTCTCTCTGCCTGCCTCTCTGCCTACTTGTGATCTCTGTCTGTCAAATAAATAAATAAACTCTTAAAAAAAAGATGAGGAAGGTATCTTGGAGGCACAGAAATGTACACCAATCTGAAATACCACACTTCCCACAAACCCTGCCATCTCACTTTCTGCTTATTGGTTCCTCCTCCCCACTGCACAACCAAAACAAAACAAAACACAGTCAAATTTAAGATGTGGAAAGCTCGGAACTGCTATCCTAAACCATACCGTGGGCAGTACTCCACACACGGATTAGCTGAGGGACAAATTCTGGTCCTGAACAATGAATGAAATCTAGTGGCAGAACAGTCCTTGTTCTACAGGTGAGCTGAACCTTCCCAGACAGCTCCAACAGAAGATTCCTTTCTAATAGCCAGTTTCATTGACAGGGAATAGCATGCAACTATTTTTAAAAGAAGGATTCAACAAAATAAAATAAAAAATAAAAGAATAAAAAGAGGCATTCATCTTTCTGACAGTCAGTAAGTCCCCTGGGCAGGAGGCGGGTGGGGGGGGCACTTTGCCCAGTTTGGCCTTAGGAAGATGGCTTGATGGAGAAACAGCGGAGGAGGAACAGGTCCTAGTCTTACTGGATGAAAGTCATACATAACTCCCTGACGGAGATTAGGAAAAAAGATTCTCCCAAGGCACTGGAATTGTCAGAATATACATATTTCCTATTAGATTAATGAGCACTATAAATATTTATATGGTTTGCTGACAGATCTAATGGAGAGTACAGAAACAGTGGGAGAAGTGGACAGATACTAAGTATATGTAGATTTCTTAGTACTTGTAAGAGATACTAAGTACATTATTTTAAGTTTGACAGTATACCTATTGGGCACCTGGGTGACTCAGTCAGTTAAGTGTCTGCCTTTGGCTCAGGTCATGATCTCTGAGTCCTGGGATCAAGCCCTGCATTAGGCTCCCTGCTCAGTGGGAGCCTGTTTCTCCCTCTCCCTCTGCCCCTCTGCTTGTGCTCTCTGTCTCTCAAAAAATAAATAAAATCTTTAAAAAAAAGTATACCTATTGTAAGTATACCTGTTATACTTACATATACTAAATATATTACATTACCATATTATTATTATTAAAATAATTATGCTCAGATCATTTCCTAAAAAACTGCTTTCCTGGAATAAAGGAGTCTATCTCTTTTCAGAGAAGCCATCTTAAGGACTAAAGACAAAGGGTTTAGCTCTGTCCTTACATCGGTTCTATTTTTGCCACTCTCCACGTTTACCTACAGTTTGCCAAACACATATTTTGCCAAACGAAGATTTATTTGATAATGGAGGGAAATAAGATAATACCTGGTGCCTGAAGACTTCAAAAGATCATACACTTAAAATCTTGCTTTTAAGAAGCTTTAGTGTTATAAATAACACTCCAGACACAAATACAAAATGAAAAGAAAAAACGTTTCCTCTTTTAATAAAGAAAAACATAAAGTCTGCAAAATATTAAAATGACTCTACTTTTAGTCTCAGCATTGAAGGGCTTTGTTTAAAGCTATTAATAGTTTACTAACATGAACCATTAAGGGAAGAAAAGGAGGAAAATAAAATGGAAACTTCCCGGGCTAGAATGAGCTCTTCTTAATTTCCATTTAATATTTGGGTAGGAACAATTCTTAGAAATGATCACAAACCCAATAATTACTGGCTTAATCCTAAATAGATTTGCAGTCATTTCTCTGCATGTTATTTTTGGCATGCTGGCTGTGGTGGCAGGCCATAATGTTGATATAACTGGTTTCTCAGAAAACAAGATTTGTGACAATTTGCTCCATTCTGCTCCAGAGACAATCTGAGGCTTTCAAAAGGGGCTAAAAATGCACACAAATCTTCCCCCTCACAGCTGCTTCTTGTTTAACATTGTCAAATTTTCTTAATTAAAATTTCAGATTTATGCTTGGCTCTTTTTTTTTCTCCCCTTTGAAGCTCAAATGTCACTCTGCCCCCTTTAAGAGGCTACAGAAAAGCCAGATAACAGCCCTGTTTTACTGCAAGAGCTCATTTTTATGTCTGTCCTTAATATTATTCATTGGATTAAATTGTACTCAATCCGAACCCCAACAGGCTCAATTTAGCTTTGACGGTGAGCAGAGCATACAATTCACCCCAAATCATAATTGTTGATGAAATAGGGTCACTCCCTGAACCCTCATTATAAAAGTCTCTGGTCCTATGGCTTTCGATGCCAGCTGTGTGTGGAAAACTCCCAATTTATTATCTGAACCCAAACCCCTCCCTTAAATTCCAGAGTTCCTTATCCTACTGCCCCCTCGATATCAAGATGCCTAATAGATATCTCAAAATCATTCTGTCCAAAATTGATTTCTGAGTATCCCCCAAAATCTGTCGATTACCCCATCTCGGTTGAGGCAACTACATCCTTCCAGTCGACCAAGCCTAAACCCCACACTCTGGTCTGAGCCACCGTCACTTTTTTTTTTTTTTTTAAGATTTTATTATTTATTTATTTGACAGAGAGAGATCACAAGTAGGCAGAGAGGTAGGCAGAGAGAGAGAGGGGGAAGCAGGCTCCCCGCTGAGCAGAAAGCCCGATGCGGAGCTTGATCCCAGGGATCATGGGATCATGGGATCATGACCTGAGCTGAAGGCAGAGGCTTTAACCCACTGAGCCACCCAGGCGCCCCTATTTTTTTTTAATTTAAATTTAATTAACATATACTGTATTAGGAGTTTCTTTGGGTGCATATAGCACCCAGTGCTCATTGCATCATTACATCAGGTGCTCTCCTTCATTCCATCACCTACTTACCACATCCCCCCCCATCCCCTCCAGCAACCCTCAGTTTCTTTCCTGGTTAAAGGTCTCTCATGGTTTGCCTCCCTCTCTGTTTTCATCTTGTTATTTTTCCTTCCCTTCCCCTATGTTCATCAGTTTTGTTTCTTAAATTCCCCATGAGTGAAATCATATGGTGTTTGTCTTTCTCTGACTTATTCTGCTTAGCATAATACCCTCTAGTTCCATCCATGCCATTGCAAGTGAAGAGAGTTTATTCCTATTGATGGCTGAGTAACATTCCTGTGTGTGTGTGTGTGTGTGTGTGTGTGTGTGTGTGTGTGTTTTCTTTATCCATCATCTGTCAATGGACATTTGGGCTCTTTCCATAGTTTGGCTATTGTGGACATTGCTGCTATAAAAATTGGGGTGCAGGAGCCCCTTTGAAACACTATGCTTGTATCCTTTGGATAAATATCCAGTAGTGCAATTGCTGGGTCTTAGAGCAGTTCTATTTTTAACTTTTTGAGGAGCCTCCATATTTTTTCCCAGAGTGGCTGCACCAGTTTGCCTTCCCACCAACAGCGCAAGAGGGTTCCCCTTTCTCTGCATCCTTGCCAACATCTGTTGTTTCCTGAGTTGTTAATTTTAGCCATTCTGACTGGTCTGGGAGGTTTTGATTTGTGGCAGATCTCCCTAATGCTGGTTAATCGTGAGCATATTTTCATGTGTCTGTTGGCCATTTGTATGTCTCCTTTGGCAAAATGTCTGTTTATGTCTTCTGCCCATTTCTTGACTAGACCTTTTGGTTTTGGGGTGTTGAGTTTGATAAGTTCTTTATAGATTTCAGAGTCATTTGCTAATATCTTCTCCCATTCCGTAGGTTTTCTCTTTGTTTCCTTTGCTGTACAAAAGTTTTTATCCTGATGAAGTCCCAATAGTTCATTTTTGCTTTTCTTTCCCTTGCCTTTGCAAGAAGTTGCTGTCATGGTGCCACCATTACCTCTTGTCTGCATCACTGCAATGGCCCCCCATCTCTCTGCTTCTGCCCTTACCCACCTCGCCCTATTCTCAAAATGGCAGCCAGAGTACTCTTTTCAAATTGTAAGTCAGCTCACAGTACTCCTTTGCCAAAAACTCTGCAGTGGCCCCGCATTTCAGTCAGGATAAAAGCCAAGATTCTTTAAATGGCCCCATTACCTCACAAAGGTACCTTATAAACCTACCAGTGGGAGAAAATTCCCCATGAATCTCTTGCTTTTCTGCACATCTTGCAAGAAGAAACACTTCATTCCAGGCAATCTTTTCAGAAATGTTTGGGTGGCAAGCAGCTTTGGAAAACAGAGCATCTCCTTCCAGAGCTGAGAGCAGTTTGCTTGCTATCCAGTGTGACAAAGAGCATGTCTCCTCCATGCAAAGGCTAGGTAGGTTTGCTTGCAACCATTATAAGAGACTCTGCTGTATTGCGTCCTTCTGGGGGCCTCGCATTGCCTCCCTGGGACTTGGAGGAAAGGGGAACTGAGGGAAATACACTGCTGTCCTGCTTCTGGTTGTGCCATGAATAATAAGGGTTTTGGTCTTTGACTCAGGAGCCTCGTGCCTTCTGACAGAATCCACAAAACTGTGCAGGCTGAATCTATTAGCTTGCAAATAGAAGAAAATAGCCCCCACACAGTCCTAGACACCCACCCACCTGTCTCCTACTGTAATCTCCTCACTCGTTGGCTCAGCTGCACTGTCTGCTCACTGTTCTTGGACTGCATTTGGCACACTCCTTTCTTAAGGCCTTTCCACTGCTTTTGTTTCTGCCTGAAATGCCCTTCCCCCAGATATCTAGTTAGCTCCTTCCTCTTCCCCAAGGCTTTGTTCTAATTTCACCTTCTCAATGGGGCCGGCTCTAACCATCTCCTTTCAAGTTGCAACTGACCCTCCTCCCTTCCTCAACACTCCCAGTTCCCCTTACTTGGCTCTATTTTCTCTTTTCTTCACTGCACACATCACGTTCTACATACTATATAGAGGGTCAGCAAATGTTTTCTTGAAGGCCAGATAGTAAGTATTTTAAGTCTGTGGGCCTAAAGATCTGTCTTGCAACTACAGATGGTCCCCAACTTAACGAAATTTCGATTTACAATTTTTTTTGTTTACAATGGTACGAAAGCAATGAGACTTCAGTGCAAACTGTACTTGGAATTTTGAATTTTGATCTCTCCCAGACTAGCAGTAATGCAGCATGATTCTTTCTTGCGATGCTGGGAAGTGGCAGCGAGCCACAGCTCCCTGTCAGCCACGTGATCGTGCAGGTCAACAACCGATAGCTCACCGCCATTTGGTACCCATACGGCCATTGTTTTCCGCTCTCAGTATGCATTACGTGAACTCTTCGATACTTTATTAGAAAATGGGCTCTGTGTGAGATGACTTTGTCCAACTGTAGGCTAATGCAAGTGCTCCTAGCGTGTTTAAGGTGGGCTAGACTAAGCTAGGATGTTTGGCAAGTTTGGTGTATTGTATGCAGTTTTGACTTAGGGTATTTTCCACTTATAATGGGTTTATTGAGTGTAATCCCATTTTAAGTCAAGGGAGCGCTCTACTGAAGTCTGTCATTGTGGTGGCAAAGCAGCCATAGGTAATACATACGTGAACGGGCACGGCTATGTTCTATTAACACTTTATTTACAAAAACAGACAGCAGGGGCACCTGGGTGGCTCAGTGGGTTAAGGCCTCTGCCTTCGGCTCAGGTTATGATACCAGGGTCCTGGGATCAAGCCCCGTATCAGGATCTCTGTTCAGCAGGGAGCCTGCTTCCCCCTCTCTCTCTGTCTGTCTCTCTGCCTACTTGTGGCCTCTGTCAAATAAAGAAATAAAATCTCAAAAAAAATTTTTTTAATTAAAAAAAAAAACCAGACAGCTGGCCTGTAGGCTTTAAATTGTCAACCCCCATATTATATAACTTAGTTATCACATTTACTGATTGTTTGCCTCATTGCACTGGAATATAATCTTCATGAAGGCAGAAATCTGTTTTATTCACTAATATTTCTCAAGTGCCTAGAGCAGTGACTAAAGGGAATAGCAGGGTCTCAGTAAATTATTTGACAAACAGAAGTACAATCAGGGAACACATCCTTGTAGATCAATTTTCAAATAACCTAAACCGGAATTAGATTCAAACTTGCAGACCATATTTGAGATAGACAAAGTCAAGTAAGTCTAACTTCGTAATGATGCCTTCCCCTTAACTATCCCTCTCATTAGTCAAGAGGGATAAACTTACAGCATCCCCATTTGTTCCAAATGAAACTGTTCCCCTGGTCACAGTTATGTGAAGGGAGGGTCAGAACCTCTCCCAAGGTAGAACAATAAACCCTCCTTCCCCCTCACAAGGACTTACACTGAAAAACCCAGTCATCTCCTGTGGCTCGAAATGTAACACAGAAATTTAAAACTACGGACACATGTGGTAGAAATGTACTTCCCTGTCCCCTTGAAGCTGGGCGTATCTATGTGATGTGTTTAGAAAAATGAAAGAGGAATGGAAATGATGCAGATGAAAGATCTGGGTGAAAGCTACAAAAGCCAGTGTGCTTTTGAGCAAACGGTGATGGACGCTCACGTGCAGAAGAATGAAGGAGAACCTCAACTTCACATCATACACAAGAAATTAACTCAAAATGGATCCAAGATCTAAATACAAGAGCTCCAATTATAAAATGACTAGAAGAAAACATAAGAGTAAGTCTGTGTGACCTGGAATTAGGCAGTGGTTTCTTAGGACACCAAAATCAGAAGCAGCCCCCCACCAAAAAAAAGAGAGAGAGAAAAGAGTAAAGAAATGCATGTCAAAGGACGCTATCAAAAAAGAAAAGAAAAGAAAAGAAAAGAAAAGAAAAGAAAAGAAAAGAAAAGAAAGAAAGAAAGAAAGAAAGAAAGAAAGAAAGAAAAGACAACTCCTGGAATGGGAGAAAATACTTGCAAACCATATACAGGTAGACCTTGCAGATCCAGTTCCAAACCAAGAGATGTCAATAGGGCAAGTTAAATGAGTTTTTGGTTTCCAGGGGATATAAAAGTTATGTTTACACTGTACTGTAGTCTATTATGTGTACAACAGCATTATGTCTAAGAAAAGCAATGTACACACCTTAGTTAAAATATACTTGATTAAAAAATATATACATACTTGATTGCTGAAAAATGCTAACCCTCTTCTGAGCTTTTAGAGACGTAATCTTGCTGATGGAGGGTATTGCCTCCATGTTGACAGGGTGGTGGCTGCTGATGGCTGGGGTGGCTGTGGCAGTTTCTTCAAATAAGACAACAGTGAAGTCTACCTCATGGGTTGACTCTTCCTCTCATGAAAAATTTCTCTGTAGCACGCAGTGCTGTTTGATAGCATTTTAGTCAGGTAAAACTTTTCAAAAATGGAAATAATCCTTGAAACTTGCTGTTGCCTTCCCAACTAAGTTTATGTAATATTCTCAATACTTTCTTGTCATTTTAACAATCTTCACTGACGCATCACCAGGAGTAGTTTCCATCTTAAGGAACCACTTTCTTTGGTCCTCCATAAGAAAAAATCCTCAACTATTATAATTTTATCATGGGGACAGGGAGAGCCTGAATGGCTGTTTGTTAGGCCTTCAACTCTTTTTTTTTTTTTTTAAGATTTTATTTATTTATCAGAGAGAGAGAGAGAGCACAAGCAGGCAGAGAGGCAGGCAGAGGCAGAGAGAGAAGCAGGCTCCCCGCTGAGCAAGGAGCCCAATATGGGACTCGATCCCAGGACCCTGGGATCATGACCTGAACCAAAGGCAGGAACTTAACCAATTGAGCCACCCAGGTGTCCCAAGCCTCCGACTCTTAATTGCAACTCAGGTCCTGATCTCGGGGTGGTGAGGAGCCCTGCGTCAGGCTTATCTGCTGGGTGTGGAACCTGCTTGAGATTCTCTCTTTCCCTCTGCCACTTCACTGCCCCCTCCATCTCTCTCTTTTTATTTGAGAGAGAGAGAGAAAGAGAAAGCATGTGCACGTGCATACATGAGGGGAGGGAGAAAGGGAGAAGCAGACTCCTTGCTGAGCAGGGAACCTGACTGGGGCTCGATCCTAGGACCCCAGGATCCAACTGAGCCACCCAGGCACTCCTCCATCTCTCTCTCTTAAAAAAAAAAAAATTATCATGAAATTGCATCAATTCCATCACATCTTCAGGCCCCATTTCTAATTATTCAAGTCCCCTTGTTATTTCTACCATATCTGTGGTTAACTTCCTTTTCTGAAATCGTGGGCCCCTCAAAGTCATCCATGAGAGTTGGAATCCACTTCTTCCAAACTCTTGTTCACATTGATATTTTTATGTCTTTCCATGAATTATGAATGCTCTTAATGGCATTTAGAAGGGTGACTCCTTCCTAAGTTTTCAATTTACTCTCCTAGATCCATCAGCAGAATCACTGTCTGTGGCACCTATAGCCCTTTTACAAAATATCTGTTTTAAATATAAGATTTGAAAGTCAAAACGATTCCTTCATCTATAGGCTACAGAGAGGATGCTGTATTAGTAGACAGGAAAACAATATTGAACTCATTGTCCCTCTCCATCAGAGCTCTTGGGTGACCAGGTAGACTGTTAACAAGCAGTAATATCTTGAAAGGAATCTTTTTTTCCTGAGCAGCAGGTCTCAACAGCAGGCTGACAATATTCAGTAAAGCATGTTATGAACAGATGTGCTGCCACCCAGACTTTGTTGTTCCATTTACAGAGCACGGGCACGGTCGATTTAGCATAATTCTTAAGGGCCCTAGGGTTTTCAGAATGGTAAATGAGCATCGACTTCGATGTAAAGTCATCAGCTGCATTAGCCCCACTAAGAGAGTCAGTCTGTCCTCTGAAACTTTGAAGCCAGGCATTGACTTCTCCTCGCCAGCTATGAAAATCTTAGATGGCATCTTCTTCCAACAGAAGGCTGTTTGGTCTACACTGAAAATCTATGGTTTAGTGGAGCCACCTTTATGAATGATCTTAGCCAGACCTTCTGGAGAATTTGCGGCAGTTTCTACATCAGCACTTGCTGCTTCATTTTGCATTTTTCTGTCATGGAGACAGCTTCTTTCCTTCAACCTCCTTTTCTGTCATGGAGACAGCTTCTTTCCTTTGACCTCATGAATCAGCCTCTGCCAGCTTCCAACTTTCCTTCTGCAGCTCCCTAACCTCTCTCAGCTTCACAGAATTGAAGAGAGTTAAGGCCTTGCTCTGTATTAGGCTTTGGTGGAAGGGAACATTGAGGCTGGCTTGATCTTCAATCCAGACCACTAAAACCTTCTCCATCTCAGCAGCAGGGCTGTTTCAGTTTGTCATTTGTGTGTTCTCTGGAGAAGCACTTTTAATTTCCTTCAAGAACGTCTCCTCTGCCTTCACAACTTGGCTAACTGTTTGGCACAAGAGGCCTAGCTTCCAGCCTATCTCGGCTTTCAACATGCCTCCCTCACTAAGCTTAATCATTTCTAGCTTTTCACTTCAAGTAAGAGATGTGTGACTCTCCCTTTTATTTGAACACTTAGAGGCCTTTGTAAGGTTATTAATTGGCCTCATTTCAACATTATGGTGTAACAGGTAATAGGGAGGCCTGAGGAGAGGGAAAGAGATGGGGAACGGCTGGTAGGTGGAGCAGTCGGAGTATACACAACATTTATTAAGTCTGTTATCTTAGGGGGGGATTGTGGTACCCCTAAACAATTACAATAGTAACATTAAAGATTACTGATTATAGATCACATGACAAACAATAAGAACGAAAAAGTTTGAAATACTGAGGCACCAAAATGTGACACAAAGACACAAAGTGAGCAAATAGTGTCAGAAAAATGGCAACGATAGATTTATTCAATGCAGTATTGCTCAAACCTTCAATTAGTTAAAAAAAAAAAAAAAAACATAGTATCTGTGATGTACAATAAAGTGAAGCCCAACAAAACAAGGTCTTGCATCCAGGATAAATAAAGAACTCTTACCACTAAATAAAGAGGCAATGAAATTTAAAAATGAGTAAAGAATTGAGGCACCTGAGCCCAGACTCCATCTCTCTGCCTCCTTCATCATTAGGTGAAGCGAGATGCCTGAGCTCTAGCCAATGGAATGTGAACACATGATACACACCATCTCCTTCACACAATCCTCTGTGCCTCTGGCAGCTTGATGCTAAGTGACCTCAAAACCCATGCACTGAAGACACCAGAGCCACAAGACAAAGAACTTGGGTTGCTGAAGCACAACATGAAAAGTCACCCACTGGCAGGAATACCTGCTTTATGACAGATGTTAGCTTACCCTAACTCATCTAAGGGAGTAGAAGAAAGCATTTATACTAGGTTACCCATTGGTGGCTCTTACATCCTCCTCATTTGATCCTCCCTGCAGCTGAACGAGGTAGTGAAATTGTCCCCATTCTACAGAGGGGTTAGGCAAATTTCAGAGGAGTTAAGTTGCTGGGGAAGAGGATCCCATGCCACTACCTAGCAAGTCCAGGCTCACATACAGTCTTCCTGATTCCCAGAGGCCAATCTTTTCCTACTGTATTACACTGAATGCTAAAGAGTCTTCCTTAAACTGGACATATTAGCACCTAATCTAAACCTCTGAACTAAGAAATAGCGTATAAAAAGATGAAAGAGATGGTAATCCTCCCTCAAGAAAACTGGGCCATCCCATTTATCTCTTTGTGCCTTCTGCTCAGTCAAGAACATGGCATAAAGAGAGATCTTTTAAACCTGCAAAGGTTTTAAAAAATCTTACCAGGAAACAAAAAGGTAAGTGTATACCACACTACAATTAAAGACAGGCAAAACAGATGTTGTGTTGGTGTAGACCAACCACAGTAAGACTAATTTCATCAAGTGGAATTTACTTCAATAACATCTAACAATTCAATTGCATATTGTAGGTAAACAAGTTATGGCAATGTGAGAATATAAAATTCTAAGACTACCTGGAAACTTAAACATGCATCTAATAACACAGAGTATTATGTAATACTGAAGAATGAAAAAGAAAGCATGTTGACTTCAAGTTGGGATGATTTATTTGCACTTAAAAATACAACTTCTAAGATGACATCTGTTTTCAAAAATGTCTTAATGTTAAAAATATGCTATAGGAACTGTTGTCTTCATGTTGAGAATGTGGATGTCGTACCAGCATTAGCGTACAAATCATAGGTGATAACATTAACACAAAATCAGAGAGCAAATACTCATTGGGAACACAGTTTTTATATTAAAAATATCAGAAGTTCACAGTTTTCGTCTTTTTTCCCCGACTTATATTGATAAAATGCTTTTGTAGCTACAATCTATTTCACTTTCTGGTGGCAGATCCAATGCCTATTTAATCAGCAGATGGATGCTACTAACACATTCTTCTTACATAGAACTCACACATCTTTAATTTCTAAAAATGTCTTGCTCTGTAAAACTGTGACCACTGGGAATGGGAAAGATAGGAAACTAAGTTCAAGTGTAAGGAGATGAGAAAGAGGGAGAGAAAATGTTGGCAATTTTTTACTAATGAAACATTGAATTATAAAGTACATATAGGTAGCTTTGATGATTCAACAAGAAACCACGCACTGATTTACAAAGTCTGTGACCTCTATTTTTGTTTAATCCAAATGAAAGTGAAAAATACACATTTTCAAAGAATTTCAAAATCCACTTACACGGCAAGGAACGTTTAGGCAAGCAGATCACAAGACAGGTTTACTTTGTTTGTGTTTTAAGGCAAAGCAAAATTTCCCAAGTGAAATACCTACAAAATAAATTTGCTTTAGAAATAAATTTCAGTAATAAAATAATACTTCTCGCTTATTAAATATATATTTTACCTTTACATCTGATTTAGCAACTTGCATCAAAAATTCAAGAGTTCTATGAATATTTGCAAATAAATACTAAAAATACTAGCATATAAATGCCTCAGCTGGTATTCAGGTGTTTGGATGTCAACAGTTAGCAAAGGGGAGAAAAGAATATATAATAAACTACCTACTTATAAAGTTTTCCCCTAAGACAACATGAGAATGTGACATACTGGTTCAGAATGAAGTTATTTTTCTAGACAGCACATATCAGTGGAACACATGTGTTCTTCTTTTCCAAATCAAAGTACCCAACAGTACTGTTTTCTTCAACCATTAAATCAATAGTCTAAGATTTACATTTACCATAATCTCTCTTTTCATGTAAAGTATTTTCTTAAAAAACAAATCACTGTACAGAAAGCAACTGTCTACTATGAAGAATCAAATCATTTCAGATAAAAGGCAAAGTAATAAATGAATATTGTTTCAACTCATTTACTAACCTGGACACTTGGTTTCAATAAAGACAAGAAGGAATTAAAATGTCTGTATGATTTCCCAAGCAGAGAGTGTCATCCCTTCAAATTGAGGAAGACTTTCCAGCATTTCAAAAAAACAGAATTCCTTTAAAACTGAAATGATAAGCAATATTCTTAAACATTTCATTGTATCCAATTTCTCTGCCTATCAGTTTGGTTAGTTATACTGAGACCAACTTTTTTTTTCCTAAATAGTATCTAACAGACTACCTATAATTAAAACAAGTTTCCTAGAAAATATTAAGTAGCAATAAAACCAAAGCTCCCACTAGGATATGCCAGCATCCCTGACATTCACCACTTTAACTGTGTGTTTCTAAGAGCTACTGACTGGATTAACATACAAGGTGTATTGTGTATTAACATACAAGTTTTACTTTATAAAGCTTAGCATTATACTTCAAAGAACCTTGAGATTTCCTATTAAACAGCTGACCTGTAGGCATCTGTATGCATTCTTTATTAAATACAGTGAGGCGGCTGCTTGGATTTTTCCATGCACGGTCAGGTTACAGTATTACTGCCTGATACATTTATACACTGGACAGAATGGGGGTTAGACTTCCACCAAAGCCAGATCTACCCAGCCCTTTGGGATAAGTCAGGCCAAGAACCTGCTCAGCCTTCTGAATCTACTAACTAGTTCTTGTGTCATTTCTTTCTGCAGTTTTCAAGTCATAAACAGATTGGAATGGACTTCCATGCCATCAAAATCAGATAACAACTGCTCAACAGAGAAGGTATTCACTCTCATGATAAATTCAACAATCTGAAATAACTAAATATGACAGCAGATACAAAAAAGACAAAGCTATCAACAATGGCAAGTGGGAACAGGGTTTCAAACAAGCACTTTAAAACGTAAAGAAAAACATATAAATAACTGGTCTGCCGGAGCGGAGACAATCTGGAGAAAATACAGCACTCTTTCTGGAAGAACAGGATAAAACACTGTCTGTTTCATATTTATAAGTTATTTTCTATCTACCTACCTATCTGATATAGACATGTCTATGGAGATTAAAAATACGTCAATTACATGAATACATATCACTCAAGTATATCATACATATTAAAAATATTAATAATAGGGGCGCTTGGGTGGCTCAGTAGGTTGAGCCGCTGCCTTCGGCTCAGGTCATGATCTCAGGGTCCTGGGACCGAGCCCCGCATCGGGCTCTCTGCTCAGCAGGGAGCCTGCTTCCTCCTCTCTCTGTGCCTGCCTCTCTGCCTGCTTGTCATCTCTCTCTGTCAAATAAATAAATAAAATCTTTAAAAAAAAATTAATAATAGGCAGCAAAAGGCTTAAAGTATGTAACTTTAAATAAACTATCTGCCAAATTATAAGTGGGTAACTAGTGCCTAATATTCCTTAAATAGTCATATTGGCATAGCTGAGTCAATGCTGAAACACTGCACACCAAATTCTTCAGAATAATGTTAACCTTGAAAATATTATTTTAGGGGTGCCTGGGTAGCTCCGTCAGTTAAGCACCTGGCTCTTAATTTCATCTCAGGTCTTAATCTCAGGATCATGAGTTCAAACCCCAAGTTGGGCCTCACGCTGGGTGTGGAGCCTACTTTAAAAAAAAAAAAATATATATATATATATATGTGTGTGTGTGTGTGTGTGTGTGTGTGTGTGTGTGTGTGTGTATACGTATAATTTTAATCATAAAACCTACTAACATCTCAAAGGTGAGTGACTCTACAACTCTAGTAGTTTGTGCTGCTGCTTCTGAAAAAGCAAGGAACCTTTGTAAAATCAGATTAAAATAATAATGTTAAAAATAAAGTCACAGTCTAGTATTTAAGGAGCTCTGGGAGAGTGGAGAAAGACCAAAGATGACCTTGATCATCTGCAGAATAAAATGAAGAAATGAAAGTTTATGGGCACTTGAACAGAAAAAGCAAACCTCACAGACACATATTTGAACCAGAAGTGAAAATACAACTATATACAACAACATCAAGTAAAAGCCCAAACTCCAGGAAGCATGCTTTTGGGAGGTTTTTTCCTTTGAACAAAACTGCAGCACATATAAAAGAGCACTCCCTCACACTTGGCATCATTCCAACACATGCCACTAGCCATGTTTCAAGTGCTAGTGCCAAGTGGCCAGTGGTCACCACACCAGACAGAACAGGACTGAGGGGAAACAAAACCATCCAGAGGTTGGGGGCAGGGGGGAGGAGATAATTTCACAAGATCCTTTCTAGGCCCTATGAATCACAAAATCTTAGGGCATCTAAACAATCACTAGAGTCTTCATTAACTCATTTTAACTAAGTGCTTTTGAATTTATGATTTATAAGGATGGAGAGAATAGGAGAAAAATAGAAATATGTAAAAAGAAAAGTCAATGAATTAATCAGAGTAATTCCAAAATTTTTTTCCAGTTAGTCACAAAGACCTTTCCAATTATTCTTTTCAGTCACTTTAAAGGAAGGATGAGGGGTACCTGGGGGGCTCAGTGCGTTAAGATGCTGCCTTCCGGCTGAGGTCATGATCCCAGGTTCCTGGGATTGAGCCCCTCATCGGGCTCCCTTCTCAGCAGAAAGCCTGCTTCTCCCTCTCCCTCTGTTGCCCAAATTGTGCCCTCACTCTCACTCTGTCAAATAAATAAATAAGATCTCTTAAAAAAAAAAAAAAAGTAAAATAAAGAAAGGATGAGAAATAGAAGCATAATGATCATAGGAACTATTAGGAACTATCAAAATGTAACTACATTTACAGTAGCTTCAAAAGAAATACTCAACTTGTCTTCAAAAGGGGGGAACCTTTATACACATTCCACTGATTTGAAGCCCTTATCAAAGACTCAGAAAGTGACCTCAAAGTTCAACTACAAGTTCCCAGCCCAGGTAGGAATGACAGTCCCATAGCTCTGCTAACCTGCCTACTTTGCCAAAGAGATAGCTATACTCTTAGACGGCTTCAATGATTAAAAATCTTCCTTGACACTAATTTGAAATTCACCTCCCTATAGCTTCTACCCACTTGTTGAGGAAACAGAGTCAGTGCTCTTCTTTTTCCTATGTGACTTGAGAACTTCTTGTATCCAGGAGAAGCACAGAAACATTAAAATATATGTCCATATAGGAGTTGATGTAGTCAACCTTCCATTAATTATCAAGCAGAAGTCATGCCTTCCTTGTCACTGATCCTACAAAGCAGAACCTCTGCTTGAGTCTTAAAATTTATACAGCACTAATCAGAACCCCGGCTCTCTATTTAAAAAAAAAAAAGAAAGAAAGAAAAGAAAATTCTACCAAAAATGACACAAATTGCACAAACTGTCAGACACATTGGCAGCCCAAACCCATCACATATGCCCCTCAAAACATTAGATAAAATATTGTCACTTCAGCACTCATTCTTCACAAAGCACCCTGAATCCAAAGGAACTCCAAAAAAGCAGTATTAAATGATGCCACATGAAACTTGTGCCACCAGGGTATCATGAACAGGGCTGGAAACAGAGAAATATTTGTAGTGTTAATGATCTTACAACAATTAAACACTGAAAGTCAATGGATGATTATCCATATTATCAGGTAATTACAAAGAGAACAGGACAATCAGAGAAAGACGATTATCATCTGGTTTCACTCACATGAGGAAGGTAAGAAACAGCACAGAGGATCAAAGGGGAAGGGAGGGAAAACTGGGAAGAAATGAGAGACGAAGACAAACCATGAGAGATTCTTAACTACAGGAAAGAAACTGAGGGTTGCTGGAGGGGAGGTGGATGAGGGGGTGGGGTAACTGGGTGATGGGCAGTGGGTGTTACATGCAACTGATAAATTATTGAACCACATATAAACTAATGATGTTCTCTATGTTGGTTAACTGAATTTAAATACAAAGAATAGGAAATAAAAAGAAAAACAAGGTAAGAAAAAATAAAGGAAAAAGTTTAATGAGACATAGGAATTTCTTTTATATTTGTTTGGTAACACAGAGTTAAAATAAAATTTAAAAAAATAATCACTATACCTCATATTGTTTTCAAATTATACCAGAAAGAGAAGTTTTGACTGACTTTCGCTCTGACCTGCAGCTTCTCACAAAAACAACATGGGTCTTTACATTTTGAAAAAGCAATGCTACCAAAGCTCTTCTAAGGCATTTTAAAACTATTTTTCAAGTTGTATACAAAATAATTATCAAACATATTTCCACTGGTGATTTAATAACGGTTCATTTTATTTCCTCTTGTCTGGACCTAAAAAAAAGCTATGTAATTCATATGATTAGCATATAGTAAGAGCTCCCCCATGCTGTCTGAAGGGCTAGTTCTCTGACTTAGGTTGTATTAATCATCTCCCACTGGAAACATATCCTCAGTATTGGTCAAGAATTAGTACCTTAAAGAAAACAAGACCAAAATATCTGCCAGGTACAGACTCGCAAAGCAGGTAATGAAGAGTAAGGAGTAAATTCATAATCTGGGTTATTGTTAGTGTCAAACACAAGAATAAGTTTAGAAGTGTTGGAATTTGTGCACGTCCGTCATTTTACATCAGAGACCACAACTCAGCCAGTATTTTTGTAGTGGTATTGTAATCAGCACATAAAAACCATAATTATTACAGCACTCATATATTCACATAGCCTTTGACAGTTTACCAAAAGCTATCACAGGGATTATCTAACTGATCCGTCATAAGCACCAAGCGGTGTGTTGTCTCCTCCCCTGTCCCCCACCCTGGGGGGCGATGGGAGGGGAATGGAGTCCCAGAAATAATGGAGGATCTTACACCACATCAAGGAACTACTGACTAGCAGAGGTTGGCTCCAGACTCCCAATCTGGGGCTGTTCTGTTAAACTGCATAAGTTTCCGTGATAAGTTACTCTTCAAAATGGAATGAAATAGGACCACACCCTGATTTATGGATCCAAGAATTATTTTTCCTCACCCTGGATGCAATCCTGTCATTAACTCCAACACATGGGAGAACTGGGAGTAGACAGGATTGTAGAATAAGACATGCACTTTGTGGTACCAGTTTGGGTTAAACAGTTTGACACTTTTGCTGACAATGCCTAATACACAGACTCACAGTTACAAAACTACAGATGAGGACAATATGCTGCTGCAAAGAGCAGGGGGCTCTCTAAAGGTCACCCCAGTAACTGCTATGAAGTAGCAGAGCCAGGCTCTCCCCACATTCTTCCCTGATTGGGTTTCCCAGATAAAGGACGAAGCACGGTCCAGATATCTACAAGGAACCATCACAGTGCTAGATAGAGAGATTAGAAAATTAGATCTTACTCACCAACATCATGAGTATAAAAATTATTGATATTTTACATATTTAAAGCAGCAGGAATTTTGCTTCCTATAAAAAAAAATAATCAACGTAGGTATTTTAGACTCTCATGGCTAAGGTTGAGGATAATTTCTAAAATAGGACTTTTTCTTCCCTTTAGACAGTTTGAGTTTTGTTTTTATAATAGACTTCAGTACATTCAAAAAAAAGTCGAGTTGCTCAAAAATGTCACCACCTTTAACTTACATGAGGAATTAAAAAAAAACCCAAAACCTAACATTTCACCATCTTTCTAGATACGATCCTCTTCAACCCGTTAAGGACATCATCCTGTCCCTATTCACACCCACTACCTGTCTCTCTCAGGAGACTTCAAGTTATTTATTGTTAATCTATTTTGAATGTAGGTGATTTTTATTTCCCCTCTTAAATTTAAATAGTAGACAACAAAATATCTCTAACCAACAAATCTAAAAGTGGCTCAATTTATCAGCCATTTGTTACTTAAACATTAACTTCCACATTAGAAAAATAAATAATCTAATCAGACTTTGTTGTACCTGTGAGTCCCTTAAAAGACTTCTTCACTCTCCAATTTAAATCTAATATGAAAATCTTTTTGGAGAGGCAAAATATAAGAATTTTCTAGATAGTACTGAACATTGAACATTGTTTCACAAGAAAAAAAAACATTTACGCAGACCAACCATAAACCATGTAGATGATAAAAAATATTGACAGTAAAACTAGTTTTTTGTCTCTCACTCACAAGACCAGTTTCCACTTTAATACAAGGTCTAATCTATAGCAAATGTTGGTGCTAATTGAGGGAAAATTCCATCCTTCATGTTCTGATCAATCAGAGGAAGTTGTTTTCCAGAGGTGAAGCGCTGCCTGAATTCGGAAGTGTAGCCTGGACTCCATGGAGTAATCTTTGTAGTTGTTTCTAAAGAAAATAACAATGAAATGGTAATGTCAAAAGTCTCTTTGTATCCAAGAGCAACACCACCACCTCCCCTTCTTCTCATCTTCATTCCTTATTTGCTTCCAAATGTGAATATGCACTAACAGCAGATCTTGTTAAAATCCAGATTCTGATCCTGTGAGTGAAGGAGGATGACAATATTCTATACTTCTAGAAGCTCCCTGGCAGGGATTTGAAAGTCATACTTTGAGTAGCAAGTTCCTATTTAATGACCAAGCCATTCACAAACACAGCCACAAGCTTATGAAGAGGGTTTCAACAAATTTTGGAAACTCTTCCTAAATAGTTGACTTCCTTTCCTAAACCAGGAATTTTAAAGCAGCTTCACATGAACATGATCAATCACCGCCCCCTCCACACAAAGAAATCATGCTGAAACCTCATGAAACAACTGCAACAAAGAAAGTAGGATCACGTGGTGACACCAAAATTACTTACTCCGATTCTAACAAGCAAATATCAATGGTTTGGCCAACAGTTGTGGGACAATGTCAGAAGGGGCCATAGATATCACAGATTAAAAATTTTACTTAGATCATCCATGTTCACTTCTGTCTACTAGAATTGTTAAGAATCAGCAGAATGGAATGGCTTTGACTTTGGGCTCCTGCATTCACATGCTGCCTTGGCCCGTGGGTCAACAGTAACTCCTTTCTTTGCAAGGGCAATGCTTTCCTTCTACAGCTCTTCATCTTACAGAGGTCTAAGAGCTACTCACTGGTAACCTTGACGAGGGTTATTATACACAATATGGGTTACCAAAGGTTGTAACTGAGTATTTTCCTAAATGCCTGGCCACTAATTTTCATGATTTTGCGAAGCCCCGACTGCATAAGGGAAGGGGCAGACAACTGAACAACTTGAAATTACGGGAAGTCTGTTTATGGTGGCTTCATTAGCACTGGCTTGAGTTAGTGGTGACTTTTGACCACTGATGGTCTTCCATTTTAGTAGTGAATTACAGCCTTTTATTTTCATCATTATAAACTCGTTTTATTGTACATTGCTGAGATAACATCAAGTAGGTCCAAACAATGAATACTGAAAACAACAGTAATGAGAGCCCCTAATTTTCCAATAGCTAGATCTGAAGGTACATACATGTCAGTTGAAATATGAGTCATTCTCACTCTGAACAGAATTAGCTCTAAAAGTGACTCACTGTGATATCACCCTTTAAAAAAATCAGCAGCAGCCTCCTCTCTCCACTCCATGATACCCTAAAGTTTCTTTCCCATTACTAGGCTTTATTCACAGCAAAACATCCTGAAAAGTTGCATGAAGTAGCTGACTCCATTTTCCCCCCTCATGGGTCAAAGTCACTGAGGATCTTCACGCTGCCAAGTTCAGCAGCCTTTTCTCTGGACACACCTTGCTTGACCTCTCTGTAGCTATCCTCACAAATGATCACTCTCTTTTCTTTGAAACTTTGTTCACTTTGCTTTCCTGGATGTCTTCCTAACTCGCTGGCTACTTCTTCTTAATCTTATTGTTTCACTCTAAAAGGATGGCATATCCCGGGGCGCCTGGGTGGCTCAATGGGTTAAGCCGCTGCCTTCAGCTCAGGTCATGATCTCAGGGTCCTGGGATCGAGTCTCGCATTGGGCTCTCTGCTCAGCGGGGAGCCTGCTTCCCTCTCGCTCTCTGCCTGCCTCTCTGCCTACTTGTGATCTCTCTCTGTCAAATAAATAAATAAAATCTTAAAAAAAAAAAAAAAAGGATGGCATATCCCAAGGCTCTGGGCTGGACCTCCTTCTATTGCTATAATATTTTCCCAGAATCACTTCAAGTATTATGACTTTAAATACCACTGTCTCTGTGCAGGTGACTTCAAAATCTCCACATTCAGCCTTGATGTTCCCACTGAACCCCATGCTTGTATATTTAACTGCGAAGTCCCCATCTCCACATGGACACCCAACAAGCACCTCAAAATCCCATGGTCCTAAACAGAGTATGTTTTCTCCTTTCCTGGAACCTGCTCTTCTAAGTAAAACCCATTCAGTGAAGAGCATCAGGGACTATCTAGCGGCTCAACTGCCCAGTTTAGAGGTTTCCTAGCTGTGACTTCAGCCAGGAATGCTCCCCACTCAGGCTTTTGGTGACTGATCATCTCAAGACTGGCTTTAAATATGCAAATCTCAACTACAATATCATCTCCTCATGGAAACCGTCCAGACTCAACCCAATCCTAAGGTAATACCCAAGGACTCTGTATCATATTAGAAATCTCAGCAAAGCATATACCATTGCTGGTTCTCCTACTTGTCAACTTATTCAACACCTCTCCCTAACTAAGCAAGAGGAAACGCTGCCTGTTTATGTATAGATGTCTGTCTAAGGCCTTTACTAGTGTCTGGCACATAATAAGTGCTCAGTGAATACTTGCTGATTTTGAGTAAATGAACAAACCAATGAATCACTAAGCTATTTATGGCTTAAAGCTATTATCTCATTCTTTCTCTACTGTAACAAGTATTCAGTGCAAACAGACCACAGTGAGCCATGATCACCAGTCAGAGAGCCATTGTCTAGCAGAAAATAAAAATGCTTCAGAATTACTACACTAGACAGAAAGAAAAGAGAGCTAGAGAAATACACAGAGGGCTTCTTCAAATCAGTGGCTCTTGAAGGAAATGAGAGATGTGGTTAAAGACACTAAGGGTCAGCAAATTATGACCCAAATAATGGCCAAGTCCAGAGACAACCATTTATTTACATATTGTCTTCTGTGGCTGCTTTCAGTACAATCAGAAGTTGCAATGAGACCTTATTCTTATAAAACTAGAAATACTTACTATCTGGCCCTTTATAGAAAACATCTGCTAACCCCAATGCAGAAAAGAACAGGTTAAAAATCTGGCTAGCGATGCCAGCAATCACAATACTTGTAAACAGGCACAGGTTGTCAGCCATTGAAAAGGTTGGAAATAGCACAACTAGAGCAAAAGTTAGGAGCATAACATTATTATTCATTTTTCATTCATGTTTTAACTTCTAAGTATATAAAATTACTGCTGTGGTTATACCAGTGTCGATGTTCCTGATTTCAGAGCAAGCAGGAAAAGCTGCCATTATCACTTACCTTGCAGTTTCTAGGGTCTTTATGGCCTTGTCAATTTCCCCTTGGCTTTTGTACAAAAAGGCCAACTCAAACAGAGTAAATGGCACTAGATAGTGGTCATACTTCAGTAGCTTTTCACTAAAAGAGTGAAAGGAAAGCAATTAAGTCTTAACATAACAAGAAACAAATAATTCTTTTTCTAAGTATGTACTTTTTCCATTCTGCAGAAAACAGGTGCACCACTAAGCCTATCACCAGAGAGAACTGTCATTATAGAGCCAAGGGATCTAATAAACGATGGCAATAAATAGTTTGTTTTGAATATATTCCTCTTTTGTTTTATTCTTTAATCTAAATCCAGTCCTAAGCATTATTTACACCCCTTAGGAAGATGAATGCATGCAAGATCTTCAAAGATTAACCCTGGAAAGGACAAGGTCATCCTCGTAAAAAAAATGAATATGTTCAGAAAATGACTCCATTTAGAAATTAGAACACTGTATTTCTTTATACTGTTAAGTCTTATAAGGCTAAAAAAAAGTCCATAAATAAGTGGTCGACACTTCTGTTTTCAGCAATAGTATGAAATCTGACCATAAAGTATCAAGAAGCAATAAAAAAAATATATAAATAATGCACTTCCAAATGCATAATTCAGCTCACAAGAATGTAGGAAAAACTCGCAAACTGAAAACAAAAGCAGAACTCTAAGGGTGTGGATGACGTCAAAGCAGCCCTGGGATCTGCTTCGACCTGAGTCAAGCAGGGCTTTCTATCTCAGTGTCCATGCAGCGGAGGCCTTGAGTCCACAGAAGAGCAGAGCCTGAGACCTCCATATAAACCTGGGGCCATTCTCCATCAGGGGGAGGGTGGATTGGAAAAACCCACTTCCTGGCATAGGAGGAAGACAAGGGCAGTTGGCTCCTCAATCTGGGTCCAGGTTGGAAGGAAAAAAACACATTCTTTGGGAAATTAATAACCAACAGACCTGACCTCACATGAATTTGCATTTCAAATTTACAAATTTACATGGCCCAAAAGATCCAAGGACCTCTCAGCAATGCTATTAACACAAACCTGGCAGAAATAAAAGCAAAATCACTTTAGAGACTCTTCTTCCAGCCTAACCTCACAGATGTCTCAAGATAAGACCCCAAGGAAGGGGAGCTCAGGGTCCAAAATCACAAAACACATGAGCAAACAATTCACTGTAGATTCAGTAAATGTAACACGTAGCACAAATGGGTCATCCTTTTGATCCTTCCAGAAACACCAGTAAAACCAAACTCAATGGCTACTTCTTTTTTTTTTAATCAATGGCTACTTCTTTAACATGTTTACTAACAACAGTAGATTACCTATGTGGGAAATAGACATGGTCCCTTTCCTCTTTATAAGGACACCAGTCCTCACCCGTCCTCTACATTCTCATCTAAGCTAGTGCCTAGGTTTTGTGGAACTTAGCATTCCCCTTAAACGCTATGTAGAAATGCATAAAGCCATCTTCTACTTGGGCTCTGAGTCTGCTCTGAAAGGACAATGAGAGAGCTACCGGATTCTCTTCCTGGTAACCCTGGGACACTCGCTGCGGGAGAGAACACATCACTTTCTCACAGCAGTTCCCTGGGAACCGCAGTTTGCACTCAGCTCGGCCTCCTGTTTGTCTTTACCTTTGGATGACGTGATTGAAGCACAGCTCAGCTTGCAAGGGCCGCTGCAGGTTCTTCAGGCAACACCCTTTCAGCAGCTTTACCAGACACTCGTCATCCACAGAGTAGTCGCTCATGTCTAAAGCCAGGCAAACAGAAAGCACACACAAAAGGAAAATCACTTTAAAACATCCCAAGGAAGAGGGACAAAGAATAGCTATGAGGTTTTGGAGGGATCGCTGAGAAATAAGGAAAATATTTCTAGCATTTGTTAGGCTTCCCTTAAGAAAACACAATGAAAATATTTTAAATCAAAAGAAGAGGCGGCTTTCTACCTCCATACACCATTTGACTAAGGGCTGCCACTCTATCCACTTGAAAATCGTTCTTCAGGTGCTCAGGGTTCAGTCTCCGAGTTAGGTGGTCTTAGGTGTAAGAGTAGGAAATCTGAACTCTAAATAAAGTAAGAGCTGTATTAATTCTGTAAGAGGTAAAGCAATGAGGAGCAAGAAGGCGGCCTCCCCCTGTGGTTCTGGCGTCTAACTGTGCTGGCTTCGCACCGGAGAGGATAACACGTCCATATGGAGAAGCAGATGGCTTCCTACCCATTAAAAATTCAGGAAGTAAGAATACCCTCTCCAGACCATTCTGTTTTACAACTTTTCAATTCTCCCAGGTTTTGTTCTTTTGGGGGGAAAAATTCTGTCATAAAATTAGACAAAATGGTTCCCCAAGTACATGCATGGTACCTAAAATCCTCACAAACCTGCAAGTGCTTGAGGCTAATGGAAAGGGTTTTCTTTCAGCACGTTTTCCTTTTCAAAAATGACACTGCCTTCTACAGCCCAAGGCTATAGACTATTTAAGCAAAAGGAACCATACCCTGTGTGACATCAACCTAAAAAAGGTAGACATTTCCATCTACCACTTTTGAATCTGGGTGCTTTCACAAGTGACTGAAACTAAGTCATTCCCAAGACAGACGGATAATTCATACATTTCAGGCTGTGACAATACAAGGTGTTGGGGTGGCGGGGGGGTGGGTAGTAAACCAGACCACTGAGGCCTGGGAGTCCTCATTTTCCATCAGATTCCCCTGCTTTTAGTACAAACCTCAGAAATCACTATTAACACATGTCGGTGTTTGTATTAGTAAACTGCTTGTTTATGGGAGGTTAATGATGCCACTTAATCAACGGAAGGGGATCACTTTACTCCTAAGGGGCTAAAAACAGCTGATATTCACCTCTCACTTCCAAGCTCCGATAGCTCATTCACCAGGAAAAATCATGGACATCAACATCACGTTACCATTTTTCAGCCCTGCTGCCCCCCGCCCCAAATATATCTATGTTTCTAATCATGGATGTTCACTGAAAAATCTTTCCAGGCCTAGAACCAAACCCTTAGGGTCCGTACTGGATGCTAGTTTTTAGTAACATTTTTGTGCATTCTATTGATTTCTATATCAGCATTTTATGACAATTTGTCTTACCATAAACTTCTGGTGCTCAGTGAATGATGGTTTTGCTAAGGAACAGACATTAACTATGGAAAATTAAAGTACCAGTAAATCTGCACTTAGCTTTTATTTAGATCATGAGTTAAGGATATGAAAATGGGTCCGAAGACACCACCTTCCTCCAAACCTTAGCCAAATCATCATTTCCTCAGACCACAGAGTATTCTCGGTCAGACGATTATTTTCCCTTAAAATCTGAATTCTTTATCATGATTCTCAACCTCCTGGGTGAGTTCACAGATGAACATTTCAACACACAATTTCCATTTTACATTCCAAGAAAATTATACAACAATGCTGCCAAAGCACATTTTCATCACAAAAGATCTGCTTAACTTAATAAAACAGAGGGTAGGCTGAGGAAAAAGAAAGTTTGAAGCCCAAACTACAAAAATATCCACACTGAACTTCTTAGAAACTAGCTGCAATGCAACAAAGGAAAAATTAAAAAACAGATTTAGAAAGTGAAAAGCCATAAAGTAGCATTTTCCCTTTTATGTAACTCTGATTGTGTTTGCTATAGAATTTCACAAAGCAAATTAACTGCAACGAAGAGTCAGAGAAGATCTATTGTACCAACTTCTGACTACATGTTGAGTTTAGTTAGATTTCAAATGAAACACTAACGGAATTAGTGACAGACACTGACTCCAGGCATATCACACCAAGTGTTCTTCTCTTATTAAACTGTATCCTTCCTTTTGTATCCCTAAAGGCCCTTTCATAATCGCATTGTCAGAGTAGAACACCAACTGTATCTTCTACCTTCTTTTACTTTAGAGACACTTGCCAAGGGGAGAAGAAGGGAAAATACATTCAATTCCCGATGCTAGGGGAAAGAGGGTAGAGGCTGGAATCACCTCGGGGTTACAACTTCATTTCATTTTTTCAGTTTTGGACTTTTCCCCCCTTGCTCTGAAAGATAAGAGTTTAATTACTAAAAGTCATTACTAAGGGGCGGGAGGGAGCAGAGATGGGGATCTGGTCATTTTTCTGCATAGAACAATGGACCTGGTAGAGATTATCATAAATTTTGTGTACAAAATCTTCAGAAAACTTTTTTTTAAAGATTTTATTTATTTATTTGACAGACAGAGATCATAAGTCATCAGAGAGGCAGGCAGGAAAAGAGAGGAGGAAGTAGGCTCCCTGCTGAGCAGACAGCCTGATGTGGGGCTCGATCCCAGGACCCCACGATCATGACCTGAGCCGAAAGCAGAGGCTTTAACCCACTGAGCCACCCAGGCGCCCCAGAAAACTTTTATTATTATTATTTTTTTAACCCAGAGGAAACACACACAAAAACAATTACATGAAGTATAGTGCTTCTGTCTGTCTGAGCTTGCCCTGCCCCCACCCCTTAGATATCTCTAATCTGATCATCTCGATAGATCATTAAAAGAAGAAGTAAGCAGATGGCTTCCTTCCCATTAAAAATTCAGGAAGTAAGAATACTGTCTCCAGACCACTGGATAGAGCAGTCTGTTTTTTAAGCCTCTATTGCACTCTATATCCATAGTCTGATACATATATTACAACTTTACATTTTCCCCCCAACCAATAATGGGACAAAATAAACTTCGAGGTAAAGGCTGAAGAGCCTGTTCAAATAGAGAACAATCCAGTGGTCCCCCAGGACTTCTTAATATACAAAGGCCCCACTCTCTGGTGGTGATAAACATTAGTCTACACTATAAAGGATAGACATCCAAATGTCAGAATTCATTCAACTGAACCAAAGCCCTTAGAGTTGTAGAAAAACACAAGGAACAAGATGATCCAGGTTTTTTCGGGGGGATGGGGGTACTCTACCAATGTTTTCATTTAATAAAAAGAGGTTTTCCTTCACCTCTCAGTTTTTATTATCCACTTATTAAAAAACATATCCATTTTCCCATCTGGTTTGTGGATATGTGGGTTTTAATCATAGATAATTCCCCTACTGGCAGGAACAACGTTTTCTCAGCTATCATAATTCTATTTCTAGTACGGAAAATCTACAAGTTTTCAAATGAGCAAGTTAATAAAACGTAGCCAAAGTAGTTGAACAAAAATTAATACTAAAATTTGTTTAAAAGCCCAGATGAATTTTATAAAGGTGAATTTTGTGAAATCTCATTTTTTAAAGTAAACTTCTGTGGAGTTTCATTTCATCTAAATTTCAAAATGATGTAACTTTATGTCGACTTTACACTCAAATCAAACTGAAATCTTTTTTCCTTTTTGAAGTAACTTCACACTGAAAATAGTAAAGATCATCTCACATCCATCAGAATGGCTACTACAAAAACAAACGAACCACAATAACCAAAAAACCCCTAGGATATTACAAATACTGGTAGAGATATAGAGAAATTAGAACCTTGTGCACTGCTGGAGGGAATATAAAATGGTACAGCCACTATGGAAAACAGTATGGCAGTTCCTCAAAAAACTTAGAAGAGAAACACCACATGACCCAGCAGTTCTACTTCTGGGAACATATCTCACAGAACCGAAAGCATGGCGCCTGGCTGGCCCAGTCAGTTAAACATCTGCCTTCAGCAGCTGCATGTTCCTGGGGTCCTGGGATGGAGTCCAGCATTGTCAGGCTCCCTGCTCAGCGGGTAGTCTGCTTCTCCCTCTACCCCTCCCCCTGCTTGTACTCTCTGTCTTTTAAATAAATAAACAAAACCTTTAAAAATAAACAAAAGAACTGAGAACAATCTCAAAAAAAAAATTTACATACCTATGTTCACAGAAGTATTATTTGCAATAGCCAAAAAGTGGAAGCAACTCAAATGTGCAACAGTGGGTAAAAGGAAAAGAAAAACATGATCTATACATTCAATGAAATATTATGTTGTATATCCATACAACATGGATATACCCTGAGGCCATTTTTTAAAAAGATTTTATTTATTTGACAGAGAGAGGGAAAGCACAAGCAGGGGGAGCAGCAGAGGAAGAGGGAGAAGTAAACTCCCCACTGAGCAGGGAACCCAATGGACTCGATCCCAAGACCCCAGGATCATGGCCTAAGCTGAAGGCAGACACTTAACCCACTGAGTCATCCAGGGGCCCCATACCCTGAGGTGCCATTATGCAAAGCAAAATAAGCAGTTCCAAAAGGACAAATCATGTAGGATTCCACTCATATGAGCAACCTAATGTAGTCACGTTCATAGTAACAAAAAAATAGAACTATGGCTGCCAGAGGCAGTGGGGAGAGGGAAATGGAGAGCTATTTTGAATGGGTATGGCAAAGTTCTGGAGACTGGTTACACAGCTGTGTGAATATATTTAACATTACCAAACTGTATAGTTAAGAATGGATCATGTGGTAAATTTTGTGTTATATATAATTTTAACTACAATTAAAATTAAGAAGAGGGACACCTGGGTGACTCAGTTGGTTAAGCGTCCAACTCTTGATCTCAGCTCAGGTCCTGGTTTCACGGTCATGAGTACAAGCCCCACATGGGGTTCCACAAAAAAAATAAATAAGTAAATAAAATAAGTTTTAAAAATTAAAAATATTTAATTGTAAAAAGAATCATAAAGAAGCTTAATGCAACTTTGTATGTAGAAACTATGTAGATAATATATCAGTAATGGAACATATAGAACATACAAAGAAAGTCTAAACTGTCCATATAGTGAGTCTGTAAGTCTGTACTCATACATATAATCCTTTGTTCTCTGTTAAATGGTACAAACTTTGGATTTCTCTTTCATTTCAGTTTCTTGAGATTTTTCATCCACTTGTTTCCCTGGTGACCAGAAATCACAGAGAATTATCAGTCCATGAAGATAAATACCTCAATATTTTAGCTACTCTACCTAAGCCCCAGTTCACAGGGGCTGAGGTTTAATACTTTTCTGGAAGGGGGAGCGAAAAGGAGAGAAAGGGAACCATGGTTCTTTTATAAAAATGCTGCCTTTAATATGGGAGATGGACAATGCTCATCCCCCATCAACAGATGACCTTTGCAGGTGACTTTTTTTTTTTTTTAATTTATTTGACAGACAGAGATCACAAGTAGGCAGAGAGGCAGGCAGAGAGAGAGGAAGGAAAGCAGGCTCCCTGCTGAGCAGAGAGCCCGATGTGGGGCTCGATCCCAGGAACCTGGGATCATGACCTGAGCCGAAAGCAGAGGCTTTAACCCACTGAGCCACCCAGGTGCCCCGCAGGTGACTTTTTAAAATAATAAAGTAGAATATTCCATTTCCCTGTTCTCCCTGTGATTACCAGTTTATATTCATAAAATGGTTATTTAGGAGATTTGCGAGGCGGGGGTGTTGATCTGTGGCCTCAGAACATCATTGCTTTTTGTTCTACTGACTTCTTCAGGTATCCTGTCTGAAACCTTGACCTTATTAGCAACTAAGGCCACTGATTCAGCTTTCATTCTTTTATATTTCTTCTCCTTATTGATGGTAATCTAAAACTAGAATTATTTTAAATATGGAAAGCAGCCTAAATGCCCAATAACACTGCAAGTGTTGATTAACTTATCATACATTAGCTCCATGAAGTGCTATGAAGCTTTCGAAATTACTGTAAGAGCCATTTAGCAACAATTTAAAAGTCTATGATAAAAATAGAACTACCGTATGATCCAGAAATTCCACCTCTAGGTATTTATCCAAAGAAAATGGAAACACCAACTCGAAAAGATATATGCATCCTCATGTTCATCACAGCATTATTTAAAATAGCCCAGATATGGAAGCTGTAAGTGGATGAATGGATAAAGAAAATATATACTACATTTTCTGTATGTAGTAGATATATACAATGGAATATTACTCAGCCATAAAAAATAAAATCTTGCAGCTTTGCAACAACATGGATTTTCCTTGAGGGCATTATGCTAAGTAATGGAATAAGTCAGACAGCAAAAGAGAAATACCATACTTTCACTTATATGAAACCTAAAACAGAACAAAACAAAAAAATCAAGCTCATAAATTGGTGGTTGCTGGGGGTGGGGCATGGGAGGTAGGAGAAATGGGTAAAGAGAGTCCAATGTATAAACTTCCCATTATAAAATAAATCATGGGGATATAATGTACAGCATGGTGATTATAGTTCATAATACTGTGCTTCAAGGGCACCTGGGTGGTTCAATGGGTTAAGCCTCTGCCTTCAGCTCAGGTCCTGATCTCAGGGTCCTGGAATTGAGCCCCGCATGGGGCTCTCTGCTCAGTGGTGAGCCTGCTTCCCCCACTCTCTCTGCCTGCCTCTCTGCCTTCTTGTGATATCTCTCTCTCTCTCTGTCAAATAAATAAATAAATAATCTTTAATTTTTTAAAAAAATACTGTACTTTATATTTGAAAGTTGCTAAGAGAGGAGATCTTAAAAGTTTGAACACATCGGGGCGCCTGGGTGGCTCAGTGGGTTAAGCCACTGCCTTCAGCTCAGGTCATGATCTCAGGGTCCTGGGATCGAGTCCCGCATCAGGCTCTCTGCTCAGCGGGGAGCCTGCTTCCTCCTCTCTCTCTGCCTGCCTCTCTGCCTACTTGTGATCTCTCTCTGTCAAATAAATAAATAAAATCTTTAAAAAAAAAAAAAAAGTTTGAACACATGAAAAAAATTTTGTAATATGTATGTTATGTATGTTAACTAGCCTTATTGTGCTGATCATTAGAGTCCACAAATACTGAATCTTTATTGTATACACATGAAATTAACATAATGTTATATGTCAATTATATGTCAATAAAAAAAGTTTATGATATATTAAATGAAAAAAAAGTAGTCTAGTGTATGTCCAGGTACACTATGATTATAACTGTAAAAATAAGACTAGGATGGAGCGGGGCGCCTGGGTGGCTCAGTGGGTTAAGCCGCTGCCTTCGGCTCAGGTCATGATCTCAGGGTCCTGGGATCGAGTCCCGCATCGGGCTCTCTGCTCAGCGGGGAGCCTGCTTCCTCCTCTCTCTCTCTGCCTGCCTCTCTGCCTATTTGTGATCTCTCTCTGTCAAATAAATAAATAAAATCTTTAAAAAAAAAAAAGACTAGGATGGAGCAAACAAATATTCTAAATTAATTGTATTATAATAGCAAAACATGGGTAATTTCTTTCACCTACATCAATCAATTATATGCTTAATTTTTTAACAATAATTATAAAGAAAAATGTCATTTAACATTTCAGCCTCATTCCGTAGCTCCAAATACAAATGAGGTCCCTTATCCCTGGAGCTATGTTCAGTATTTAATTTCCCATGTGGAGAATATATTGAGTATGGGGCTAGCCACTCCCTCAATGCCCATCTTTTTCCAGTTAAAAAATATGAGTTAACTGTTACAATTTTCTTTGCCTTTACCTGAACTTCTATGCCCTTTACCATGTTTGTCGCCATGGATGTTTTCATTTTACTTCTGTGGTTAGAACATTCCAAAGGAGAAGACCTAAATGATTGGGAGGCTGAAAAGGAATACTACAAAGGCTAGCATCCATAGCATCATTTGTCAAAGATAAACGCTCTATTTAAGCTGGAGAATTAGACAATGTCAGATCAAGAAAACTTCGGATACTATCTGAGTATTTTGGGATATCATCATCTCATGATATCCAGAAATGATGAGGTATGTTTCCCAGGGTCTCACAGCTGCAAAGCTGGGACTGTAAACCCAGACGGCCTGATTTTTCCTTCTACTATGCCAGCTGCTTCCAGGAAATGGAGCTTCCAGTAAACTGGAGAGGGGCCTCTAGGACAACCAACAGTAATGAGTAAAAAAATTAAATTGTGATAAAATTTCAACTTGAAAACAATCTTCTGTGTCTGCAAAAACATAATAGTCATTTCAGAGCAAAAGAGGGGATGGAACAAGTCACAAATAAAAAACCAGAAATGCACTCTAAAACTCGACTGATTGTTCATCTTTCTCAGCGACAGACTAATTCAGATATAATTCACCTACCATACAATTCACCTACTTGGAAGTACACTTCACTGGTTTTGAGTATGCTATAGAGTTGTACAACCAATACTACGGTCTTAGAATATTCTCAACACTCCAAAAAGAAATAACATACACCCTTTAAAAGCTATCACACGCAGACCCCAGTTCTTCCATCCCTCGTTATAAAACCACTAGTCTACTTTCTGTCTTTATAGATTTACCTATTCTCAATATCTCATCTAAATGGAACCATGCGATATGCTGTCTTCTGCAACGAGCATCTTTCACATAGCCTCGTGTCCCCAAACTTGTCCATGTGGCAGCATGTGTCATTCCTCCCTTCTTCTGATCACAATCACCCAGATCCTTGCAGCCCAAGAGCTTTGTCCTTGTGATACTCACAAATGAACACAGGCAGATAGACATAGGGAAAGGGCAGGAGAGTGGTAATAAAAAAGATTTTCAGGCTTTTACTTTTCATACTTACTTTCATTTTGTAAAGTAGCCTCAGCCTTTTCGACAGTGACCAACAGATTTTCGGAAAGGTCTTTTCTCTTGCTCACTATTGGAAAACCATTCCAGACATACATCATTTCCTAACAAGGAAGAATGAAAAGCCATTTGCAATTATATGAGGTTATTCGATGTCCTTTACAATAACGAAACCAACCTCCTGGTTGTTACAGATCTCAAGGTAACATCCAGAGATCACTTTCCTTAGCTTTCCTCATTTGGAGTGTAGTAATTATAATTTCCCCTTTTCTCATTTTATTTTATTTCTCATTTTATTATATGCCTTTTGCCTTTTATACTATGAAGTCATTCAATATATACAGTATATTGTGTTTTTACTGAAAAATTTACTCATTCATTTAAACATCTACTAGTATTCAATCCTTTTGGAAGATAACGGGTTACAAATACAGAAATAAACAAAATATTTTTAACTGATACTATGAACAGTTGTATATGAGATAAATTTTTATCATTACTTTTAAGTAAAGGGAAATTTTTTTTTTTTAAGATTTATTTATTTGACACAGAGAGAGAGAGAGAGAGAGATCACAAGTAGGCAGAGAGGCAGGCAGAGGAGAAGGGGGAAGCAGGCCCCCTACTGAGCAGAGAGCCCGATGTGGGCACCCAGGCACCCAGGGAAATATTTTTTAAAAATCTCCCAGTTATGTACATAAAATGTTCCCAAGGACTTCACTGGAAATGAATATAGAAAGTATTTTAATGGTTCTTTTATCCCATTAAAAACATGTGACAGGGGACGGCTGGGTGGCTCAGTTGTTAAGCGTCTGCTTTCAGCTCAGGTCATGGTCCCAGGGTCCTGGGATCGAGCCCCACATCGGGATGCTTGCTCCGCGGGAAGACTGCTTCTCCCTTTCTCACTCCCAATGCTTATGTTCCCTTTCTCGCTATGCCCGTCTCTCTGACAAATAAATAAATAAAACCTTTAAAAAAAAAACACAAACAAACATGTGACAGTCCAGAGATATAATCCAACATGCAGGAAGCGCAATCATTTAAAGGCCGTATGTCGGAATAACAGCCCCTGAAAATGTAAACTTAATGATTTCTCATTGAAAATTACATCTCATAGGCTAACAGATGAGAAATTTTTTGGACCAAAAGTAAACATGCTTTTGCTTGAAAATATTTTTCTAACTTCCTGGTAGCACAGTTCATATTTTTAAGTATATGAAATAGGCAGGGTAATGAGTATGTTCTTGGACATAAAGGAGTTTAAAAATATGATAAAGCGGGGCACCTGGGTGGCTCAGTGGATTAGGCCTCTGCCTTCGGCTCAGGTCACTGTTTGAATAGCTTCTTACAGGGAAGAAGTAGAAATGAGGAAAATATATTCAAGTGGCAGAAAGTCGTCTCTATGACACTAAAAACTAAGATCACAATACTCTAAAAATTTTCTTTTTTACATCTAACAGTTTATCGCTAATGTGTAAGAGCTAATTCAATAATTAACGGAATAATTAACTTATGATCTTTTAAATTTTATTTTTACTGATAGACTTTTATCAGAAGAAGGCAAGCTCATATGTGAGATTCTATAAAAATAACATTTTGGTGAAATTCCCAGTTACCACAAATTCAGACCGATTCTACACTTTGAAACCTGTAGAAAGAAGTACAGTGAGTTGTCCTTCCTTAAGACCCTTACTGAGGGCGCCTGGGTGGCTCAGTGGATTAAGCCTCTGCCTTCGGCTCATGTCATGATCTCAGGGTCCTGGGATCGAGTCCCGCATCAGGCTCTCTGCTCATCAGGGAGCCTGCTTCCCTCTCTCTCTCTCTCTCTGCCTGCCCCTCTCTGCCTACTTGTGATCTCTCTCTCTGTCAAATACACAAATAAAATCTTTAAAAAAAAAAAAAAAAAGGACCCTTACTGAGCAAAATAGGATGTAGTTATGTACACACAAGCATCTAAGTTCTAGGACACAGAAGGGGCTATTGTGCTTTAAAATCTTTTCACAAAAGTTCTATGACACAAAGAAGAAATTTCCCAATGCAAATCACCTGACAGAAATCAACAGGAATGGATCCAAAAGCTGTAATTGGTGAAACGGCAAGAGGCTCCCACGTTAGCTAGGGAAGGGGGATGTTTGGTCACCTTTGTGATTTGCATGGTGTTCCTGTTTTTATCTGTGCTCGGATTTGATGACAGAGTGCTATTTTTGTCTCATTCCATCACAGGCACAGAATAACCTGGTCTGACGGTGGTGCTCTCTGAGACTACTGATTTTAAGAACAGAACACCTGGACCCAAGTATAGGCTAGCTCCTATCGGATATCTGATAGAGGCTGTAGTCTTCTTTCTCACAGAATATATAAAGAGATCCTATGAATCAATGATAAAACAATAAACAACCTAATGAAAAATTACATTAGTATATGAACAACTCACAAGAGAAGAAATAAAAATAATAAGCAGATGAAAAGATACTCAACCATACCAACAGGGGGATATAAATTAAAATAGTGAAATGCTGTTGGTAAAAATTTAAACCAGTAAAGCCTTTCTGGAGGGCAATTTGGCAATGTCAAAATAAGAAGTGCATATATCCTCCAACCAGGAATTCCATTTCTAGAAATCTTTTCAGAGAATTATATGACCATGTGCCCAAAAAAAGCAATATAAAAGAACATTCAGGGTGCCTGGTGGTTCGGTCATTAAGCGGCTGCCTTCAGCTCAGGTTACAATCCCAGGGTCTTGGGATCAAGCCCCACATTGGGCTCCCTGCCCAGTGCGGAGCCTGTTTCTCCCTCTGCCTACTCTGTCTACTTGTGCTCTCTCTCTCTGTCAAATAAATAAATAAACTCTTTAAAAAAAAATTCATTGCAACATATTTGTAACTGTAGAAACTGGAAACTAAACTGTCAAAGGGGAGTCACTGAATAACTATGGAACACAAAAAAAATAATAAATAAATAAGTAAATAATCAAGAACCCCAAATGCAAACATTCAGTTTGCATTTAATGGTTTTCCTGTGCTGACTACCTACAAAACTGAAGCCCCAAAGAACCAGAATAATATGATACACCAGTAATTTTATATATTTTTAAAGATTTCATTTATTTATTTGTCAGAGAAAGAGAGAGAGCCCAAGCAGGGGGAGTAGGCAGAGCAGGCAGAACAGGCAGAAGGAGAAGCAGGCTCCCCGCTGAGCAAGGAGCCCGATTCAGTGCTTGATCCCAGGACCTTGGGATCATGACCTGAGACAAAGGCAGTAGCTTAACCAACTGAGCCACCTAGGCACCCCTATTCAGTACTTTTTATTTTTTTTTAAAGATTTTATTTATTTGTCAGAGAGAGAGAGTGAGCACAGGCAGACAGAGGCAGAGAGAGAAGCAGGCTCCCTGCTGAACAAGGAGCCAGATGTGGGACTTGATCCCACGACGCTGGGACCATGACCTGAACCGAATGCAGCCACTTAACCAACTGAACCACCCAGGCATCCCCCTATTCAGTACTTTGAAGGAAATATTCATGAAAAAAAAAATTCCTGTGGAAATTATGCTTTTCATCAAGAACGTGAGCTCCAGGGGCACCTGCGTGGTGTAGTCGGGTGAGCGCCCACTCTGGGTTTTGGCTCAGGGGAGAGCTCAGGATCATGAGTTGGAGTCCTACCTTGGGCTCTACGCTGAGCGTGGAATCTGCTTGAGATTCTCTGTCCCTCTCCCTCTGCCCCGCTTCTCATATACTCTCTCTCTCTAATAAATAAATAAATCATTTAAAAAAAAAAAAAAAGAATGTGAGCTCCAGCACTGCAGCAATCACCAGGCACTGAGGGCACATGAGCACTGGAAATGTGGCTACTCCAAACGGAGATGTGCTCTAAGAGTAAAATACACACTGGATTTCATATAATCAGTATAATAGAAAGGAATGTGAGATATCTCACTAAGTTCTTACTGGTTACATGTTCAAACAAACATTTTACATATATCTGGTTAAACAAAATATATTCCTAAAATTATTTTCATGTTACCTTTGATTTCTTACATTTTGTGACCTTTTAATTTTTCATGTGGCTACCAGAAAAGGTAAAATCATATAAGTGGCTTGCATGAGAATTCAAGTCAACTCTAATTAAGCCAACTCACCTCTCTCCCTAAATTTCCTTACCTGTAAAATGGGGCTACAGAGAGAAAGTACTCGCAGAGAGTTACTATAAGAATTAAATGATATATTTTTAATAGTTTTTCAAAAAATATTAAATGATATATTCTTAAATACCATAATTCCTAGAACATACCAACTAGTCAAAAAATTAGCTATAATTTTTATGATTATTTGATTATTAATAATTCATAAATGTTCACCTTACAAACACCCTTGCAATGGCATTAAATTGAGCTAAACTTCACAGGTGTGCTTCCCACTGCTGTGACTAGATGATTTCTTTCTAAAATACAAACAGTAGGGGCGCCTGGGTGACTCAGGGGTTAAGCCTCTGCCTTCAACTTAGGTCATGATCTCAGGGTCCTGGAGTCGAGCCCCACTATCGGGCTTTCTGCTCAGCAGGGAGCCTGTTTCCCTCTCTCTCTCTCTCTGCCTGCCTCTCTGCCTACTTGTGATCTCTCTCTCTGTCAAATAAATTAAATAAAGTCTTTTAAAAAAATACAAAGAGTAAATAAAATAAAGACAAATACCAGGGCAGGCACGATGAGCTTCACAGGTGCAGGCAACGAGGCAGAGTAACGACGAGACTTTCTGACAGCAAACTTCTCAGTAGGGATAGATTTCCCTGCAATTCTCTGCTTCAAGCTATCCACCTGTCTGCGAAGAACCCAATCCCAACAAAAGGTCATTAGAACACATACGTTATTGATACCAGCAGATTTCACGGGGCGCTCCCCACACCAGCAGCATCAGCGTCATCTGGAGGTGTGTGCTAAAAGCAAATTTTCAGGACGCCTGGGTGGCTTAGTAAGTTAGGCACCTGACTTTGGCTCAAGTCATGATCCAAGGATCCCAAGATCAAGCCCCATGTTGGGCTCCCTGCTCTGTGGGGAGTCTGTTTCTGCCTCTCCCTCTGCCTCTTCTCTGGCTTATGTGCTCACGCATTCTCTCATTTTCTCTCTCTCAAATAAATAAATAAAATATTTTTAAAATGTAAAAAACAACCCACAAATTTTCAGATTCCACCCCAGTGGTGGAGTGACCTAATATTAGTGACTCTAGAGATGGGCCCAGCAATCCGGAATCTAGCGAGTCCTCTAGGTGATTTAGATGTGTGCTCAAATGTGAGAACCACTGACTGACCCATACTTCTCTCTAGTTAACTTGGCTAAAAACCTCTGACTTTATCAAATATGATGAAGGAAATCTAAATAGAAAATTGACAATGAACCCCAATGTTTACAGCAGCAATGTCCACAATAGCCAAAATATGGAAAGAGCCCAGATGTCCATTGACAGATGAATGGAAAAAGAAGATGTGGGGTGTGTGTGTGTGTGTGTGTGTGTGTGTGTAATGGAATATTAGTCAGTCAACAAAAAGAATGAAATCTTGCCATTTGCAACAATGTGATGGAACTAGAGGGTATTATGCTAAGCAAAATAAGTCAAAGAAAGATAAACACCACATGATTTCACTCATATGTGGAATATAAGAAACAAAACATGAACACAGGGGACGGGAAGGAAAAGTAAAATAATATGGAAACAGGGAGGTAAACCATAAGAGACTATTATCTATAGGAAACAAATAGGGTCACTGGAGAAGTGGTGGGGGGATGTGATAATTGGGTGATGGGCATTAAGGAGGGCACTTGAAGTAATAAGCCTGGGTGCTACCTCTGAAACTAATAATATAGTATATGTTAATTAAATTGAATTTAAATTAAAAATTTTTAAATAAATAAAGATAAAAATTGGTAATTTCCATCAGAAAGCAGGAAAAGAACCCAAAGTATTTACTTACACTGTGGGTACTCAGAGAGAAGGAAAGGGGTATATGAGACCTTTCATATTCTTATCTATTTCTACTTATTCCTATCTATTTCCTAGGACACAGATCTATAAGATGATGTGTTTCAAAACATAACTGTCAATTAATGTACACTTAGAGAAAAGGTGTCCCAAACATAGGTTATTTTGAAAATAATTAGCTAAAGACATGCACCATATTTACAAACTCCTTCTTAAAAGCTAAGAAATACCAATTATGAAATCCACAATCACACAAAAATGAGAGTAGGACAAACAGACTATGTTCCCATAGCACTTTCTTACACATAAATTTGTAAGTGCACCAAACCAGTTGCTGAGATAATATTCAGGAAAATAAATAGCCAATTACATCACTGAAATAAAAAGTAAGACAAAACACAGAAAAAATATTCCAGTAAGAGGACAAGATTGTGGTCAGTTCTTTCTGGGCACAACCTGGCGGTACGAATTTTAAAGCAAAACGTCCATGATTTGATGATCAGTAACACCAGTGGAAGAAGCAGCGGACATGTGAAGTGGGGGTTGAGGATGTGGGACAGAAGCAGGCTTTATTACAGGATTTACTTTACAGGAAATCATGTGGTTTAAAGACTGCAGACTCTGTATGAAGAAAACATTCACTGGGCAACTCTCCTCTCATTATCCCAACAAATTCATGCTATCACATAGCAGACCTCAAGCTTTCTCCTGAAAATAGGACTGGTTACGTGTTTCACCGAAATTGTGTTTTGGGGTGTGTTTTTTTTTTTTTAAGATTTTGTTTATTTATTTGAGAGAAAGAGAACAAGTGGGGCGAGGGACATAAAGAGAGGGAGAAGCAGACCCCCTGCTGAGCAGGAGGTCAATAGGACCCTGGGATCATGACCTGAGCTGAAGGCAGACACTTAACGGACTGAGCCACTTAGGCGCCCCAGAAATTGTTCTGATATGGAGAAAACTCTAATGTGGAAGAAACAGAGGGAAACTGAAAAGATTTCAATGTATCTTAACAATTTTTTTCCATTCCACCAGTTGTTTGTGTGAAGCGAGGACAGTAAGAGGTGACATGAATCCTACCATGGCTTCTGCTGATGTTGATTCTATCTATAGTTAGTACACATGGTATTTTAGTCAAAAAGAGATTTTAGAAAAGAAGATGAAAAGTGGTCTTGTTCATATCTTCAGATTTGCCCTGAAGAGTCTTGAGGGCTCAGATATCTCTGGTAACACGGTCACAGAATGCGGGATTCCATGTGAAAGATTTTGTCATTAGTTCTGTTTGAAGAATGTAGCAGAGCTTCTCTGTTCCTGAACTTCCTCATCTCCAGGGATCAGGTCCCCTCTACCACCGCCTCCGGCCCCTGCAGTCCTCTCAGAACACACTTTGGCACCTGTATCTCTTCTACCTCAAAGCACAAATTCAAGCACAGCACTCTGAATACCATTCTCTTCATTCTAATGCGGCTGTACTAGTAAGACTGTGTCAGTCTACTTGCCCTTCAACCTCCCTATGCACAGTCTTCCTCTCTCTCCCTGTCCCTCCATACTCCTGCTTCGATGGCCTGTCCTTTACCGCGGTATGCACTGGCTTCAGTCCTAAACTCCCTCGTCCACTGCCTAGTCACCACATTGGTCCGGCAAAAACCCAACCCTGGATGAGGTTCAGTGACCATCTCCCCTGCACCTGCACTGCGAGCAGACTGCTATCCCTGTAAATTCATCAGCACCCACCACAAACGGGCCCTTGCACTACCAGCCAGAGGCAGATGCCTCTGCCTCCAGTTTTGTAAAGAAAAACACAAGCTAGGAGATGGAGTGCCCTCCTTCTCGTACTCCAGCACAGAAGCTTGCCTGCCTCTGTACCTATATTCCAGACTTCTTCCCTTCAAATACAACAGAAGACCGGGTCCTCCTCCTACATAAAACCATCCATGCCATCAGGGCTTTGGATTCTAACTCCTCCTGCCCTTTCAGGACACTTACAAACCAGTTATCCCATTTCTCACTTCTGTGTGTAACTTTTCATCTGGATCCTTTCCAGTGGTTCTTGAGAATGCTCACAACTCTCCCGTGAAAACGGGTGCTGACATGCCATCTCCCTCCAGCACATTCTCTAGCCTCCCCCTTCTTCGTAGTCAGGATTATCCAGGGATGCACTGATGGAAGAGCTCAACTCTGCATTTCTCTTCCTCGGCTACCTCAGGCTGACTCCCTCATCTACATGAGGACCTTATCAGCCCCTGTTCAGGTTACCAATGATCCCTGCCACTCTGGCTTATTTTTAAATGAAGACTACGTTCTGTGAGATATGTTTTGAGTCACCCTTAGCCTTCTTTTCTTTTGACCTATAAACAGCTGACCCTTGAACAACATGGATATTAAAGGCACCAACACCTCCCTCCCACATAGTCAAAAATCCACATATGGGGTGCCTGGGTGGCTCAGACTTAAGCGGTTGCCTTCAGCTCAAGTCAACATCCTGGTGTCCTGGAAGCAAGCCCCACGTTGGGCTCCCTGCTCACCAAGGAGCCTGCTTCTCCCTTCTTGTGTTTCCTCTCTTGCTATGTCTCTCTCTGTCAAGTAAATAAATAAAATCTAAAAAAAAAAAAAAAACCACATATAGTTTTTGACTCCCCCAAATTAACTGCTAACTCCCTACTGCTGTCCAGAACCCTTACCGATAACATAAACCGTTGATTAAAACATATATTGTATGTTGTATGTGTTAAATACCATACTTATACAATAAAGTAGGCTAAAGAAAAGAAAATGCTATTAAGAAAATCATAAGGATGAGATAATACATTTTCAGTATTGTACTGATCCAAAAAAAAAAAAGTCCACATGTAAGTGGATCCACATAGTTCAAACTCATGTTGTTCAAGGGCCAACTGTATCTCAAATGTAGCATGATGTCTTACCAAATTATCACCTTCTGGTTCTTTAATGTGCAGTGCTCCTTCTTGCAACGGGGTCCTCTCTTGTGCTATTCTCTTGGTCTGAAACTGCACCACCACAGCTCCCTGCTGCCTCAGCAGCTCCTACTCCACCTTTAGACACCACCTCAACCATTACTGCCTCTATGTGCATATCCATATTTCTCTTCCCAGTGGGGAATTGGGGGCACTGTGGGTAGCATTGGTGATGCAAGTATTATCAGCTTCTGGCTTGAGAATTGTCGTCCCAGTCACCAAAAGAGGAAAGAATACTAGGTTTGTCCAGGAAGACTGAACACGGTAAGTTTAAAATGCTTTCAGGGTGCCTGGGTAGCACAGTTGGCAGAGTGTCACACTCTTGGTTTTGGCTCAGGTCATAATCTCGCAGTCCTAGGATCGAGCCCCACATCAGCATGGGCCTCTCTCTTCTTCTCCCTCTGCTCCTCCCCACCCCTCTCTAAAATAAATCAATAAAATAGTTAAAAAATAAGTAAATAAATAATTTTTTTAAATGCTCTCACATCTCCAAGGAAAGGTGACAAATGGGAGCTAGCTGTATGGGTCAGGAGCTCAGTCAGGAAGTCTGAACTAGGATTTAAACGTGGACTGACTAAGATTTCCTAAGGTTGTGGCTCTAAGACATCAACCTTCAACAGCTGATAAAACAGGATGAGCCTACAAAAATACTGAGAGAAAATGGCAACAAAGGCAGTAAGGAAAAAAATTAGTCATGTACTACAATTTTGCCATTATTTGTGTGATAATTTCACTGACGCCTGATTCCACGACAAGGTTATACATGCCACATGGACAGGAGCCCTGCCTGCTTATTCAACACCTTACACGGGACCCTTCACACAGCAGGTGCTCAAAAACAAGGATCAAGAGGATGGGTGGATACTGATCTAAACACAGTTAAACAGAGCAGTTCACAGCAGACCTTCTCTGAGTGTGGTTTTGAAGGGTGTCCGCATCGAACGAGTAGACATTAAAGAAGATATGAAGGTCAAGTATGGGAGAACACTCAGGGGAAAAGAAAGATATACTCAGGATCTTCATTCTAGCAAGAGTTCCTGGCTCACCTGAATAAAGACACTACATCCTCTTTCGTTGCTATGACAGCCTCCTCTGGAAGCATACTCAAAATTGCAGCTTTCAAGAACACATACGTTGCCTGGAGGAAAAGAAGAGAAGCAGCTAGTTATAGGGCATCTCTAGGTATGTGACATTTCTCTCTTGCAAGTCTACAAACCATCTAGATGTAATATTTAAAAGGCACTAAAGAAATAAAAGGAAATGAAGTCTTACATTGCTGGTTCCTATTGAGAATAACACTTTTCAGTTAATTTTGGCCATTTTCCTATTATACAATGGTAGCATTTGGGGGCAAGAAAATACACAGAATGAACAAGAAATCATCTCATTTCTCCCAACTTCTCACAAACAGTTCAGAATTAATTTTAATTCTTGTGAAAAGCCTCCTCACCAAAGCATCATAAAATCTACAAAAAAATTATTAAGACTGCTTGATAATTTTTTAAATGTAAATGCATTTCATCCTCAGAGATAAAACCTCTTTGTTGACAAGGACTGTTTGGATGGTTGTTAGAGCATGTTGTGCTAAGGACCGTGCTTATAAGAAATAGGTACCTAATGCCTACTGACAAATCCCTAAATTGAGAAAGTAGGTTGAAGTCATACTTCTGAACAGTCCCAAAGAAAAAGCATCCTGGACACTTACTAGCAAACAGATAACAGCAACAAAAGCACAGCATTTTACCTTGGACCATTTACTTTCTTTGCAAAGCAGATCAGAATAATAATATGCCTTCATCCAGTTTTGTTGGAATACATATATCCACATCAGCTCCCAGTAACAAAGATGGTGAAATTGTTTCCATTCTTCTTGAACTGAAATGCATTTTCGAAATATCTCTTGTGCCTATAAGTCAATTGCATAAAGCTGATCATCCAGATATTAGACAAGGAGATAATAACCTAATGGAAAAATACATAAATCACTTTGTACAAGAACAACAAAAGCATCTCTCATTAAACCACTCAATGTGATGAGATATGTTCCTTTCCCTACATGAAATGATACAATTAAGTTCTGCCTCTTGCCCTAGCTTCGTAAGGGGGCTGTGGCACTTTATCATGTGGCAGTAGTGAAGTTCCTTCCCAAGGAAGATATAAAATGCAGAATTTCTTTACCAAAGAACTGAACATAAAGCCAGAACTCCCAGAACTTAAAATATACCTTAAACAAAGTTAAAGGCAAACTGGGAGAAGATATTACTACATCCACAACTCTCCAAAATTAATCCTTATCAACAACTATTTAATAAAATCCACATAAAAAGGACAAACAACTCAATGGGAAAACTGTCAAAGATATGAACAGATAATCAGAGAAAAAGATAAACACATGATAAACATACACATGAAGAAATTTGTAAACTGAAAAACATGAATTTAAAAATTGGATTCTTGGGGCACCTGGCTCAGTCAGTTGAGCATCTGACTTTTGGTTTTGGCTCAGATCATGATCTCAGGATCCTGAGATCAAGCCCCACGTAGGGCTCCAAGCTCAGCGCAGAGTCTGCTTGACCCTCTCCCTCCCACTCTGCCCCTCTTCCATCCTGCTCTTGCACGAGTATGTACGTGCTCTCTCTCCCCCTCCCCCTGAAATAAATAAATAAAATATTTTTAAAACTTAGATTATGTTTTGGTTAGGACACGGGCAAAAATACAACAGATAATGTGCAGAGTTGGCAAAGTGCATTGGAAACAAGTATTCTCACATCTTTATAGGCATGTAGATGGAATAAATTTAGTTATTAACCTTAGTTAGAAGGTCAGCTTGGCTAGATTTATCAAGATGCAAACATCTTTGACCTACAAATCCTGATGATCAGAATCTGTGCATGGAAACATACACATAAGGATGTTTATAACAGCACAGTTATAGTAGAAAAATGTCTATCAATAGTGGACTGCTTCACTAAGTACCACATATCCTCCTCATGGAATGAAATCCAGCCATCAAAATGAATGAGGGAGATTTAGATATACTGACCTGGAAAGAAATCCAAGATGTAAGTAGGGGGGAAAAAATCAAAGAAAAATATATATGTTTGATTTCATTTGTGTAGAAGAAAATTATTTGTGAGTATACTTATATGAAAAGCCCCACAGTTGTCTTCTTCAAGAGAATTAGTGAATAATTTCCTTTGATGAGGAGTATGTGCAGTACAGTGAAGTTAGTATCTTATGCAGAGGAGAGATTTCAAAGTCAATATGCAATACAGAAACGGATAAATTTTCTGAAATTCCTTTAAAGGTGCCCACTTGTATTCTGTATATTCTACTCCGAGCTGCCTCACGTACTTAATGTGTAAGTAATAGACTGTATTCGTAATCTACGTAGAGTAGGATACACACATAAAATTAAATTGGGGCGTTCTGATAACATATTTTGTCTACATTTCTGTCTAGTGCATATAGCTGAATTTACTTCTGTTGAATGAGTATGACACAACTCCACCTGACAGACAGCTCCCCAAGTTACTCCCCCCATGATAAATTACCTCCTCCACATTCCCTTTCAGCAGCTCTATCCGGGCATGATAAAACAACATGAGGGAGCCCTGGGGAGAAAGGAAGCAGACAGACTGATCAGTGGTCAGCCCTGCCTGACTGCTTATGGCTGGAAATATGCACTTGAAATTCTAAGCATACATTTGGAAACTGCTGGAGGAAGGGCGCGAGGAGATTCTCTGCTTCCACAACATTCACTTCTCCTGTACCTAGAAATTCAATAGGAAAAGCCTCAGTCTTCACGAAATAGGGGAGACACATAAAAGCAATTCTCCACATATTAGTAAATTATAGCAAACACCTATTCGTGGAAAAGATAAGAACTGTTAATTTGGCAAGACAGGGCCTTCCCATGACTTTAGTTTAAGAAAAGCTCTAGGACCAACTAATTCTTAAAAATGGAGGGAGCTGGGGCCCCTGGGGGGCTCAGTCATTAGGGTCTACCTTCGGCTTGGGTCATGATCCCAGGATCCTGGGATCAAACCCTGCATCGGGCTCCTCGCTTGGCAGGAAGCCTGCTTCTCCCTATCCCACTCCCCCTGCTTGTGTTCCCTCTCTTGCTCTCTCTCTCTGTCAAATAAATAAATAAAATCTTTTAAAAAAAAAATGGAGGGAGTTATTGTTGAGTCCTAACTGGGTTTTCCGGTTTTAACAGCAATATTAACTTAGCCAAAAATTTAATTCTCTACTCAAAAAGATATCTAATATGAATATGCTAAAACAAGTCACCTTAAATTTTACAGAATGTTTTTAGTGGAGAACAGATACAAAATAGTCAGGGAAAGAAAACCTCCACACCCTCTGCCAAATGTTACTATGACAAATGTTACTATTTTTCACCTTGACTCAAAAAAAAAAAAAGAGAAAAAAGTGAACAGATACAGACTACTGGCTCTTGGTGATTTTCTTCCTAATTGTTTTAGTGGAAAAATAATTAACATACAACGTTCTGTTGGTTTTGAGGTTACAATCTAAATTCTTTACTTACTCAGATGAAAGGTAGTCAACTTTCTATGACATAAAACATAATCCAGTCCTTACCAAGTATGAGGGAGATGTAAGTATGAAAAGCTAGTATCGTTAGGCAGCATAGTGGAGATCTCATGCTTCTTCCTGATGCACCTTCCTGTAGCTGCAGGAGGCCCAACTCCTGTGGGAAGCAAATGCTTTTTAGAAGGAGAAAACATGATTGACTCAAAAGTCACATTCAGACACTACAGAGGCCACGTTCTTGTATCTCCACCCTCCAAGAAGGTGGAGTTTACTTTTCAAGAGCTTAGAACAGGGACAATGCCTGACCAGAAACAACTTTACATTTTAAACTGGCATGAGATAAATCTCACAAATTCTTTCTTATTATGTGATTCTAGGGAAAGGATAAAGGTACTGCTCATTCCATAGAAACGTTGAATTTCTCTTATAAAAATATTAATTTATTAAAACATCTTGAGGATCAAAGTACAATGCATTATGGTGGGTATGAAAAAATAGAGGGTTTTTTAAAAAAACTTTTTAAATTTAAATTCAATTAATTAACATATAATGTGTTACTGGTTTCAGAGATAGAGGTCAGTGGTTCATCAGTCCTATAGAATACCCAGTGCTCATTACATCACATGCCCTCCTTAATGTCGTGAGCAAATACAGGTTTGTCTTCAAAGATCTTTCTATCAAATAGGGAAGACACTACATGAGCACATGGCTGGACTAGAATATGGTGAATGTCATTAGAAAGATGTATGGTTCTGAGTTAGGAGTACATAAGCCTCACTGGGAGAGAATAAGGGACAGATGGAGGAATAGCTGACATTTATCTCAAACCTAATGTATGGAGAGGCTCTCACAAGAACTAGGCTGCTGGTTAGGGAGGATATCCAAGATATAGGACAGGAGAAGCACAGAAAACAGAAAAGCACAGGACCAGTGGGGCGGGTGGGGGTGTGGGGTGGGGAGCAACAGCTTCAAATATTTGTTCTCATACAGTTCTCCAAACCTGCCCTCTTCACTAATAGGGATGGCTATTTCAATAAGGCAATCCTGGTAATAGCATATTGAGTGTTAGGTTTAATTAATGTTATACACTACAAAAACAGCCACACAGAAATACAATGAATGAAACAGAGAAAACAAAATTCCCTTGCTTAGTTTTATCATGAAACTTAAACAAGTGCAAGGAAACCTAAAACACCATGACTATTTTTGACCCATGTGAATCATAAAAAGGGAGACATGGAAATCTAGCCTAATTTCCTGGTTTTACAGAATACTCTGGTTGCTAAAAGGTTAAGGAAGCATATTTTAAACACACAAGAGTACCAAAGTCCAGCAAATAGCCATGTTAGTAACATAATTTTTAATCCCAGAACTTAGGTAACAAAGATTAAAAAAAAAAAAAATTAGCTTTCAATAGAAAAACCATCGTAGCTCCTGAAAAGCATGATCAAGACCCCCATGACTTTTTACTGTCCTGCAAACAAATTGTCAATAATTGTCAGTTATAATTGCTAGTTATGAAGATGTGCTGCACTGTCCTCATATTCAGTAAATAATGTTTTATCTTTCCCTTCAAAATTAAGATAAAATTAAATGTGTACCCTGTTTCCCGAAAATCCTATAAATTCTAGCAGTCTGATAATCCGGGCTGGTAAAAGGGAGAGCATCTGCAAGAAGGAAAAAAAAAAAAAAGTCTATTTGTTAGTATATCTATCTACAGATAAATATTAACCTCCAAACAACTTAAAGGTTTCATGATTCAATAATATGAAGTACTAGAACCAAGTCTGAACCACTATACATATCTCAATCATCATATATTGCACATACGGTTAATCATCACTTGTGAATTAATTTCACTTACCTAAGACAATGAACCTAAAAAATTAAAAAACCAACCAACCAAACAAACAACAAGAACAGCAAAATCCCTGCCCTTTTCAGGACGCTGGAGAGAATACTTGCTCCTCTTATATGCAGTGATGAAGTGCTAAGAAGGGAATCCCTCAGTGCCCACTTGCAAACAAGACCCCTTTTTAACATCCTTTTCCAGAAAGCGAGGCTGTTGAATTCTGCATAATATGCAGGCACCACCTAAAAGTGAACAGCACGGCCCTCCAGTTACTTTCTAGAACATCCCTGGGGAACAGTGGGGAGGGGAAATCCAGGCAGGGTAAAAGCAGGTCACCCACTTGTTCACTTTGCCTAGAAGGAGAAATGGCCATGTGTGTGATTCTATACGGGTTCATCGGCTGGAGCCAATGGTTTGGCTGTTTGGCTGGACGGTCAGGGACTTGGAAGGAATATCATTAGAATATTAATGACAAGGAAGTCTAAGGAAGAGTATAAACCTCTCCAAATGAGCAAAAAACATGGAGATATCTGTGTTGCAAGTGAATGTTCACCAAGCCCGACATCAGCAGAGGAGGATCTGAATAATCAAGGGAATAGGATGACCCGTGGTGACTGCCAGCCGGCCTCTTTCCCCAGACACCCCTACTGCTGACTAACTGGGCTCATGAACAAAGTGGCCACGGTGATGTACACAGTCATGTGTATTGTTCCCTTTATCAATGCATTTTCTCATTAATTACAGTCAAACCTTAATAAATTTTAAAATCTCTAAATAACATATTACAATTTGACAAATATCTATTCAAACTTCCACCTCTCTCACAGCATCAAAATCATGCCTCAAGATACATGATTACTGCCTCACCTTTTTCAATTCCAGAGCTACCACTGCTAAAGCCACGATATCTCTGATGTGGAAATGGAACCGGATTCCTTGCTCCTTATTACCAAAAATGTTACCAGTGCATTCAGCATGCTGCCTGCTTTCCCTCCTGTACAATCCAAACCTACTCTAAGCATGTGCAGAACTTTACAACACATACTGGCCAAAGCTACCACTGGGTCACAACACAAAAAAATTCAATCCCACTCTAGCCATTTGTCAACCAAACCCAGGCAGATGTTCACACACCATAGAGAAGGCACTGGAAACCTTAGGTTCTGTTAACAAAGCTTCTGGCGGCTATTTTATAATTATTTACTTACCAAATTAAAGGCACCTATTCCAAGCTTGACACCCCCTTCAAATTCATAGAAAAACTGTTGTTCATCTTTATTCTTCTGAATTACATGCAGGATAGAAAGACATTCTCTGGATTGGAGAAAAAAGTTATCACATAAGTTTTATTATGACTCTGAAAATTAATGTGAAGTCAAAATTCACACGGACATGCTGTAAGATAAATGCCATTAGCCAAAATGCTAGGTGATTTTTCAAAGAGGCAACTGTGCTGAGTTTAACCTTAAAGGCTACTTGGGTAAATAGTCATGAAGGAAAAACTAACACACCTATTTCTGCCCTGTTTATCAGGAGCAATCTTCCTGGGCTGAAACGAGACAGGGTTCAAACATCAGCACGCAGGACTCCAGAGCCCCAGGACCACAGGGCTGTGACCTCACAACTTTCCAGCAATGTCTCATAGAAGACTTCCCAGGGGTGCTCCATCCCTTGGTTCCTGTGCATGCTTAAGCAACCCTTCTACCGAGTATCGGAGAAGCTACTGCCAAAAAGATGTGAATTTCAGTGTGATCACTGTGATCTCAAATAGACCAGATAAATTAGAGCTTGCAGGTAGGAAAGACTGAAAAAGGACAAAAAATTCCATCACTGCACCATTTGTCTTTCTTTTTCCTATTCCACCCAAGCAATTCTTTCCTTTTTCTCATTTTAATTTCTTTTCTGTGCCTTTCCCCCCTTCCCTTCATGTCTTCAAAAGGCAAATACTTATTCAGAGAAATGCAAATTAAAACAATGACAAAGATATAAAGCTTGGTAATGAACAGGAATTGCTTACCAAATTGACAAATATTTATTTAAAGGTATTAAGAAATAACCAGATATTAGGTATCACCTTGTGTGATATCCATGGGATATTCTGCAGGACAACTGGCATGGGCTTTTCAACAACAATCATGAATAGACAGATGGTTCTAGAATAAAAGATACTAAATGGACATAAACATAGGATGCAGGAGACAGTCCTGTGCTATGTCCTGGTACAGACATACCAGCAGTAAAAGAAACCAGGAAAACATGAAGATAGACTCAAGTATTACGTGAAATGAAGATTTATTCACATGGAAAAGCAAAGATCATTAACTGAAAAAAGCAGGTTACAAAAGAGTATGCACATTAAAAAGTACACCTATCTTTAGATTTGGATAGAAAATATTCTGAAATAATATATACTCAGTTTCGCAGACATCATCACTGTGTGAAAAGAATATGGATTCTGTATGTTAATAGCTGCTCATCTACCTTCTTTTATTTTCCTAAATATATGTGTCATTTTCATGATAGTAAGAATTATTTTAATTTTTTTTTAATGGAAAACCAGTGCTGGCAAAGGAAAGAACAAATAGACATATTCATCTACTTTGGTAAGAGGTGGTTATAGTATGGAGATTGGCAAACTATGGGAACATAAGCATGTTCATTCATTCTATTATTGTCTATGCTTATACCACACATAGAGTTGAGTAGCCACCACAGAGATCTTATGACCCACTAAGCCAAACATATTTACTATCTAGCCCTTTAAGAAAAAGTTTGCCAAGCCAATTATTTTTGAGAATGACTTTGCAATATATATCAAAAGTCTTAAACACAGGTGTACCTTTCACCCAATAAATCTAATTTTATTCTAAGGAACTAGCAAGGATAAACACAAAACTTACTTATAAAGAGAAATACTGTATTACTATTTATAATGAAAATATATAAACAAGCTAAACTGGCAACAACAGGAAATTAATTAGGAAGAGAGTCACATGAGTGCATATATTTATACATACACATGGGTGGTGTACCCACATAATAGAATGCTACATAGCCATTAAAATCCATGAACTAAAAATATTTATGAATATTTGACCTAAATTTGTGACATGAAGTGAGAAAGGAAATTTCAAAATGACATGAAGAATATGATTTCATTACATAAAAAGATAGTTATATATGCTCATATGCATGCATTAAGAATGTGAACATCAAATTATCAACAGGATGGCAGGAGGTATAAATGATTTTCAGAATTCTTTTCATTTTTAATCAAAATATAAATGTTCTATGTTCTGATAATAGATGATTGTTATAAGATTTTCAAATAACATGGAGAAAGTGTAAGTGACCTGCATGACTATCCCACAGAGAGATGGTCACTGCTAACAGCCTGGTACATAACCTTCTAGGTAGTTTTATGTTTTAGTAAGAATGCAAACTTTAAAAACCACAAATGGGATCATATAGTATATACTGTCCTATGGGTTGTACTGATGATTTTCTATGAAAATGCATGAGAGCTACCTTATTTTTTAACAAGTGCATATTTTTCTACTTTATAATTTCTTTAACCAAAGTCCATTAAGAAATATTTACATTGTTTCCAGATTTTCCATATTATAAACAATGTTGCTAAAAGTATGCTTGTACATTCATCCAGTACTTTTCCTACATCAAGTACTGTAACTATAGTTAATCTATCACAACTATCTTTAGGATAAATTCCTAGAAAAGGGACTTCTGAGATCAAAGGTGATATACATTCTTAATTTTGATACATATTGTTAAAATATCCTTCAGAAAACTCTATCAGTTTAGATTCCCACCAACTTATGAGCTACTAACACTGGCATTTACCCTGAATCATTTATCACATTTCCATTTGTATTTTTTATTATGTGTATTTCGCCCGATGAAAACTGAAATGTTTATTTGGCCAAGTCAGTCTTTTTGGTTCCTGATTTTATGTCACACTCAAAAAGGCTTCTGAAATTGACATTATGTATCTACTGATACGATACACTACTAAAAACACAATATCACTTGTATGGTATTCTTGCCATAGATGCAAAATCTGGATGGAATCATGAAGAAACATTAGATTAGTTCCCACTGAGAGATATTCTACAAAATAACTGCCCAGTATACTTCAAGAATGTCAAGGTCATAAAAATAAAGAAGGACTGAGGGACTCTTCCCGATTAAAAAAGACTGAAGAAACATAACAACTAAATGCAACATCCCCAATCCTGGATTCAATCCTGGACCAGAAAAAGGATATTAGTGGTACAATTAGAGAAATCAGAGTAAAATCAGTGGAGCAATTGATACTACTGTGTCAATGTTAGTTTCTTGGTATTAATAATTATTACTGTGAAAAAATAATTATTACTGTGGTTCTATAAGATATTAACATTTGTGACTCTGAATGAAGAATACATAAAAATTCTTTGTAAAAATTCTGAAGTTAGGGCGCCTGGGTGGCTCAGTGGGTTAAGCCGCTGCCTTCGGCTCAGGTCATGATCTCAGGGTCCTGGGATCGAGTCCCGCATCGGGCTCTCTGCTCAGCAGGGAGCCTGCTTCCTCCTCTCTCTCTCTCTCTGCCTGCCTCTCTGCCTACTTGTGATGTCTCTCTGTCAAATAAATAAATAAAATCTTAAAAAAAAAAAAAAAATTCTGAAGTTATTTCAAAGTGAAAAATTTTAAATAAAAGTGTAAAGGCTTTTGTGTTTTAGGACCATAAAAATATTTTCCTTCTGTTTACAATAGTCCCATTTTTAAAATATTTTAATATTAGCGGAGCTGGGTGGCTCAGTTAAGCATCTGACTGTTGGTTTCAGCTCAGGTCATGATCTTAGTGTTGTGAGACTGACCCCTGCGTTGGGCTCTGCTCAGCACAGTCTGCTGGAGATTCTTTCTCTCTCCCCTCCTCTATTCCTCCTGAACATGCACACTCACTCTTTTTATCTCAAATAAATAAATAAAACCTTTTTTTAAATTTTTAAAAAATTTATGTAATTTATTTTTATGCTCTTTTTCCAGAATGAAGAACCAATTTTCCCAAAAAGTATCTATTTTTCCCACTATTCTGAAAGAGACCTATGCATACATAGGAATTTCACTATTTTTAATTCCCAAGTAAATGTCTGTGTGTATGTACAAAAGTAGATGAGTGCACACACTGATACATTTGTGCCATTTTAAGACTACTTGAATTCAATCTAGTTTTTAAGTTCTGATGCTTAGAAAAGCAATTAGCTCTTTAACATCCTTTTATTATCATCTAAAAAGTATTTCTTTGTTTTCTCAAAGATTTTATTTATTCATGAGAGACAGAGAGAGAGAAAGACAGAGGGAAACAGAGGCAGAGGGAGAAGCAGGCTTGCCACAGAGCAGGGAGCCCAATGCAGGACTCGATTCCAGGACCCTAGGATCACCACCAGAGCTGCAGAGCTGAAGGCTCTTAACTGACTACCCAGGAATCCATAGCATCTAAAAAGTATTTCAAGAGGGGTCTTGGGTGGCTCAGTCAGTTAAATGTCTGCCTTCAGCTCAGGTCATGAACCCAGGATCCTGGGATCAAGTCCTGCAACAGGCTCCTTGCTCAGCGGGAACCTGCCTTCCCCCTGCACCACCCTCTGCTTGTGCATGTGCTCTCTCTCTCTGTCAAACAAAAGAAAAAAAAATTTTTTAAGAAAAATGATTTCAAGAAGAAAACTAAAAACAACAGTCAATTTCCCAAAACTAGAAAAGCAATTACCTCTTTAACATCCTACCTCCTACCTCCCCCTACCTCCATGATTTTGAATAAAATATAATTTTATGAAATCACTTAGGGTAAAATTATCTCTTAAGATACTAAATCTTGGTTCTGCTCTCACTAATGGGGATCTGCTTTTTTTTTTTTAAGATTTTATTTATTTATTTGATATAGAGAGAGAGATCACAGGTAGGCAGGGCAGCAGGCAGAGAGAGAGGGGGAAACAGGCTCCCTGCTGAGCAGAGAGTGCTCCCCGCTGAGCAGAGAGCCCCATGTGGGGCTCGATCCCAGGACCCTGAGCCAAAGGCAGAGGCTGAACCCACTGAGCCACCCAGGCACCACCACCACCCCCGCCTTTTTTGTTAAGGTTTTATTTATTTATTTGACAGACAAATCTCAGGACCCTGAGATCATGACCTGAGCCGAAGGCAGAGGCTTAACCCACTGAGCCATCCAGGCGCCCCTGGGGATCTGCTAATAATGATACACATACTAGCTTATATTAGATTAACTCCCCCCCCAGATAACAATTATAAGCTTTGGAATTTAAATATACATTTAAAATGCATTTTCAGGCACTGGAAAGTGAAAACAAAAAGTAGTAAAAAACTGGAGAAGAGCTGAACTTTGAAAGGTAGAAACATCTCTCACACTAGCTTTATATTTACATGGCTAGTCAGCTGAAGGTACTCTTGAATCCACTCAACGTGGGGTGCCTAGAACTGACACAGAAAGCCACAGTCCTATTATTGGGTCATCTGGGTGGCTCAGCTGGTCAAATGTCCAACTCTCGGTTTCGGCTCTGGTTGTTATCTCATGGGTCATAAAACTGAGCCCCAGGTCAGGCTAGGTGCTCAGTGCAGGAGTCTGCTTGAAGATTCTCTCCCTCTGTCCCTCCCCCCATGCTTGGGCACACCTCACATGCTTTCGCTCTCTTGCTCTCTCAAATAAATTAATAAATACATCTTTATGAAAAAATAATTTGACACAGCATTGTGGGACTTCTAATATATGTAAGTGTGGTATCAAAGAATAGTATAAAAGACAAATGGTCAGTGAAACTATATTTTCACAAAGTTCTTATATTTTATAAGAACTTAAGGGCAGGAGTATATTAACTCTAAGCTAACTGTGATAAGTTAAGAAGGATATTATAATCACTAGAATGATCTTTAAAAAAATTAAAGAGGGCTACAGCTAAGAAAACAACAGAGTGATTACACTGGTAAATTTATATTTAAAATTTTAGTAATGCAAAAAAGGCAAAAAAAGAAGTGAGAAAACCAAACAAGGCAAGAGAACAAGAAAAATGGTAGCCACAAGTATAAACATATCATTTGTCATACTGAATAAAAAAGCAAGACCCAACTATAAGCATCTTTAAGAACTGCAATTTACATATAAAAACAAAGATAGGTTTAAGGAACAAGAATATGTCATGCTACACTTAACACTAATTATAAAAAAGCATGAGTGGCTATATTAATGTCAAACGAAACAGACTTCTAGACAAATATTTATTATAAGGAGTTCAGTAGAGACATTTCATAATGATAAAAAGGTTAACTCATGGGGTGCCTGGGTGACTCAGTGGGTTAAAGCCTCTGCCTTCAGCTAAGGTCATGATCCTGGGGTCCTGGGATCGAGACCCACAACAGGCTCCCTGCTGAGCAGGAAGCCTCCTTCTCCACCACCCTGCCCCCCACCCACCTGCTTGTGATCTCACTCTCTCTGTCAAATAAATAAATAAAATCTTTAAAAAAAAAAAAAAGGTTAAGTCATTGGAAAGATAAAATAAAACATATATAAACCTAATAACAGAGGCTCTAAATATACAATGCAAAAACTGACAGAACTAAAGAAAGAAATGGGTGATCCTGAATCAAAGCTGGAGGTTTTTCACTCTGTGAGCAAATGATAGAGCAACTAAAATCAGTAAGGATATAGAAGATATGGACAACAGAATGGTCCATCCTAACTGAGCACTTAAATCACTACAGAAAATTCTATCAAGCAGTGCTGCTCTACAGTCTGGACCAAAGACATACCTGTAACTTTAAATATATAAATTGATATTAGAAGAGAAGAACTAAGATTATATAATTAGAAATTCTGTCAGTACCTTTTTTCCAGCTATTTTTGTCCAGTTTGCATTTAAACTTAAATTCCGTTGTCCTATAGCACTGAATACACACACAGTAAGCCAAAAAATCAGTGCATTTTTATGAACACCAAATAAAGACTAGTCAAACTTTATGAGAATTCTGAAGTACAAATTTGACAGAATACAAGAATCATTTAAAAATGACATCTTAGGAGCACCTGGGTGGCTCAGTGGGTTAAGCCTCTGTTCGGCTTGGGTCATGATATCAGGGTCCCAGGATTGAGCCCCGCATCGGGCTCTCTGCTCAGTGGGGAGCCTGCTTCCCCCTCTCTCTCCGTCTGCCTCTCTGCCTACTTGTGATATCTCTCTCTGTGTCAAATAAATAAGTTAAGAAAAATTCTTTAACAAAAGACATCTTAATTTTTAACTTACTTGTATATTTGGTAGCTTGTCCTAATTTTGAGTCCACCTTTGATGAAGTTGATCATATTTTCATCCTGAAAATAATTCAGTTAAATAATCAGATCATGTAGCAAAAGATTCTTACATGTTAGTTATATATTTGCGTGATTAGAACAAAACTCTATCTTTTGAGGACATAATTTTTAAATTAAAACATTTTTCTTGCTTTACATTTGCAATGTTCTTTTGCAATTTTCCTTCCAACTTAGATGGCAATAAAAAGAATACATTTTAAGCATTACTTCAAGCAAGTAATTAAGGAAGTAATCCTTACCACTTAGTGGCCAAATATGTTAGTCCAAATCTACTGTGATAAACATCACCTAATGCAGAATTTTCTTCTGGGTTCAACAGAATCCAAAATGGGTGATTTAAGGATATTCTCTAAGGACAAACTTTCCAGTCCATCACACTTCAGGAAATGGGCTGATGGTTCTTCTTTTGCACAGTACTTTAGCATTCAGTCTATTTAACACTGTAATGTCACTTACATAATATTTCTAGAACAAAAATTATTGATCTGGATTCTAAACTGATTGTCACCAATACACAGTTTTTACTTTGGAGGGGAAAAAAGTCATTTCACTTTTCTTTGCCTATGGTCATCAACCATAAAGTGGAGGCAGAGGGCCTAAATGAGTACCATTTTCAGGGTCAGCATTCTAGGATTCCAAGAGAGTTGCTTAATAAATTATATCAAAACCTGCTTAAAAGAAGTTAATCTAACAGTGCTAATGGAGACAGTCCCATATTTCACACTTCTGAGGAGAGTATTTTTCTAGTCTATTGATAATGGAGAGAAACTCTGAAATTTATTTCCTGTGGCATCCTTCTAAAGAAGAGGAAAATTTGCTTTAGCTTACAATTTTCATTAATTATTAAATCTTTAACATTTATATTATTCTAAGAATCAATAAATGCAAAATTCACATGCAACTTAAATGTTTATCTTCTTATTTTAAGGAATCTTATGATTACACAAGTTCCAAGATAGGCCAGGAAAGAACTTCCTAAGTCACATTAAAATCTGCCTCAAATAACAATATTTCGTGTCATGATTCACCGAATATTTACTGAATGCCTATTTTATACCAGGCATCTGAATGAAACATCAGACAAAAGCAATACAAGGTGCTAAGGGCTGGAATCATGCACACAGATGGAGATATGCACAGGATGTCAGGAGAACGCAGAGCAGGGGCGGGGGTGGCATGGAGAGGTCCACAGAAGCTTCCTGGAAGCATTGAGGCTTAAGGCACAGAAAATAACTAGGAAGTGGCCAGATTAAGGAAGGCAAAGCAGATGCGGATCTTGGGAGCCAGAGAAAACTCAAGCAGCAGGAAAAACAAGAAAGCATTAAGGATCATGGCGTGCTTGGCCACCTGGGCTTACAGAAGTCAGCGCTGCCACAGAAGCTTCTACAGAGACAGAACGAAGGAAGAAAGCTACCGCTACCCATGCCACTCAGGTACGCAACACACCTGTCAGTAGCATCTGAGGACATGGGTAAGAGGGGAGGAGGGAGTGTGGGCAAAGACATCAGTTTAGTTTGAAAAAGCCTCCCCCCGCCTCCTTGCTGATATTCTGATACGGAACCACTGCCATAGTCCCTGAGAGCAATTCAATGCTATAGCACAGCAATGACATGGTGACAGTCTCATCTCTGAGAAGGCACTCAGCAGTACAACGGACAACGAGCAGGAGGTTAAGAGAAATTAGAGCCAGAGGGTCACTAGGTTGCTGCGCCGTGTAGAGAAGAGCTGATGAACACCCCCACTAGAACACCGGAGAAGGAAGAGGAAGAGATGCCCCCGCTAAATGTTCACAAGGTCAAAGAAACAGGAGCATTAAACTGGATACGGAGGCATGAGGAAGAGGGAGGAGTCTTGGCTATCTCCCAGATGTTTAATTGCAAGTCCCCACAATATAAAATATGCCTTCAAATTCCAGATTTGATTGTCATAGCCCCATTTGGAAAACACATCAGAAAAACTGGGGGGCCTCTGTGACTAGCATTATGTTTACCGAGGCATTAAGAATGTGGTTTTCAACCAGACTTCATAATACATAGGGTTTAAGGAAACAGGGTCATAGACCAGATTGGTTCAATTTTACCAAACCAGAATCCAACCTAAGAGTCCATTTCTAGGAGAAAAAAAAAAAAAAGAAAGAAAGAAAAGAAAAAAGAACAGCAACTCTCAATACAATGTAAAACATTGTGATTGAGGAAGAGCTTCAATTTTACAATTGCATTTCTGCCCCCTTACAATCTTGACCCCACCTCTACCCCCAGTGTAACCATCACCGCCACCCATGGGGCCTTAATGTTAAAATCCATGTTTCTTAGAGGCGCTGGAAGATTCAATGTTAGACAAGGCACTGGTTGTAACAGTTCCTAGAAGTCAAATTAAAATGTCCCGTAAAGAAAGGTATTCATGGTTTGATTTAGTGACTTTTTAACACTGCTCTTCCAAAGGAAGAAATAAAAGCAAAAAAGGGGCATGAGAGTAGAAGGAGGGGAGAAAATAAAATCGGAAGTATGGATGAAAAGCCTGGTGCTCCAAGCATGCATGCCTGAGCTTTGTTGAAGCATCTGGTGAAAGAAGGGAAGGGGCAAGGATGAAGACGCCTCTTTTGCTCAGGGCCTGTAGCCCTCTACCATTAGCAAATGCACAGAGGGATAATCTCACACCTCTCATACAGAGAAGCATCCAGAAATTCCGTGCAGTAGCTGCAAAACAGTCCCTTTACAAGGCAGTGGTTCCCAACAGACTGAAATTCGAAACAGACTCCAAGTGCATTTGAGTAGGAACAAAGCTCCCTGGGGTCATTTTTCAGTCCAAGTTTATCAGAACAACAAGTATCTTCCATTACTTGGAAGTCGAAGTCAAAAGAACTGAAGCACGGACATCGAATGAGCCCCATTTTTCCTATGTAGTACTGGCAGGCTTCCCCGGCGTTACTGATTCGAAGCCAAACATTTATTACCTGCACAAACGTGAGTGCTGCTTTCTGTAGGAGACACTCGGCATAACAGATTTCGGCATGCATTTCCTCTATTAAAAACAAATAAAATGACATTAAGGAAAATCCTATGTCCATAGTAATTGCTCTGAGATGTTCAGGAAAGACTCGTAGCTCCATGAACCCAAGAGAGAAATCTAGGTTGCTTTGGTACTTCCATAAAAGCAGAACGATGACCTCGGTTCTCAGTCCCTCGGCAAGATTTTCCTAGAATGTGTAAAAGGATTTAAGGAAGTCATCTTTGGTCCCACTCAAATATAACCGCAAAAAGTCAGGGGCTTGGCGCCAGAGACCCAAACTCAAGCTCACAAGAAGAAACCAAAATTTAAAAGCACTTAAAAAAAAAATCACTCTGTAACTTAATAGTAACACAGAAGTTTAACCCAGTTAGAGAGATTGAAAAAAACTATCTTAAATCTATGAAGTCTAGCTTCAAAATATGCAGGTATGATCATCCTGGCAATGACTAGACACATCATTGACTTAAGGAGAAAGAGGCAGTGCTCTGGAGCTCTGTGAACAAGTATGGCCCGGCATCCCCAATCATGACTCCTCACACACCGAAGACATGATCTAAAAAGAGCTCACACTAGCACAATTCCAGGCTATTTTGATTGCTGAGCTATCTAGTGCAGGAACGAGGCACTCACAAAAGGGACTCTGTAAAACTATGTATATCCCAGGGACATATGGAATGCCCCAAACACATGGCCAGGCTTCCCAAACAATACCTTACACTTGCAGAGACTGGGGTGGGAGGGAAATCTTTGCATTTTTACATAAACAAAATCAGCAGATTCCTGTTTTATCCATGGGATGCAAACTGGCATTTTATTTAAGTAAAGGAGCTTGGGGGATTTAACAGCCCGGATTGGGGGAAAGGTTCTGCCGCGTCACGGGCATCCATTTCTCTGCAGCCGGACACCTCGTTCATAGTCTAGCTGGCAACGTCTTCACTTCACAGCTGAAGAATCAAACAAGGAGCTGGGCAGAGCTCACTATGGAGAGTAAGCCCTCGGTTTTTGTTAACTACTTTCTCAGAGACTACTGCCCTTGGTCCATGTTGGGCTTTTTCATAAAAGCTCAGAAAGCAGGACATTTTTATGTGATGTAAATAGCTGAAAAGTAGGGTACTTCCGTGTTTGTGCGATGCTGTTGGGTCAAAGTGGAGAAGGACTAGCACTGTGTTTCTTTCACGTACACACAGACCCCATGCCCTGTCCCTGCCACCTGACACATGACAGGCTGGTTCTCGCAAACTGGGTGCAATCTCTACCATGCTCACAGGCCAAAGGTCGGACTGACCAAGAAGCAACCAGGCAGCAGAGATCCTTCAATGGCCCGCCTACCGCTGGGGCCAACCTCACAGATGTAGGGCCTGTGCACGTTCTGGTGGCCATCACCAGCCAGGGGCTCGGTCCTTTAGAATGCCTCACCTCTACATGTGCCCCCGTCCCCCAATTTTCTCAGTGTTCGGGGGAATGAAAAGTGGAGCCTTCGATTTTTACAGAGCCACCTGAATTTCCTCTTCTTAGGTTCATTTGCAACAGAGTAGAAAGAGTTTTGGCATTGCTCACTTTGAAAGTCTGCTCAGTGACACAGATTGTGTGTTGGGGGAGAAGGCCGGGGGGCTCATGTGATGAAGCACAGGTATGTAAAGTGAGGAGTGTAAAATAAGTCTGGAAAGGTAAGTCGAGGCTCAACCATGTCAGAGACCGGTAACAACAGGTAACAATGAGTCCGTGCAGAGGTCTGAGCAGAAGGACTGGCTGCCTCAGGGTGAAGTTAAAAATGGACAAACTGGGGCACCTGGGTGGCTCAGTAGGTTAAAGCCTCTGCCTTCAGCTCAGGTCATGATTCCAGGGTCCTGGGATCGAGCCCCACATCGGGCTCCCTGCTTCCCGCCCCCTACCGCCTGCCCCTCTGCCTACTTGTGATCTTTGTCAAATAAATAAATAAAATCTTTAAAAAAAAAAAAATGGACAAACCTCAGAGCAGCCAAAGCATGGGCCACGAAGGCAGAGATAAAAGGCAAGGAAATTTGAACTCTGCCAACCATATGTAAGTGTCCTTCCTGTTAAATCCCTTTCACATCCTAAGTACTGCATTTACATATCTGTTTTTAAGGGAAATTTGAAAACTATTCAGGGCAGTATGCCAGCCCTGAGAGAAGAAAGGGTATGTTCATGTTAAACCCACGAAAAGTTTAATTAAATATACTGATTTCTGCAGACAACCAGCCACTCAAGGATGTAAATGAAAATTACCAAGAGGAAAAACAAATCACATACTAAAGCTACAATGTTGTGACATGCTCCCTTGAACACAAAGTCTGTTCGGGTTGTAGTGACAGCCAAACTCATTAGGAATAAAATGCAACTTAATTTATAAAAGTCACATTCCTTCACTCTGCTTGATTTATATTGGGCAGTTCCCCCGTCCTCAAAATTAACCATTTGGCATTTATGAATAGGTACCTTACCAGAACATTTCTTAATTATATTTCCTTAGTCTATGGAAGGAAATAGCTTCACCCTGTGCTAAAATGTTAGCTGAACATGCCTTTGGGTGTAAAAGTCTAAATAAACCTGTTTCTCAGACTATGCTATAGTCACAAGCTAATTTACATTTACTATTTTCTAATTAAGCCTATTTTTTAAAGCAGTTTTAGGTCTGCAGCAAAATTGAGAGGAAGGTACAGAAATTCTCCATGTATCCCTTGCCCCATGTGTGCTTAACCTCCCCTGATGAATTGATGAACTTCCGTGGACACATCATGATCACCCAACATCTACAATTCACATTACAGTTCCTTCTTGGTGACATACATTCTATGGTTTGGACAAATGTATAAAGACATGTATCCATCATTATGATATCTTACAAAGTTTTTTCATTATCCTAAAAATCCCCCGTGTTCCACATACTCATCTGTACACCCCAACCCTGGGCAACCACTGATCTTGTCACAGTTCAACCCTTTCCAGAATGTCATACGCTTGGAATCATATAGCCTGATGCCTTTTCAGATTGGTGTTTTTCACTTAGTAATATGCACTTAAGGTCACTCTGGGTCGTTTCATGGCTTGATGGTTCATTTCTTTTCAGTGCTGAATAATACTCCATTTGTCTGGATGGACCACAGTTCATTTATCCACTCACCTACTGAAGGTCATCTTGATTGCTTACATGTTTTGGCGATTATAAATAAAGCTGCTGTAAGCATCCACATGCAGATATAAGTTTTCTGCTCCTTTGGGTAAATATTAAGGAGATTGATTGCTGGATTGTATAGTTTTGTAAGAAATTGCCTGTCTCCCTACGTAGCTGTACCATTTTGCATTCCCACAAGCCATGGATAAGGGTTCCTTTCACTCTACATCTCTGCAACATTTGGAGTTTGTGTTTCAGATTATGGAAGTTCTAATAGGTATATAGTAGTATCTTATTGTTTGTTTTCTTTTTTTAATAAGTAAATAAGTCCAGGTTTTCTAAAGTGCCATGTAAAAAAAATTATAAAAAGATAGTAACATAGCACCATCTACTTTCAGGATGTCTCACATAGGAATGATTCAACATTTCCCTCATCCATACGTGAACATTTTGTTCCCTTTTCTACAAGCCTACCAGAGAAAGTGTGGGGTACAGTGGAAAGAACTGTGGCTTGCAGAAAGGCAGATCAGCTTTGAACCCCACTCTGTTATGTGGGGAATCCTAATCCATTAACCCATTACCAGTGGGTGAGTATGATGGGAAAAGGAAAAAGATATTCCATGTCCTTTATATTCTACACTTGCATACTGAATTTTATAAGTATGATCATGTTTTAACTTTTCAAAGACAGGAAAAAATCTTTAAACGGGTCTTACCTTCAGTCAGCTGCTCCAGTGATCCTCTAGAAAGAAGACTTGAGAAAGATTCTACAACTGTACATTTTTTCCTGTATCTGTGGAGAATAAGCAGAAGGGGAGATGGGAAAGAGAAAGAAAAAATGACAATAGATCAGGCCAGGCTCATTTTCCTTTGACATTCATTTTTGTCACAGTCACACCAAAGAGTTAGCAAGGAGAAAACCCTCAAGTCTATAGCACAGGGACCGCACTTTTCCACACTGCACACCCAGCACCCAGCACTGGGCAGGCATCCTGTGGGCACTCCGCCCAGGCTTACTGGACACGTGAGTGGACAAACCCACAAAGAACAATGAATGCTAACCCTGCCAAGCACCTTCCCTGATCTGTTGGCCGAAATCAATATTTCTGGGGGAAGAGGCACCTGCAGGTTAAGAATCACTTAAGTTAGAGGGCAGTATTTGGAAACTCTCTTCATTTGTAGCACAGCAACATAATGACACAAGGACATAGTTTCATGTTAAACTTCACCAATGCTAGTTAACAGCTGCTGCTGGGGTCTTGCTATACACACAGAGCAAAGATTAAAATAAAACTGAAAATCCATCTCATTTTCACCAACTGGAAGTGTCCAAATATGTCCTTTTAGACAAATAAAGCTCTCCCTTTTGAATAGGCAGCATCTCCCGTGCTCCACATACTCATCTGTACACTCCAACCCTGGACAACCACTGATCTGGGACACACTGGCTTGGCAGGCAGTAGCTGAACTCATCCACTCCAGAGAGACCCCTTGAGAGATGCATGCTGCTGACCCCACATATGTCTCCCTCAGTTTTTCTCTGTGGTTCAAGCTACTGAAGGAAGAAAGGAAGGAAAGAAGGAAAGAAAAGAACAGAAAGAAAGAAGGAAGGGGGGAAAGGCGGATGTATAGATGTCAAGTGGTTGGCCAAACAAGAATCTACTATAATTCTTAATAGGAAATGTTAACTCTCTTACATGGAACTACATGAGGCCAGGCAGCTTTGGAGTACAAGTCCCTTACTACAATTGGGGCGAACTTCAAATAGAGGTCTCCATCAGCAAACCATACTTGCTTTGTCACAGAGACATAAAGTTTTGTAGTTCTATCTCAAGTAGTTATTTACTCAGCTCGTACTTTTGGCAGGTTTGTAATGCGTCCTTCATGGCAGAGATGCCGTTCTGGATGTCCTGTTGCTCAAAGGTCATGACCGCCTGCAACACCACAATAGTACTGTAGCCCAAAGCATGGTACATACTCTCCTTAGCCCTGGGGGCAAAACATAGGGAATTAATACATTCCAGTTAGACTTAAAAGCATGCAGGTCTTGTCTGATACTAATCAGAAGAAATCCTAATAAATGCATATAGTGACTTTGATAGTGATAACTTTTATTCCTACACCATAATCACTGAAATAATACAGACTGAGAAAGGCATGTCGTAAAAAACTCAACTATCAAGGACTTTCCAAATGGAGCCTCCAGAGGCTGCACAGAATGCTCCAGGTTGAAGCAGAAGCCGACAATTGTTTTTCTCTGTTTCAGCACAAGGGGGCAGCCTGCGGACTCTTTTCCTTGAAAACATTTCAAAGCAAACCAATTTTTCCCAGTTGAACACCAGGCAATATACTTACTATCTTCAGCTCTGATATAAGTACTAAAATAAAGGCCACTAGAAATGCATTTTGTGGCAGGGAGATTCTGATACAGAATCCAGAGGCCAAAGGAAAGGAAGATTTTTGCAATAAATTAGGTCAGCCCCAATGGACCCATGCAAAAGTACGTTTCAGACCTCATATCTAATCTAATCCCATTATCTACAATTCATGATTAAAGTTCTTGACAATTCCAATTACTAAATTATCTGTGAGAGCTGCTTGGACTCTTAAGGGCATTGATCAGTGTTAATGGACCACACATCCCAGACTTTCAGGCTGTGAAAACCTCACCATCTCTTTCTCAAAACTTCTCATTAGGTCAATTTGTTGTAAGATTTAAAATGGTAATGCACGATTCTGTTTTTAATTCAAATATAATGCACAATAGCCCACAGCTACGAAAAACAAATGCAAGACACATTATTCTTTTTCCCCATGGAAATAGCCTAAACATCCTTTGGTAATTTGCAGTCTGTCCTGACTAGTGAGGTCACTGGCTGTTTGGAAAAAATCGCAAGGAGTTAGGAGCAATGCAAAATTAATCATGTATTGTGGTTTTAAACCTCACATTTTATAATTTTTTTAATCATTTTATTTTTTTTAAGATTTTACTTATTTTTTTTTTTAATTTTATTTATTTGTTTGACAGAGATCACAAGCAGGCAGAGAGGCAGGCAGAGAGAGAAGGGGAAGCAGGCTCCCTCCTGAGCAGAGAGCCTGACGCGGGGCTCGATCCCACGACCCTGGGATCACGATCTGAGCCGAAGGCAGAGGCTTTAACCCACTGAGCCACCCAGGTGCCCCTAAGATTTTACTTATTTATTTGAGAAGGAGGGAATGAGAGAGAGAGCACAAGAAGGGAAGGTCAGAGGAAGAGACCGACTCCACGTGGAGCAGGGAGCCTGATGTGGGACTCAATCCTGGGACTCCAGGATCATGACCTGAGCCGAAGGCAGTTGCTTAACCAACTGAGCCACCCAGGCGCCCTTAAACCTCAAATTTTAAACCCAAAGTTCCAAGAGGAAAACAGGAATTCACGTGGGAAAAACACATGTTTAACAATGAAATTTGCATAAAGATCAGAGAATATAAAACTTGACCAGATAAGCACTTCTTTTCATTCTGTGTTATGACCAGCTGGGTGTCTGAAATGGAAAAAAGAAATCTTGTGTGAATAAAAAACAAAGGAGACAGGCAGGTAAGCTCAGAGAGGAGAGATAAAAAGAAAAAGGTAGGCAGGCTGTGAGAGGAAAACAGGGAAGTAGAGAGAAGATAGAAGTCTGAGGACTGGGAAGGACAGAGGGAAACAAGGCAGAAGACAAGCAGGACAGACATGTGTTGAAGACAACACTGGACAATGCCCTTTAGCTGTGGGCAATACCATCTATTTTATCATCTGTTCCTAAGGTCTGAAATACTCACAGCTCTTCTACATTGTAATAGAATTACCACAGCAGCGTCTGAGGAGATAATATAATTTTTTTAATTGAAATGTGTAGTTGAGGGGCACCTGGGCGCTCAGTGGGTTAAAGCCTCTGCCTTGGGCTCAGGTCATGATCCCCTGGGATGGGTCCTAGGACCGAGCCCCACATCTGGCTCCCAGCCTGCTTCCTCCTCTCTCTCTCTGCCTGCCTCTCTGCCTACTTGTGATCTGTCTGTCAAATAAATAAATAAATAATCTTTAAAAAAAGAAAAGAAAAGAAATGTGTAGTTGACATAGGACGGTATACTTGTTTCAGGTGTACGACACAGAGATTAGGCAATTCTATCACTATGCAGTGCTCACCACCACAAGTTTAATAACATTCAAAGTCTGTGATCAGAGTCACATTACCCTACTGACCAAAGAAATGAGATTCTCACTATTATGCTCAAGTAACCCTCTAAAAAATTGTTAGGGTGCCTGGGAGACTCAGTCAGTTAAGCGTCTGCCTTCAAATCAGGTCATGATCTCAGGGTCATGGGATGGAGCCCCACATTTGGCTCCCTGCTCAGTGGAGAGACTGCTTCTCCCTCTCCTTCTGCCTCTCCCCACCAACTCCCGCCCATGCTCTCTCTCTCTCTTTCTCTCTCTCAAATAAATAGAATCTTTAAAAAAGAATAAAATAAAAAAGAAAAATGAATAAAAATTGTGATATAAGATCTAAGCTTCATCCAAGCAAGTGACTATGTCTGAAGGCACAGTGTAAGACTATTTCTGTCAAGCTCCAGGCACACTGCAGACATAGTCACATATGTCCACATGGGCTGTGGTCAAGGTGACACCTAGTATCAGAGCTGAGCATGGGTGTTACTGCCACATTTGAAAAACGAACAGGTTTTATTAACTGAAATTAAATCGCTTAACTTATTTATCACATAAATAGGGAGTCCCAAGAACATTTTTTTATTATCTTAAATTTCTTCTTGAACATTTGAGATTAGCATATTCTAGTTCTTCCCATCCTATTTCAAAGGAAACTTTTTTTTAATATATAAGCTTTAAAGGCATATCCATAAAAATATTTCACTGAGGAAAGTAAAATGAAGCTCTATGAAACTATATGCAGTGACAGTATTTCAACACATAAAGAAATAAAAATATGAGAAAGAGTCAGAAACGTTCTACTGATTAAATTTGAAAAGACAGATTTCTTAACTGGATATTAAAACTGACCAACGGTAGGGGGTCTCCACCAAATTAGCTTAGAAATGTGCAGGCGGAAATGCAGATAAAATAACTGACAAGCATGACACGAATGAAAGAATCATTAGAAACATCTGAAAAAAATATATTTTATCTGAAAGAAATAAAGTTAATTACCATGGTCGAAGCAATTCTAAGGCATCTGAAAATTTGTTACTTAGAAATAAGTTCAATGCCACTTCACATTCTTCTAGGCCACACTTGAGATCCACCTTGTTTGATGTTGACCTAAAGACCAAGGAAAAATACACAGAATGTCTACAGCTTTTACTATAAGCACATTGTCCCGTGTGTGTGTGGACACTTTGGAGACGGAAGGCTGGAATTCTAACTCTACTACTGAGTAGCTACGCCTTTAATGTTCTGAAACCTGACTGGCTCATCTGTAAAAATGGGAACACCACCACCACCTACTTCATGAAGCTGTTATGAGGGTGGAAGAAATTGACAAACAAGGCTCATAGCAGGCACCAAGACCACAGCAGGGGAACTACCTTTACTCACAGGAGAGGGGAAAGTTATTGGGGTTTAGTTTGATCATGTAGGGGGGAAAAATATGCTTCAGCAGAAAACTATGCATTATTGTCTAGACTGTAGAAGAGACCCCTTCGGACTGCTTTTTGATTCTAGGGAACTACCTTGCAACTCTGTAAACTGTATTTTCTTTTTTAATTAGAGTGGACACACAATGCTTCCTTAGTTTCAGGTGTATGACACAGTGACTCACCTTCTCTTGCTGTTCTCACCACAAAGGTAGCTACCATCTGTCACGGTACAATGTTAGTCTAATATCAAGGACTGTTTCCCTATGCTGTGCCTTTTATTCCCACAACTTATTTATTCCCTAAGTGGAAGCCTGTATGTCCCACTCTCCTTCACCCATTTTGCCCATCTACCCACCCACCCCATCCCTCTAACAACCATCAGTTTGTTTTCTATATTTATAGGTCTGATTCTGCATTTTGTTTGTTTATCCATTTGTTTTGTTTTTTAGATTCAACACATAAGTGTTGAATGTATTTGTCTTTCTCAGTCTGACTTATTTCACTTAACATTATATCCTCTAGGTCCATCTATGCTGTTGCAAATGGCAAGATCTCATCGTTTTTTATAGCTGAGTGATATTCCATTGTACACATACACCATATCTTCTTTATCCATTTATCTATGGTTGGACACTTGGATGTCCATATCTTCTGTATCCTGGCTTCCATATCTTGGTTATTGTAAAGAATGTGAATAACCATGGGGTGCACCATCTTTTTTGAATCCTTTTCTTTTGGTAAATACCTAGTAATGAAAATGGATTGTATGGCATTTCAACATTTCCTTTTTTGAGGAACTTCCATGCTGTTTTCCACAGTGGCTGTGCCAGTTTACATGCCCACCAAGAATGCACGAGGGTTCCCTTTTCTCCACCTCCTGGGCAACATTTGTTATGTCTTGTATTTTTTTTTTTTTAATTTTAGGCATTCTGACAGATACAATTGATATCTCACTGTAGTTTTGATTTGCATTTCTCCAATAGTTAGTGATGTTGAGCATCTTTCCACGTGTCTGTTGGCCATCTGTATGTCTTTTGGGAAAAATATCTATTCAGGTCCTCCACCCATTTTTTTAATAGATTCAGTTTTTTAGTGTTGAATTGCAACTCTGTAAATTGTAACTGAGAGCAATGGAAAATAATTGTCTACTGACATATCCATAGACATGTAAATTCTATCCTGACAAGTAGAGGTTCAATTACCTCTTCTCCTTCAGCATACAAAAAGCTAGTTTTGCTGACTTTGGACATTAATTTCAATATTCTTTTACTCCATATAAATTTGTGCTGTTTCAATTTTTCCTTTGAAACTGTTATAACATCTGCCTAGTTCCCTCACTGATTAACAAGTTAAGTAAAATCTTTAACGTGTTTATTTCTACATCTGTATAATCATGATTTTACCCTTTATTAAAAATTATTTGTTATTTGATAGAAATTTTGCTCTTTAAAATTAGGGCCGTCAGGGAACCTGGGTGGCTCAATCAGTTAAGTGTCCAACTCGATTTCAGCTTGGGTCGTGATCTCGGATTTGTGAGATCGAGCCCTGTGTCAGGCATGGAGCCTGCTTAAGATTGTCTCTCTCTCTTTGCCCCCCTGCCTGAGCCCTTCCCCTCAACCAAAATAAACAGACAAATAAACAAATAATAAATAATAAAATCAGAGCCTTCTCCAAAATGTTTTGTGTAACTTTTTTTTTAAGTAGGATCCCTGCCCAGTATGGAGCCCAACACAGGGTGTGAATTCAGGACCCTGAGATCAACAATAGAGCTGAGATCAAGAGTCGGATGCTTCACCGACAAAGCCACCCAGGCACTCCGTGTAACAACTTCTAATAGGAAAATATTTCAGTAAGTAAATGAACAGTATGATAATTTAAAAGAACTTAAAATCACATTTCCATGCCACCAACCTCTTCAAATTCCTTCCTTCAAGCATGAAAACAAAATCGCACTTCAGTTACTCTTCTACCAGAAATGGGTTCTGATGCTTTTGCCCAACTGCAGGCTAACATTAAGTGCTCTGAGCACATTCAAGGTAGGCAAGGCTAAGCTGTGATGTTCAGTAGGTTAGAAACATTGAATGCATTTTCAATTTATGATGGGCTCATTTGGGATGTAAGCCCACCGTAAATCAAGGAAGATCTAGAAAGGTTAATGCAGTAGTTACTTAGGAAACTATCAGATGAGTTAGAGGTTAACCCTGAGGGAAAGACTCCTATTTCTACAGAAAGCTCAGATTTCCACAAGCAGAGACGTATGGAATGAAGTCGCAATGTGAAAAATAAATGACTTTAAGATCCTTAGGAGTTAGTTCCAGCTTCATCTCCACTCATCAGTCTTCAAATCATCACCCCCTTTCGTCGTACTGTGAGAGCTGAGCCCTAAGGCAAACTGCCAAAGCCACGAGTGTTAGGAACACTCACAAGTAGCTGAAATTTCAAATGCAAAATCTCAAATGCTAAAGATCTGGTGTATAACTGAAAGTTTAATAAGCCTGTAAGGATAGATAAAAAGCACTTTCTCATAGTATAGAACAGCTTTCACGGAGTCGCCTTTAATATCTGATAAATAAAGAACTCATTATATTAATTCGAGAATGGGCAAGAAAGGAATATTACTTAGCAACTGTGATATTACAAAGATATTAATGGAAAGGAAAAATGTAATGATACATTAACTTTGAAAAAGCAGGTACAAAAAAAAGGATGGAGGGGCAGGGTAAAAAATAATAACAAAATTTTTAAAAAGCAGGTTACTAAATAGTATATAAAACATGATACCAAGTAATTAGGAAAAAGAAAAGCACTCTATATAAAGAGAAAAAAAAGGATACACATACACACACACACAAAGTTATAGTGATGGTAATATACATTTTTCTCTCTCCTTTGTAGTTTTCTATATTTTCTGAATTTTCTACAATCAACATTTTCTTAAAATGCTGTTTAAGCCAAGGATACAAGAAGAATATAAGTAGAGAAATAATCATACTGCAACATTCAGTGAAAACGCTATGGCTGCATCCATATCAGACAGAAGCATTTGCCCAGGAAAAAGATGAGAATACAGTTTAAGAGGTCATATTTATGGTGGATTTTTCTCCTTCCTTCCATTTTCTCCAATGCTTGGCAATGTGGTTATAATATTTTATAACGGAAATTGATGATTTAAAAAATTTTAAGATACAAAAGCCTCAAAAGGGAAGGTGTGTCCCAAATGTTGAATTTAGCTTGGTTTCTTTTGAGATAACAGTGCTATCCATTCACAAGTCCTTTAGCAGTTCTACCTCTCCTTCCCTAATTTATAAAATAGACACTACACCTGCTTATTTCGCCAGTCAGTAAAATACAAAGCCCTATTGTAACATCAACACTGCAATTCACCAAAGGGTTGTATTGCTCTCCCCTGTTGTCCCGAAAACACCTGCACCCTCTTCCTGACCTGCTCACATTAGATGATCCGAGCCGTCCAGAGGCCAGTTTTGTATCAAGTGATGCAAAGGGACGGCTGCTTGTTGCCATATCTGTGCGAGAAAACCTATTAATAAAAAAGCAAAACAAAACAAAACAGAATGAGGTTTTTATTTCTTTGTCCTACAGGAAAAGTCCCCATAAATTCAAGTATACAACATAAGACCTTCAATTATTTAATTCATCTCACCTCTATGTCTAATCAATTTTTAAAATCCAGTAACAAAAATCTATGTGCTATTACATGGTGAACATTTCTGAAATATAGCAGCAATAAAATAAACTTATTTTGTTTATTCTCACACACAAAAAAGAAAAAAAAATCACCCCCACAGCTCTCCACCCAAAGACAACACTGTATTCTGTATATAAATATCCTCCCAGATCTTTTCCCAGTAAATCTATACATGTATTTTTATACTTTATTAAAATGGAATACTATTGTAAGGATGGAAGAAGTTTTCCTTGACCCTCTTAGAGTCCCTGGCTGGACCTGGCAATAAAACAGAGAAAGACAGATTAACAGGAGAAAAGCATATATATTTTACTTGACTCATCCTGTACATGGGAGCCTTCACAAGAGAACGAAGACCCCAAAGAATAAAGCAGCTTTCACATTTGTGAAGAATTGGCGAGACAAAGGTTGGGACTCAGAATAGTATATGATGAAGAAGTAACTAAGAAGACAACGGTTACTTTAAAAAGGTTTCCAGGGGCGCCTGGGTGGCTTGTGGGTTAAGCCTCTGCCTCCGGCTCAGGTCATGATCTCAGGGGCCTGGGATCGAGCTCCGCATCAGGCTCTCTGCTCTGCAGGGAGCCTGCTTCCTCCTCTCTCTCTCTCTCTCTCTCTCTCTGCCTGCCTCTCTGCCTGCTTGTGATCCTGTCTGTCAAATAAATAAATAAAATATTTTTAAAATAAATAAATAAATAAAAATTAAAAAATAAAAAGGTTTCCAGAATCGCTAAGCTGATACAAATGTCTTTCCCCAGTAAAAGGAGAATTTATTTCCTGCCTTTAGGCAGGAAAAGGGGAGCTTTTCCAGTGTTTACTGCTTCTTGATTGCCTTCAGCTCAAAATGATTTTTAGGTCAAATCATGGGGTGACAGGTTCTAGTTTCCTTCATCATATCCTGAATCTTTTCTTCTCGATAGAGTTACTTTATTATAGTTACTGTAACATAATTTGTTACTTGTCCCTTATTTGGGGGCATGTAATTTGCTCCCAATGTTTTGCAATTACAAACACTATTGTAATAAGCTCTTTAGTCACTTGCCTGATTATTTCCTGAGTATAAATTCTTGAGTTAAAGGACATATATTTTGCAAGGTATATTCTTTTAATAAATGGCTCCATTTCCCATTACATATACACCACAGAGTGCTAAGGAAACAAAGAAGAGGCGGGGACTGATCTGGTTTGCAGACTCGGGCCATTTTATTGACCCAGAGCTCCCTCCACAGACACAGGGAGGCAAGTCCAAGCAAGAGAAGGAAACTCCCAGTTTAAGAGTAAGCCCCGCCCCGTATTGTAACAGAAGCCCCAACCTTCCGCTTCCATTCACCTTAACTATACACAAGAAATACAGAGAAAAGGGTTATTGACTTTCCCTAGGGAAGCTTTTTTTTTTTTTTTTAATCTTAAGTGTGCAATGCCCTCAATTAAGTGGAATTTGATTCTAGCCCACCTTTCAGATTTCCCAATATCCTGAAATATTTTAGATTCAACATTCAATCTATCTTGAATATATCAAGTTCCCTAAATTTTATACATCAGGTTAAGGGAAAATCAAGGTTCTTCTCACAAAGGTGGTTGGGAGAAAAGAGAACACCAACCATACACCAACCATACATAGAAAGAAATGTAGGTTAAGACAGGTTGTTTACAATGCCATTTTTACCAGAATAGGGGAAGCACCCAGCATTTACACAAACCAGACTCGAGGACACTGACGGTTACCTCTGCTTAGGAGCGAAGGGGAGAAAGATATTCACAAAGCCGTCACTTACTTATCTGAACCATTCTTGCCCATCTGTCCTATTACAGATTCATTTATAAGGGCTAGAAAAACATGGTCTCCAAAATTACTGTAGAAATGACCCCATTTCTCATTTGCCTTCAGCTTCAATTACAAAATTCTCCCCAATATTGAAATTTTTATTTAATCAAAGCTAATCACTTTCCTTTAACATTTCTGACTTTGAGGACATAATACTTAGAAAAACCTTCCCTCCACAAAGATTATATAGCATAATTTTACCAGTGCTGTCATTTTTTAATATTCAATTTGTTGATCTATTTATAATTTGAATATATGGTACAAGAGAATGCTGTGTATTTTTTCTTAATCTTTTGCCGTTTTCCTCAGGATAATTTTTTATTATTTTTTAAAAGATTTTTATTTATTTATTTGACAGAGAGAGATCACAAATAAGCAGAGGAGCAGGCAGAGAAAGGGGGAGGGGGAAGCAGGCTCCCTGCTGAGCAGAAAGTCCTATAGTGATGGCGGGGCTCGATCCCAAGACCCTGAGATCATGACCTGAGCCAAAGGCAGAGACTTAACCCACTCAACCACCCAGGCAGCCCTCAAGATAATTTTTTAAAAACCATGTATTTTCCCCAGTGATCTGACATACCATCTATATAAAATACTAAAATTTATTAAGTTCCATTAAAATCAAGTCTGCTATGTCAGGTAAATGTTGCATGTTTCAAAGCTACAATTACACTATCCTTACCAGACAATAACAGATTTAAATTCAGCAGAACCTAATAATTATTAATAAAATAATGTTAGATTTTATTCACATTTTCAGAGGTATAAAAGTTCTAGTCCTTTATGCCTTCTAGTCCTTTATGCCTTTGTATACATGTACACGAAGTCCCTGAAATTCTATAGTATTTTTTTTTAATTTTTTATTTTTTATAAACATATGTTTTTATCCCCAGGGGTACAGGTCTGTGAATCACCAGGTTTACACACTTCACAGCACTCACCAAGCACATACCCTCCCCAATGTCCATAATCCCACCCCCTTCTCCCAAACCCCCTCCCCCCAGCAACCCTCAGTTTGTTTTGTGAGATTAAGAGTCACTTATGGTTTGTCTCCCTCCCAATCCCATCTTATTTCATTTATTCTTCTCCTACCCACTTAAGCCCCCATGTTGCATCACTACTTCCTCATATCAGGGAGATCATATGATAGTTGTCTTTCTCCGCTTGACTTATTTCGCTAAGCATGATACGCTCTAGTTCCATCCATGTTGTCGCAAATGGCAAGATTTCATTTCTTTTGATGGCTGCATAGTATTCCATTGTGTATATATACCACATCTTCTTGATCCATTCATCTGTTGATGGACATCTAGGTTCTTTCCATAGTTTGGCTATTGTGGACATTGCTGCTATAAACATTCGGGTGCACGTGCCCGAGTTCTATAGTATTTTAAAATTTATATTAATATCACAGTCAGTACAACAGGCTACATATGAATTTTTTTTATTCAACAGTATTTTTTTTTTAAAGATTTTGTTTATTTATTTGACAGAGAGAGAGAGATCACAAGCAGGCAGAAAGGCAAAGGGAGAGGGAGAAGCAGGCTCCCTGCTGAGCAGAGAGCCCGATGTAGGGCTCGATCCCAGGACCCTGGGATCATGACCTGAGCCGAAAGCAGAGGCCCCAACCCACTGAGCCACCCAGGCGCCCTTCAACAGTATTTTTTGATATAGACCTAATTCACTCACTTAGACTACTATATAATATTTCGTCAACAACCTATTTTCTTCTTTTTTTATAATAAATGTTTCAAATACAGAGAGAAAATGACAGGCATATACCTGGAATCCACTTTTGTATACTGTGAGAGTTAAATTTAATTGTTTCCCACATGAATAGGCAATTATCCCCACACCAGTGAATAAGTCATCTTTCAGCTACTCCTTGGCTTAGAAGAAACACAAAGAAAACAGAGCATGTCCTCTCAACATCATCTTGGAGCACTGATGGACCCACCAAGCAATATTTCATTCTGTAAGGAATATGTTTCTTTGATTTACTATTTACTACCAATTAAGGTTCATATTATGCAAAATAATACAGAAACTTACAGATTTTTTTGGTCTGGTATTTGTGCAAATACCGTCTTACAGGAGATTAAAAAGTTTCTCCTATAAAAATCTTATTCCAACATTCATCAGTTGCCCAAATGTTCCTGGAACCAGTTTTACCATCTTGCTGATTTCCTCGATCAGTAAGTCTTTGACTTTGTTAAAAGGAAAAACCACTAGCCCAAAATGGTGTCTCTTTGTCTCTTAGAATTCCAAACTGGGGTTTAATAACTAATCTAATTGTAGTTTCAACCTCCCCCAGGAAATAGTCTTAACCAGTCAGTCAGGAATTTTCCCCATCTGGGGCCAATGAGTCCTCCATGAGTCTGCCACAGGGGCCCTCTCCATTCCCCAGAGGAAGATGAGGTAAACTGCAGGGTAAGACCTGCTACTTTCCCTCCTATAGGAAAACGACCCTGCCTGGAATAATTCTTTCCTTTTGCTAACAACTTTCCAGCCCCACCCTTCTTTTATAAAATCCTGCCGTTTTGTACAACTCCTCAGACCGCCCCTCTACTTGCTAGATGGGATGCTGCCCAATTAATGAATTGTTAAATAAAACCAGTTAGATCTTCAAATTTACTAGGCTGAACTTTGTTTTTTAACACTACCTCTACAATACTATATTTTCTTTTCTATACACACATTTATTCAGGTCTTTTTTCCTTCAATGTTTCTAATACATGGAAAACTGCACTGAGGTTCAGATGTCCTCTAGCTAAATGCTCCTTAGACTGCTTTGGTCTTAGAATCTGTACCACCAAAGTAAGCACAATTATTAAAAATTTAACTGAACAGAATGACTTGACTATTCTACTCCTAAGCATAACCTAGATGTTATATCCATAAGTTAAAAGAAATGTATTTTTGGATAGTAAAAAATACTGTTATTGGGTTGATAAAAGATAAGAAAAACAATACACTATATCTCAATGTTTTCAATTCTGTTGGAAAATTTGTCCTTCTTTTGCCCTGATTTTATGCCTTTTTAAAAAAAGTTTTTAAACAGCTTTATTGAGATATAATTCACAGACCATACAATTCACCCATGTAAAGTACACACAGTCAAGGGCTTTTAGTACATTCTTAGAGGTGTTCAGCTTTCACCACAATCTAAGATTTTATTTATTCATGAGAGAGAGAGTTAGGGGAGGGTCACAGAGGAGGGAGAGGGAGAGACTCTCAAGCAGACTCCCGGCTGAGTGCAGAGACTCCATCCAACAACCTCAAGATCATGAGCGATAACCAAGAATCAGATGCCTAACTGACTGAGCCACCCTGGTGTCCCTATCATCACAATCTAATTTTACAACATTTTGTCACCCAAAAGAAACCTTGCATCCATCCATTAGCACTCACTCTGCATTTCTCCCCTCCACCTCTTAGTCTTAGCCAACCACGAATCTGCTTTCAGTATCCATAGGTTTTTTTCTAGCCTGGACATTTCATATTAATGGACTGATAGAATATGCAGTCTTCCGTGACTTGCTTTTTCACTTAGCATCAAGTCTTCAAGGTACATGTTGATGATGTATCAGTACTTCATTCCTTTCTATTGCCAAATAATATTCCAGTGTACGGATAGAACACATTTTGTTTATCATTTTATCAGTTGATGGATACATGTGTTATTTCCACTTTTGGGGTAATTTTTTAAAGATTTATTTACTTATTTTAGAGAAAGAGGGAAAGAGAGCACTTATGCTCAGGAGTGGGGCGAAGGGGCACTGGGAGAGAGAAAGAATATCAAGCAGACTCCCTGTCAAGCACAGAGCCAGATGTGCGGCTTGATCCCATGACCTGAGATCATAACCTGAGCCAAAATCAAAAGTCAAACATACAACCAACTAAGCCACCCAGGTATCCCCCACTTTTTAGCTATTTTGAATAATGCTGCTATTAATATTCATGTACAAGTTCTTATATAGAAATATAATTCATTTTTCTTGGCTATATACCTAGGAAGATAATTGCTGAATCATATGGTAAGTTTATACTTGACATTTCAAAAAACTGCCAGAGTGTTTTTCCAAGTGGCTATGTGATTTTACATTCTTATCAGCAATGTAGGAGTGTTCCAATTTCTCCATACCTTAGCCAATGTTTATTATTATTCATCTTAGTGGGTGTGATGGTATCTCACTGTGGTTTTGACTTGCGTTTGTCTAATGACTAGTGACTGAGCATCTGTTTAGGTGCTTAATGGCCATTTGTATATCTTCTTTGGAGAAATGTCTATCCAGGTTCTTTGGCCATTTTTTAAATGGGCTATTTGTCTTTTTACTATTGAGTTTCATACTGCTCTAATTTTTAATCAGTAGGTAAAACTATTTTCAAATGAAAAGCTTACAGCTATTTTTAATACTTTTTCCTCTCATTCAAATCATAATTAGCAGAATCAATTCAAATTTAATTTCCCCAATAAATCCAACAGAATGTGCCATGGTCCTGAACAATGAAATAAAAGCTAAGCCATTTTTTTTTAAAGATTTTATTTATTTATTTAAGAGAGAGTACATGTGTACATGAGTGAGGGAGGGGCAGAGGGAAAGGGAGAAGCAGATTCTGTGCCAAGCAGAAAGCCTGACATGGGGCTTGATCCTAGGACTCTGGGATCATGACCTGAGCCAAAAATAGACACTTAACTGACTGAGCCACCCAGGCACCCAAAGCTAGCCCCCCTTTCTTTTTAAGATTTTATTTATTTATTTAAGAGAGAGAGAGAGAGCACAGAAGGAGAGTGAGAGGGAGAAGTAGATTCCCCTATGGAGCAGGGATCCCCATGCAGGGCTTGATCCCGGGACCCTGAGATTGTGACCTGAGCTAAAGGCAGACACTTAACCAAAGAGCCACCCAGGTGCCCTGCTAGCCCTTTTTTTAAAAAGAAGAAAAAATGAAATGAAATTTCAAAAATTAATAAAAAGATACTTAGTATCCTTTAAGCTTTTTCATCAAAGTTAAAATCTCTCTTTTGGGGAGAAAAGGAATGAAAGTAAACAGACCAACTGGTACGTTCTGGAAGGCACCATTTATATACAATCTACAGTCTGGATGGGTGTCCACTGTAGTTATAAACACAAGACGTGTGGACACAACCACCAGGTTCCCAGGAAATCCACTGCTTATAATTTTCGACCACATGATCAGCTTGTATTTCACTAAAGAAAACTCACAAGAACAAATTCTGCCCAAAGGCTGATTCCCTCAAATAGCCATTTTCAAAGCCTGTGATCAAGGAAGAGGGGAGATGTGGCTGCTGCAGCTGACTTAGCAAGAACAGCCCAAAAATCAACAGGTAATCCCAAATGCACTGCCAGCCTTAACCCCAGCCTCTCACAAGTGCTACAGAATCAAAGCAAAGGAATTTTCTCCAGTCAAGTCCTGTTCTGTTATAGGGAGGATCTACATGCTAAAAAAAAAAAAAAAAAAAAAAAAAAAGACAAGCACCAACAAAGGATATAATTATTCCATTATTCCATTAAGTCAGATACTAATGAATTTATAAACTAATTAACTTGCCCCTAAATAATCCATGCTTGGGCTTAGGACAATCAAAACTGCAAACTTTCTTTCATATTATCTGTGGAGCTTGGGTGATTTTTATATTCTTTGTGCTTTTTTATTTTTTTTTTCAAAGTTTCAAAAATGATCATGTAGTATTTTTAATAATTGGGAAAAAAATGTACATTTTGAGCAATTTAAGTTCAAATTTACGAAGGGAACATTTGAATATCAATTTAAGGAAACACCCTCTGCTCACCCCCTCTACTGTCACACACGGCTTACAATAGTTCTCTGGAAAAAAATGCAAGAACAGTATATTATTTTTAGTCCTTTCCATGAAAGGAAGATAGAATACATCATTACCCAATGTGTCTCTAATGTTATTTTAGACCTTATTGAACTCTTCCAAATTATTACTACTTTGAGAAAATCAGTACTTACATGTTGCAGTTTTTTTAATTTTATCTTTTCTGTTTCCTACACTGACAACACACTTCCATGCTATTTTAAGTTTCCAACTTAAAATACCTGTAATAATATACTCCTGAATTGCTTTCAAATGTGTTATTTTATATATACATTTATGATCTCAACCTGATTCTTAATATATCTACCTATTTGCTGAAAATGGGTTTATTCCTTTATTGAAAGGAACTGGCTCTCCCAGGTGGAAATCAGTAGACACTCTAATGAGTTCTTGATACTAGCCTCATTCCCATCTTCAGCAGATCTGAAAAATGCAGTACACCATGCCCGTGTGCATGTCAACAAGCCATATGCTTATATGAAAGATGGAAAATGAAAGTCCTTCACAAAAGATGTAGTTACTGGAAAGGTATTTCCTTTTACCCTCCTTTTACATTTTTATTAGAAACTGGGCTAGAAGATATAAAACATGGTAACCAACTCTGCAAAAATAAAGGTGGAAAAGGTAGCAGGGAATGGACCACCATCTAAAAAATAATGCACTAAATGAAAGGGTTAAATTTAGTAAATTAAAGCTTAGTTTTCCCTCACAAACATCTAGGAGCACCACACTGAAGGCACTATATCATGTGTCAGATACATAAAGTCATACAGTTCATGATCTCAAATATGATATTGGAGAATACATTATAGATTTTAAATTACAACTTTTTACCACCATGTTGCTAAGTCACATTTTTAAAAATATTTTATTTATTTGAGCAAGAAAGAGCATGATCTAGAGAGAGGGGCAGGGAAAGAGGGTGACACAGACTCCCCTCTGAGCAGGGAACCCAATCCCAGGACCCTAGGATCATGACTGAGCCACAAGTCACACTTTTTTTTTTATCCTGCTTATAAGTTCCTAACTTTGGATCAAAAGTCCATCTAGAAGGGGTGCCTAGTGTCTCAGTCAGTTAAACGTCTGCCTTCAGCTCAGGTCAAGATCCTAGGGTCCTGGGATTGAGTCCTGCACTAGGCTCCCTGCTCAGTGAGGAAGCCTGTTTCTCCCTCTCCCTCTGCCTGCTGCTCTCCCTGCTTGCTCTCGCTATCCTTGTCAAATAAATAAACAAAATCTTACCAAAAAAAAAAAAAAAGAAGAAGAAGAAGAAAAAGTCCAGCTAGGGGCACCTGTATGGCTCAGTTGGTTGAGCATCCAACTTCTGATTTTGGCTTGGGTCATCTCAGGTCCTGGGATCAAGGCTGTGTAGAGGCTCTGTGCTCAGCAGGGAATCTGCTTAAGGATTCTCTCTCCCTCTCCCTTTGCCACTCCCCTACTACCTAGTGTGCCTGTGTTCTCTCTCTCTCTCTCTCTCTCTCAAATAATCAATTTTTTTTTTTAAAGTTCAACCAAAAGCTTGCATACATGTCAGCAAGCTGTCTGCCAACTGTCCCCAGGCAGACCTGCCATGCAAGTGGAGAGCCTGACTTCTTGAATAAACAGACACAGGAGCGCATGGAAGTCAGCAGTATGCCCATCTGCTCCCAACAACACACCTGTCAACACACCTCCCAAGAATACACTGTTCCAAGAGCACCAACAACTGGAAATGCAACTAGGAGCCAAGAGCCAGGGACAGAAAGGCCTCAAAGCCAGTTCAGTAGAAGGAAGAGTTCAAGAGAGTGGAGAAGCTTAACTCAGGAAAAAGGAAAGTTGGAAGAAAGCAGAGAAAAGGAAAGAACAAACATTCCCTCCCTTGCTCACTTGAGGAAGATTTCAATGCCCCCTCCTAGACTACCTTCTCTGGACTGAATCCTATTCCCAAATGACTCAGAAAGACATAAAATGATGTGCTTACAAAGAAAGAACAATAGAACAAATGTGACAAAGTGTTAAAAATGGATTAGGGATATACAAATACTCTTATTCTCATACTCTTGTGCTCAGATTGAAATTATTGCAAAACAAGGTGTTTTTTGTTTGTTTGTTTGTTTTTAAATAAGGTGTTTTTAAAAGACAACTTGGATGATCCTGGAGCAAAGGGCAAATGAGAATGGCCATGGACCTCAGGCCCCCATGGACCAGCCAAAGCCAGTGTGGAATGCCAAGTCCTTGGGGTCATGAGCATACCAACAGATCCAGCCAACACAGGTGCTTTGGTGGTAGAGAGAGTGACAACACAGGTTAATCAAGAACAAATGGGTGGGGCTGTCAACCAGAGAGCAATTCCCAGGGTAAGGCTCTATCTCCATGGAACTTCTTCCCACACCCAGGTACTTTTGGGAAAGAGGGCCAGGGGGAGCCTTTGAGAAAGAAGATCATAGGCCTGATGCAGAGTTTAAATTTTTACTTGACTGGGCACTTACCTCTCCCATTCCCCCCCACAAGAAAATCAGAGTCACTCTAAAAGAGACTATTTGAAATGTGAACAGATGATGGGATCTTTTATTGACAACTTAATGTTTTCTTCTGCCCTCATGGGGGATGAGAGTTCCAGAGCAAAGTGAGAACAGCTGCAAAAGAACAGAAGTTCATTTTCATGTAAACTAGAAAGCATGCCTCAGACTTTTCTCACTAAGAAAATGGACCCCAGGACTTACTGTTTCTTCAGGAAAAAAAAAAAAAGAAACTGCCCAAACAGATGTTATTTCTCTTACCGGCACACAGAGCAAATCAGACAGAGCTGGAAACTAAAACCAGAGACTATCTTTTCAATTCTTTTCTGAAGCAAAGCAAGCTGTACTCCTTCACAGTGTTTCAAACAAACAACAGAAAGTCAGACTGGCAAGAGATACATAAGCAGCTCCTATTTCGTTTTGCTAGTTTTTTAATTTAAAAAAAAAAAAATCCCTTCCCTATTGGAGGGTTTTCTTATTTCTAACAGAAAGCTGTTACCCAGTCTACCAATCCCCCTTTCTCACTGTCCCGCCTGCGGTGTGATGCTGCCGAAAGCCTGAGGGGATGCAAGGCTGAGCCCAGATCCCTGTCCCAGGTGTGCCACTCACTTGCAAACAGAGACACACCAAGACAGTTCATCCGCGGCTAGGGATCTCAGGGTCCTCGTGTGCCAAAACAGAGGAGGGTTACAAATCATAGAAAACAGAGAGGTGGTGGCCAGGGGCTGGGGAAGAGGGGGCAGTGGGGAGTTCTTGTCTAATGAGTATGGAGTTCTGCTTTCCCCGATGACAGAGTTCTGGAGACAGACGGCCGTGACGGTGGCACAACAGTGGGAATGTGCTGAATGCCACTGAACTGGACACTGAGAAGTGGTGAAGACCGTAGAGTTTATGTTAGGTGTATCTTACCACAATAAAAAGAAACTGGGAGGGAAAACAAGCAAACAAACAAACAAAAATCCATACATGGAGACAAAGAGCCAGAGGAGGGTTAACAACACTTGCCCCGTGGACCTTACACAAAAGTTATAAGGAGGAAACGCACTCCATTTTGTAAAATCACTTTTTAGGCTGAATACCACATAAATGCAGAGCTGATGTTGTTAGAAGAGTTAAGTGATTAGGGCTAAGAACTTCCCATTAGCCAGACCACGGCATGCCTAGGCATTCCAAAGGGGCGTTCCTGCTATTCAGGAGCTGGGTGGCTGAGGCTCCTTAGGCAGCACTTGGCCAGTTTCAGTTTGTCCCTCAAAAGGAGAAATGCAGGTATTTTCAAGATGCAGAGTAAACACGGGATTTCTGTTCAGGGGTGGCATGGCGGGGCGGGAGGGATGGGGGATATCATTTCTTCTCAAACATTACAAACTACATATAACAAAGAGTAGCCAATAGAGAAATTTTTAAAAAGCAATGCTAGAAAAAAGTTTTCCTTTCATTTGGCTTCCAGCCCATGAAGGAGAGAAAAAAAATAAAGGCTACCTGAAGTCATTGCTTTTTTCAGGCTAGGTAATGTTGTTCTCCCCTGGGTTCCTTGATCAGAATTTAAAACTCATCATAGTATGATTATTGCTTTACTTTCAGCTGTGGAAGGTAGAGGATGAGCTTTCCAAGGACAGGAATTCTCTGTCTTAGCACAGTGATGCTCAATGAATTTTGCGGGGAACAAATGACATTTGTATCAATTCTATATTAGCGCCCTTGCGCCAAGTACATTCTCAATACCTTACATTTTATATCATGCATGTAGATGGGAAATACCCATGTGTGTATTATCACGGGAGTCCTCCATTTACAAACAAGTAAATTCCAGTAAATATTTTTTTTTTAATTTTTTTTTTTTTTTTAATTTCAGTAAATATTAGGTAGGACAAAAACAAACCAGAAGGGGAAGCATATACGTACTCACGTAATTAAAGTTTAATTTTCTCTAGCTCTTTAATGTGTGGCTATTTTCATAGTGTGTGGTGTATAATCAGCCTGTGATATCAAGGAGGCACACAAAATGGTTTTTGTATATAGGGATGCTACTGCTTTAAAAAAAAAGAAAAAGAAGAGGAAGAAACACCAAAACTATTATTAAGGAGGGGTAATGCCACATAAATGCTATATATTAGGACTTGGTTTGCTGGATCACAGGAAGGCTCAAATTCTGCCCCACCCAGTGCCCCAAAAGATAATGACTATATAATCCCAAAGCACAAGAGAAATTTGAGTCTTGTTCCCATACTTCCCTGCTTTCTAAAACATAGTCCTCTATAAGGACTTGAAATAAGATATTCTATAACCCACTAATACAAAAACAATCACGAAAGAAATCTGTTCATACTACTTGAATGGTCACTAAAGACTTTCCACACCTGTGGACTAATGAAATATCAAAAGAAAAGTAAACCATGCATGAAATTCCTATCAAAACCCATACCCACATAATCTGCCCATATAAGCAGTCTGCCCTTTCTAAAATGAGCCAGGGGTGCCCTGGCTGGCTCAGTCAGTGGAGCGTGGGATTCTTGATCTCAGGGTTGTGAGTTCGAGCCCCACACTGAATGTAGAGATTAGTTTAAAAATGAGCCAAAGACGTAAGTGTAAATGTGGTGTTAAAAAGTGGAAAGCATGGGGGCCAGGGTGGCTCAGCCAGCTGAGCATCGGATTCCTGATTTCAGCTCAGATCATGAAATCAAGCCCCACAGGGGGATTTCGTGCTCTCATGGAGTCTGCTTCTCCCCTTCCCTGCTCTTGCTCCCTCGCTCTCTTTTTCTAGTAAATAAATAATTTTTTTTTTTTTTTAAGTGGAAAGCAAGTGCAAAATGTTAGGAAGATCTCTGGGTATAAGGCACCAAAAAAAAAACAAAATCATTTTTCATGACACATGTATCCAGGAGTACACTGTGGTTTTAATAAATACATAAAAAAATAAAATGAGGAGAGGACTGTCTATACCCCAACCAATCTCTGGCTAAGGGACACAGTACAACAGCTTTTCAAGGGTCACCTCATCTTCCTCACCTATAAAACCAGCGGAAGCAGTCAGCATAGTTTGCATTGAAAATACAAATACAGACTCACCATGGGTACTAGGACTGAAGCAGACATTTTAAAAAGATTCTAGTTCGGGGTGTCTGGGTGGCTCAGTGGGTTAAAGCCTCTGTCTTTGACTCAGGTCATGATCCCAGGGTCCTGGGATCGAGCCCCATGTCGGGCTCTCTGCTCTGCAGGGAGCCTGCTTCCTCCTCTCTCTCTCTGCCTCTCTGCCTACTTGTGATCTCTGTCTGTCAAATAAATAAATAAAATCTTTTAAAAAATAAAAAAATTAAAAATAAATTAAAAAGATTCTAGTTCATTTTTTCCCCACTAAGATATGAAAATCTTAAGTGGATGACAGACCAAAAAAGGAAACCAGAGAGCCTCAAAATCCCCTACTTCATGGCAGGCCTCAAGCTTTTTACTAATCAAATGAGAAGTCTGTCTCTGTGCTGGAAATCAAACGTATTTTCTATTACAAACAATGATTGATATTTATTTCTTTGTGTGTATCTACATATATACATACATAGGTACATATATGCACATATATGTTAAATTCTCAGTCTATGCCATAAAGTCCATTAAGCCCTAAATTATCAATAACTTTTGGCAGAGTATTAGAACCAAGAGAAAGAATCATATAGGATTGAAGCACACTCTTTCCCACCCCTCAGGCCAGTCTCCACACTGTGTCCAGGTCATCCTATCTAAACACAAGTCCATGTAATTCAGTGGTCTGGCACCGCCCTTGCCACAGCTCCTTGGCTAGACACCCTTGGCATCTGTCTTCCTTCCAGCCTATCCTCACTAGAACAGCAGGACTCCCAAGCTTCTTGATAAATCCTGAAGAGAACATGGTGAAGGGGATCAGAGTATGTCACCCTGAAATGTGTCACTCAGACATAAAGGCTGTTTTGAGCTGAAGCAATTAGCTCTCATCCTCCTCATCCTGGCCAAAAAGCAGGGTATAAATTTCCTTTTGTAAAGGTGTTTCCCTTTCCCACACCAGAAAGAGAATTACCTCAGGGATAAATCTTACCACCTGAGAGGACTCTTACCTACAGAACAAACCTAACTCAACAATCCTTACTTACCACACATTTCCTAGTCATCTTCCTACAATTTAATGCTCATCCAGAAACCTAAAACCCCTTCCTTGGCCTAGCCTCTTCTCCACACTTCATTGTACCTCCTCAAGATAGTACATAAGCGGGGCCTTTGGGTGGCTCCGTCAGTTAAGCAGGTAACTCTTGATTTTGGCTCAGGTCATGATCTCAGGATTATGAGATCGAGCCCTGCGTCGGGCTCTGTGTGGGGTATGGAGCCTGATGAAGATTCTCCCCCGGGCTCCTGGGTGGCTCAGTGGGTTAGGCCGCTGCCTTCAGCTCGGATCATGATCTCAGGGTCCTGGGATCGAGTCCCGCATCGGGCTCTCTGCTCGGCAGGGAGCCTGCTTCCCTCTCTCACTCTCTGCCTGCCTCTCTGTCTACTGTGATCTCTCTCTGTCAAATAAATAAATAAAATCTTTAAAAAAAAAAAAAAAGATTCTCCCTCTGGGGACGCCTGGGTGGCTCAGTGTGTTAAGCCGCTGCCTTCGGCTCAGGTCATGATCTCAGGGTCCTGGGATCGAGTCCCACATCGGGCTCTCTGCTCAGCAGGGAGCCTGCTTCCTTCTCTCTCTCTCTCTCTGCCTGCCTCTATGCCTACTTGTGATCTCTGTCTGTCAAGTAAATAAATAAAATCTTAAAAAAAAAAAAAAAGATTCTCCCTCTGCCTCTTCTCTCTGCCTCTTTAAAAAAAAAAAAAAAGTTTATAAGCCCCAACTTCTAACCACCTCCTTGAGGTACATTTTTTGGTGAACTCCCGTGTGTGTATGCAGTTAAACTTTTCTTTTCTCCTCCTGCTCCTCTTGTCCATTTAATTTGCGGGGCCGAGAAATACATTTAGGACAGTAGAGGAGAAAGTCTGGCCTCTCCTACAATGGTCTCTCCTATCTCAGGACTTTGTACTTAATAAACCCTCCCCCTATAACCGATCGATCTTGTCCGGTGTCTGCCCCAGTTCAGACATCGCCTCTTTCAGAAAGCCTTCTCAGGTCAGCCTCTGCCCAGATTCCTCCCCATCACCCCAGGTTGGGTTAGTCACCCTTCATCTTTGTTCCCACAGAGCCCTGACCTTCTCCACACCTCTGCATTTATCCCACAACATCCCAATGACAGAATCCTTTTTTTTTTTTTTTTAACTAACTACAGAGTTTCTTCTCTGTATTCTCCAATAAATTCTAAGTGCCTGAATGGCTATTAATAACCCAAGATATTTTCTCCTGTTTAAAAAAAAGGGGGAGGGCCTGGGTGTCTCAGTCGTTAAGTGTCTGCCTTCAGCTCTGGTCATGATCCCAGGGTTCTGGGATCAAGCCCAGCATCGGGCTCCCTGCTCAGCGGGATGCCTGCTTCTCCTCTCTCATTCCCCCTGCTTGTGTTCCCTCTCTTGCTCTCTGTCAAATAAATAAATAAAATCTTAAAAAAAAAAAGTTAACTGTTCACTCCAAGCAACAAAGGCAGCACAGACCTCTGAATCTGGGCTGTGAGGGAAGGCAGGTCAGGCTGCCAGGGACTCTTCCTCAAAATCAAGGCCAGCCAAACACCTTTACAAGCTCAGGCTCTTGCTGTTATTTTTGCTTTGTTTTGTTTTACTTGGATGATTGGTTTTGGTCTGTTCTTTGCTTTTAATTCTGCTTTTGGTTTCTTAGTATCTTCTAACACACTCCAATGAAATAAACAGCAGCTAGGAAATCTGGTTTACTGGCCCCATTTTAACTTGTGTGACCCCCGTACTCACTCCCTACCTGCTATAAACCGAGAGAGTAATAGAAGAAGGGTTCTTAAACTTAGTTGCCCACAGTCACCAGGGAAGCCTGTAATAAACGCTGATCTCCCTCTAGAACTCGGGTCACTGGTGACCACTAGAAGGGGCAGAGACTGGAAATCAAGTCACACCTGGGATGAAGTTCTAATTCCTCCACTTACTTCCTATGTGACCCAGCAATTTCACCTCTCTGTACCTTGGGGCAGCTGCTTGTTACAACAGAGATAGCTACGTCTTTTGTAGGGTTGAAGGGAAGTTAATGTGTGCAGAAACCAACTAGTGGCTGGCCCACTGCAGATGCTCAGTAAATGATAGGGAAGTCCTTGACCCCATCCTGTGTATTCTCCATGGCACCCTAGCATTTCTCCACCATGGCCTTTAAGGAGTTTCCAGCCAGCAGGGTGTCTTTGCCATATTCTCCACCCCATCCCCGGTGCCCGGCACAGTTCCCACAACCATGCCCAACATCACAGCAGACACTTATATGTATGAGGTTAATGAAACAGTAAGATACTAAAATATACTAACATAACCGATTCCCCTTCCCCTCTCACTGCACTTAACTGTAAGCTCCCCCAAAGCAGGGACCATTTCTTATTTAGTGATATGAAACCTGCACTTAATACAAAGCTTATCGTATACTTGTTGAACTAATTAAATTATTTTCATAATCTTTTTCCAGCTCAAGTATACCAAGGATCTGTCGCTTCAGAAGATCTGGGACAGAAGGAGTTGCAAGGATCTGTATGCCCTGTATATATGCCTGGCCATAAACCATCTAGACTTCTACAGTTGAAAAATGACCACAGTTGTAATGAAATAATGAACTACTTTTTAAATGTTCCCCTCACCTGCTAAAAATATCTGCTCCATGAGGGCACATATATCTTGTTCCGTATCATAACCCCAGGGCCTGGCAAGACCTTTGCAACAAATATAAACGTCTATTTAATGAATGAATGATTAATACACCTAAGTTCCTTATAAGTCTAGGTAAGGCAGAATTTCCTATTTTTAGGAATCCTCCCTAATTAAATTCGAAGTTGCTACATTTAGGTCAAAGAAAATGTTTAAAAATAAAAACAGCATATGTTTGATCTCTAGGGGGTAGTTTCTTTTTTAAAATCCTTGATTTCCTTCACACTGCAGGAAATCAACCAAAATAATGATACCCACAAAGCTCATGTAGTATGCCCCCCTCAGTCAAATATATTCTATACCTACGAAGGTGAGTGTTAGCAGTTGCCATTTAAAAGTATTTTGACTACTGATTGCTGAACAAATCAACTTTTAGGAATTGCTTTAGCTAATGTGATTTTTAAGATAAAAGAATGAGATCAGTAACCCAATGATATGAATCATTGAAATCATAAGACATTTCATTTAACAAGGACAAATCAAGAACATAATGGGGGTTTTGACGGGAACCAAAACTTAACCTCTACCTTCACAAAATGTTCAAAATTGATTCCATAATATTTCAGCAAGGATACAGTTCCAGCCTCCAGTGAATTCCAAAGGGGGAAAGTGGGACACAGTGACTAAGGACAGATGTTAAGGCTAAAGAATCTACGTCATCAGAAAAAAATGGCACCAATTCAAATGCACAATTAGAAAAGGGGTGGTCATGCAAAGGTCACTTTTTAGTAATTCCCACCCCCTGTCACCTGTTAGAGAGACACCGAGAGAAGCCAATGCAGGGGTTCACAGTGAGAGGTAAAGTCTAGGACTATCAACCCCGCTATTCTGAGAGCATGCCAAGTGTACTTAATTTTTCCTTAAGGTTTTAATCACCCTAACAAAACAACACCCTATAATGAAGCCAGTAAAGGCCATAAGATGCACACAGTGAATCCACAACGAGCCATCATCAGCCTTCCATTGTTCTGCCGTCCCATGCACACCTTGCAGCAGCACTAAGCCAGCCATGGCATCCCGAGAAGACCACGTCCTCTGCAGCAGCAAGACGCAGTGTTTTCTCCGGTCTCAGCACTCACCCTCAGGAAGCCCAAAAGGGGGGAGGTGGGGGGGGAGGATTGGGGGAGAGCCCTGACCAGCTTGATATGAAGCCTTTAATAAAGACAACGTCAATTAACAAAAACTGCAGGTCTCCAGTGAGATTTAACTCCTATTTTTAAAATTTTCATGGCCATCCTTAAATTAAATCCTCACAGATCGAAACAGAACGCTGCAATCAGACCCCCAGGAACAGCTTTTAAAATGCCACATACTCACAGATTTAGAGCAGCTGTAACTTTGGAGGAATGAGTCTAGCCTCACTGTGGAGATGCCTTTCCCTCTCTTCTACCAGATTTTTTAAGGCAAACAAAAAGAAGAAGACAGTCCTCAGTTTAAAGGCCAACAAAAATCCTCAGTTTCTGTTCTATGTCTTGGTCTCCAGTGAGACTCAATTAAAGGGCATAAGGAGAGAAGTTGCCGAGGCTGCGGACAGCATCCCAGAGCTTCCCAGAGCAGAATTTAAGACATGTCAGTTAAAGTGGCAGCTACACTCACTGCCGTGGCTGACGCTTCTGCGGGAAGGGATGCCGGGAGATTTTTTTCCCCCAGTCTCTGCTGCAGCCTAATTCCGATCCATCACCATTTAATTATCCTAGGGAAACAGGCAAGACAAACACAAATGGCCTGGATTAATCAATTCTTCAGGGTCTCTTAGTGATTTTTTCATCTAATCCAAGGTTTCATCTCCATCTAAAGAGCACCAATTGAGGAATAAAAGGACTCCTTTTTCATTTTAAGAAAAACGTAAGAGCAGGCAAATATTCCCAGGTAAGAGTTAACTTCTATATCCCAAGACTTCTTTAAGACACTAAAATATAGGAAAATAAAGTTCTCTGAGGATTTTAATCTAACAGGTTAAATGCACAAAATTTAAATTTAAATTAGCAAAGTGAAATATACAAATGACATGTCAGACCCATATAGCTCTAAATGGCACTTTAAAATTAATATTAGATAAACAACATTTGAGCTGGTTTTGATGAAACTTAAAAAAGAAAAAAAAAGTATGCTTAGAGATGGTCAGTGACTTTGCAGCTTTCTTGTCTTCCCCTAAGTACTCTTCCTCATACTAGAATGGAACCATTTTTACAATGGGGCTCACCGTTGTATCTGATTATAAAAGTACCAGGTAATGTAGTCTAACATTTCCTGATTAGAAAATAATAAACTCCTTGAAGGGAAATGGAAAACAAAGAAGAAAAAACCCCAGCCATAATCTCATAACCCAGAGATAACGTGTTAATATTTTACAATACTTATCTCTAGTCTTGTTCCTCCATATAGATATAGAGAAAACTGTTTTCTTTACTACTACTGTTTTACATGCTATGTACTTTTTCACATGGCTTTATGTTATGATTATTTACCCGCACATGTGACCAATGTCTAAAAGTGCTCTAAAGAGTTAGCATATGCAATGACAGTCATATACTTGTGCTGGGCACAGGGGACATAGCAGTGAGCAGAACACACATGGTCCCTGCTTCTTGGAGCTCTCGGTTTAGACAGAAAGCCAGATACTCAGCAAATGATAGTTTTTATGATAGGTACTATAGGTCAAAGGAGAACTACAAGACACTTAAGATATATCAAAGAGACCAGGTCTTACGAAGGTCAAGGTTTCTTAAGGAATGACAAGCCCAACTACAAAATTATTAGTACAGTATATTTCACACCTACACTTTCCTATCAACATAAACATCTTCTTATCTTTTTTTAAAAAAATTATTTGTTTTGAGAGAGAGAGAAAGAGAGAGAGAGAGCTTGCATGTGAGTAGGGGAGGGGCAGAGAAAGAGAATCTTCAGGCTCTGTGCTGAGCGGGGAGCCAGATACAGGGCTCGATTCCAAGACCCATGAGATCATGACCTGAGTTGAAACCAAAAGTTGGATATTTAACCACTTAAGCAACCCAGGCAGCCCGTGAATATCTTTTTAACTAATATTCTTTTTTCCTACATCAAAAAAAAATTTAAGTCCGGCTATATTTTTGTGAATAATGTGCAATATCTAAGAAAATAATTGATCTAACTTGTATTTTGAACATAATCTTTGAGATACTAGAACAGGTAACCCACCCAGGTAATTTCAGACATCCCTAAAATTGTGAGTTACATGTTTCTAAGAAATCTTCAATGTAAAATTAACTTAGCCATGCTCAGAATCCCATGAAGGCTAACAGAATCCTTTGAGAATGTTGGAAGAGTTATGACAATTGGACATGAATCTGACAGAATCATAACGATGCATTTTAAGGACACAAACAAAACACCACACATCCAAATAAGTTATATAGTTGTTCCAGGTGAGCAAGGTCAACATCAATAGTGATAAATCATGTTGACAGCAGGCACTCTTGAAATGATATGATAATAATGGCACTTTATCCCTGTGGTCTTTCTCTCCCCAAAACCCCTACCCCAGTCTCACCATGAGAAAAGCACCAGACAAATTCCAATGTGGAGCATCCTATGAAGTGTCTGACTAGCACTCCTCAAAATTATCAAGATCTTTTCTTTCATAAGGAAAGAAAAGTCCGAGTATCATCGCAACCAATTAGGGAGAAACTAAGTAAATCTGAATAAAGTATGCACTTTAGTTAGTGATAACATAATAACACTGGTTTATTCATTATAATAAATTATGCTACTAATATTAGATATTAATAATGAGGGAAACTCTTGACCTTTCTGCAAATCTGAAACTGTTCAAAAAATAAAGTCTGTCTTTTAAAAACATTCTCTTTTCCAAACTGATAATATATATATTTTTTGGTCATTAGTAAAACATATCCCATAAAAATTCAGACAATGCAAAAAGGAAAAAGGGGCCTTTCTGAAACTATAAATACCCTATAATTCTACCATATTCAGATAACCAATCCCAAACTAAACAATTGTGTGTATGCGTGTATCATTAGACCATACATGGTATTTTTAGCTGTGTTAAACTCAGTAACGGTTCCCAAAGATATCCAAGTCCTAATCCCTAAAACTTATGAATGTTACCTTATGTGAGAAAAGAGATTTTTGTAGGTGTAATAAAATTAAGGATCTTGAGATGGGGAGATTATCCTGGATTATCTGAGTGTGCTCTAAATGCAATCACAAGTATCCTTATAAGAGGAAAGCAGAGAGGTATTTGACACGGAAGCCAGAAGATGTTGTGACTGGGCCACCTGGGTGGCTCAGTTGGTTAAGCGTCCAACTCTTGGTTTCAGCACAAGTCATGACTTCTCAGTGGTGAGATTGAGCCCCACATGGGGCTTCACTTTGAGCATGGAGGCTGTTTGGGATTTTCTTCCTTTCCCTATGCCCTCCCCCCCATTACCTCCTGCCGCTCATGGTCTCTTTCTCTAAAATAAATTTAAAAATAAAAATAAAAGCTGTTTAAAAAAAAAGAAAAGAAGAAGAAGATGATGATGTTATGATGGTGGAAGCAGAGAAATCTGAAAATACTATGCTGCTGGCTTTGAAGTTGGAGGAAAGAACCATGAGCCAACCAAGAAATACAAGAAATGCAGCCACAGAGGCTGGGAATAGGCAATAAAATGAATTCTCCCCTAGAGTCTCTCAAGGGAGTATAGTCATGGCAACACCTTGGTTTTGATTCAGTGAGAAGCAATTCAGGGGATGCCTAGGTGGCTCAGTCAGTTAAGCAACTGCCTTCAGCTGAGGTCATGATTCCAGGGTCTTCAGATCAAGTCCCACATCAGGCTCCTTGCTCAGTGGGGGGTCTGCTTCTCCTCCTGCCTGCTGCTCCCCCTGCTTGTGCTTACACACATGCTCTCTCTCTCTCTCAATCTCTCTCTCTCTTTCTCTGACAAATAAATAAATAAATAAAATCTTTTTTTTAAAAAAAGGCATTTCAGACTGACAACCTCTAGAACACTGAGAGAATAAATTTGCATTGTTTGAACCATGAAGTTTGTGGTAATTTGTTATAACAATTATAGGAAATTAATATAGTAACCTTAAAGACCTTTATTTCTTCTTTTTCAGTTACCTGCATATATCCCTTGGACAATTATTTCCATCAGTGCTCTCCTTCTTGATTTGCTTTTTGGGATTAACCCTCTTTCATATATGCTCAAAATATTTTCCCAGTTAATTCTCTATTAACTTGTTTTATTGGTCAAAACTATCACTCTTTTTTCCTGTTGGTGTCATGCTTAAAATATAATTTTCAAACCAAAGAATACAGAATTCCTTATCTTCATTTGCTTTTAATATTTAAAAAAACAAAGTCTCCAATTTCTTTTCTTCATTACTAAGAATCATGTAAGATTATACATCGCTATACCCATGTCCCTCCACACTTCAGTCCCTGGACTAGCATCAACACCAAAACTTGGACAGAGAATAAATATCATGGAGGGAGACAGGAAACTTCCTGGAGACCCCTAACCATACTCATACCCCCTATATCAAGTCTGTCCCCTCAAACTAAATGAGTTACCTCCCATAAAGAAAAGAGTTTGGCAAACATTTGTTAAACTATACAAAACAGGCAAGCTCTGTTTATCCCTGGTAAGGTGATGACGAGGTAGATCTCAGAAATGGGAAAATGGGGAAACAGTCAAGGGTAACAGTTACTCTTACTTCTCAGATATTTGTAAGATTTAACTAAAGGTCTTCTTTTTTTTTTTTTTTTTTTTAAGTGTTTTTGTATCTTGAGGTAGCTATTTTGAGGCAGCATGAGAATAGTTATACCAAAATTTCTCATAATAGAAACAGCAGTGCTCCCAATATGACATTATACATTAATTAATTGATATGTATATTCTATCTGCTTTATACTTTGCAATTTTTAAAAATGCAAATAAGTTCTTTTATAACTTAAAGACATATATTACAAAATAATTTTTTTATTTACATTGAGTTGTCTGAAAAGGTATCCTTGAACTATTTTAGTGACTAAGTTCTACTGAAAATATAGGATCCACCTATAAATCTAAACAGTAAAATTGTACTGAGATGTTGAGACTGTTCTTTCTAAATATATATGCTTTGAACAGTTGATCATGGAATTAATTTCCTTATAGTAAGTACACAGAACTATTTTAATCACAGTAAAAAAATTATTATTGGTATAATTTCTTTCAGATTGAGGGTGAACTTTTTAAATGGCAAAGAATCGCTTAAATCAATGGGGACCTGACACACAGAACTTTACACACACACAAACACACACACACACACACACACACACACACACAGAGTTTTTTTTTTTAAACTGTATAAAAGTAAAGTCAGGCTACCCCTGCAGAAAACTTTCATACTGCCAAAAACAGAAACCAAAATCTCCTAACTATATTGCCTCTAGGGGAGATTAAAACTATGCCTATACTTCTAAAAATGTTAATTCATCAGAGTTACATGGAGCTTTAACACATTTGGACATCTAGTTATAACATTCTGCTTACAGGTAATAAAAAAATTCCCCTTGCCAGTCTGAAACTTTCACTCTGGACAATAAAAATAAATAACACAGAAATTACTTTACACAATAATGAAAGTCATACACAAATCCCCAAATACCTCTTCAGGTTTTAGGGGTTTTTTTTTAAGATTTATATATTTTTTTGAGAGAGAGAGGGAGCATGCAAGAGCGCACAAGTGGGAGGGACAGAGGGAGAGGGAGAGAATCTTAAGCCGACTCAAGCTGAGTGAGGGGCTGGATATGGATCTCAATCCCATGACCCTGAGGTCATGACCCAGAGATCACAACCTGAGCTGAAATCAAGAGTTGGCTTAACCAACTGGGCCAACCAGTGCCCCAAATACCTTTTGTTTTAAGCAGTATCAGAGTCCTTTAGACTAGACTAAGTCTTCAGACTGTTTATTAAATGTGTATGACACATGACACTGAACTACACAATATACACAAATGCAGATTTTACTCCCCTTTTGAGGGGATCTCCCCATGGTGTTCTATAAACACAATGACACAAAAGGGGGACAGTGGGAAGAAGGGGAGAAAGGGAGAACCTGAGAGAGTGATTAATTTTCCAAACATAAGCAGTGAAGATGTTTGACACATTTCAAAAGGCAAAGTTTTCGAGTATCTGCTTTTGGGGGTTTATTAGTCATTTTAGTTTGCTATTTGATGAAATTATCAAAACAAGGCAGATAAAGATGGTAGAAAGTTAACAGAAAGTGGTCGAGCTCACTATCTCCCTCAGGATTTTGACAGATCATTTACATTCCCTCCAATGGAAAGAGTGTCAGCCCTGAGTTAAGAAATGGCAAAGGAGACACCAACAATCCTGGATAGTATTTACTATGCCCAAACAATTGGACATGACCTAATTATGCCTGTACTTGGGTTAAGTAACCAACCAGCTGCAACTCAATCTTCATTAAAAAAATATAAAATAAAATAACACACCCCAAAAGTTCTTTTAACTCACTCCCTCTGAACAATCATAGCCATTACCATTGTGCCCTATACTTAGAAAGCTCTCAATAAATGATGCCTGGATTGTTTTTAATGCACTGGAAATCCTTGCAGTCCACTCTGAGGGCTCATCTACATTTTCTGACTGGTACATTAATTCAATGAATTCTTAATTCGACACACACAAATTGAGCATTTACTACATGCCAAGCATGGTGCGTGGGTGCAGAGCACACCATGACAAATAGAATAGACCAGTCCCACCCTTCTGAAACTTAGAGAACAAAAAAACAGATGGTCAAAAGCAAGCAACAATTAACTACAAAATGACAAATGAAATGAGAAACACAAACAGGATGACAAGATAGGGAAGCGGGGAAAGGAGTAACCCACTGCGGTGGAGTCATCAAGAAAGGTAGGAAGACATTCAAGCTGACAGGTGAGGCTGCTCAGGTAGAAGACCTGGGAGGAGTGGGAGGAAGTCACTCTAGTCTGAGACACCAGCTCAAATCTAGGGTAGCAAAGAACTTGTTCAGTCAAAACCCTAAAGGAGGGGTGTGGCTGGAGAGCAGTGAACGAGAGTGGGGGGGTGCCCTGGACTAGGTTTCCACCTGGATGTGGGGCCTGAGCGCCTCAAGCTTTGTGGACCCGGTAGATTGGGGTTTCATCCTCGGGGACACATAAACTCATGGACGGGAGCTAAGTAGGGGAGTGTCATCATACAACTTCGTTTCTTTTTGTTTTTTTTTTTAAGATTTTATTTATTTATTTGACAGACAGAGATCACAAGTAGGCAGAGAGCAGGCAGAGAGAGAGGGGAAGGGAAGCAGGCTCCCCGCAAAGCAGGGAGCCTGATGCGGGGCTCAATCCCAGGACTACGGGATCATGACCTAAGCTGAAAGGCAGAGGGTTTACCCCACTGAACCATCCAGGCACCCCACAACTTCATTTCTAAAAGGATCACTCTGCCCTAATTCAAAAAACATGCTGTTAAACAATTAATTATGAGACAACTGGGAAAATGTGAACACTGATAGTATATTTGATGACTACTGTTAATTTTGTTAGGTGTGATAACAGTCTCATGATGCTTTTAAAAAGAGATCTAGCATTTATATTTGTGTGCTAAATGATACCATATAAGACATATAGATTAGATAATAGTTCTGTATCAATGTTAATTGCCTGACTTAATCTCTTAAAAAGGTAATTCTGTAAGAGAACATCTTCGTTTTTATGAAGTACATATTGAGATATTTAAAGGTAGAAATAAATTATGTCTAGAATACAATTCCAAATAACTAAGGGGTGGGTTATAGATGAAATAAAATTGGCCTTGGGTTCACAATTGTTGAAGGTGAGTGACGAGCACAGGCAAGTTCAGTTTCCTATCCTCTCTGCTTTCTGTACATGTATGAAATTTTTTATATTCAATTCTTTAAAAATAAGATAGCTTTGGCTGCTGATTGGAGACTAAGTGGGGTGCCATTGGGAAGGTGGGAAGACAGAGAACAAAGGAAGCAAGAAAACAGGTTAGGCTGACCTTAAAGTAATTTGGGCAAACCTGAGACTGCCTTGAGCTAATTAAACAGAAAGGAGAGAGTGAAAAGTGAAGAGATGGGAAATAAATTCTGGAGGTAGACATCATCAGGCTTGGTATCATGGAAGTTAGGGGAAAGAGAAGGAATCAAAGAGGTCTCCTGAGTATCTGGCTTGAGCAAGTGAGTGGAGATGGGGAAACCCAGGAGAGGACAAGGTTTTAGATGAAGAAGGCAGATGAGTAACACGAGTTCAGTCTGTAACACGTGCATTAAGGTGTCTGGAAACATCCAAGTGAGCGATCACATAAGCAATGACTGGACCGATTTCCCATTACAACTATTGAAACAGCCCCAGACAGAGCAGCAAGAGCAGTTGCCATGCGCAAAAGAGCACTGATGGAGGAGGTGAGGAACTCAGCACAGGGAGCAGGGTCCCTCTGGCTTTCAACCCAGGCATTGCCAGCTGGGGCTGAGTGACAGAGAGGCTCCTGAGTCCGCAGAAAGGGCAACCACAGTGGCAAAGGCCCTGTTCATAGGGATTCACCAGCCATTCATTTTGCCACCAACCAAAGTTGGAGGAAGTCTTCTTCCTCCACTGGGCTTCCCGGGAATATGAGATAACTAGATCAAAGGGAGACTAAGAAGCTTTCCTTCAAGCTACAAAATCCTGTCAGTCCTCCTCCATGGGTGAAAGAGAGCATTTATGGAATATATGTACCCTAACTCTAAATGTACATATACACTCTGTCCCCCAGTAACCTTACATAAAAAACTTCTCATTTTGGAAGTTCCCAATATAGTCACAGACCATTAAAAGACACCTAAAAGTACAAAAGACAATGCAAAGAAGAGCAATTCAAGTAGTGACAATACAGGTGAAAGACACTAGGGATACTGCTCAGTCTTGGCTTTTTTTAGAAAACTTGATTTCCGTTGACTAACTCCATTAACTTTGACACACGCGTTTTCATCATGTAATATCTCTGAAACCAGGATGCACCTTAAAACTGGCAGCAACTTTGGCCTAGATCAAAGTTCTTAAGGAGAGGATCTACATTTGCTTCTGCCAATTACGTGAGGGCACCACCAATCTGATTCACTTAACATTAAATGACCTGCTTGAAGTTGTTTGGGCCACACTGATAACTAAAATTCAGACTACAAACCAGCTTGTTATTCAAACTCTTAAGAGTGTTAAAAATGCAAACATAGAACCCATTGATTCCATTCCTAGGTATGTATGCCAGAGAGTGAAAACACATGTCCACAAAAGACTTATATATTTATTCCCAGCAGCATTATTTACAGTAGCCAAAAACTGGAATCTGTCAACTTGTGAATGGATAAACAAAATGTGGTGTATCCATATATTTGAATATTATTCAGCCATAAAAAAGAATGAAGTACTGATACACAGTACAACATGAATGAATTTCAGAAGCCAAATACAAAAGGACACATATTGTGTGATTCTACTTATATGAAACGTCTCCAGAGATAAATCTAGAGACAGAAATTAGATTAGTGATTGCCTAGGGGTGGGGACAAGAATGGGGAATGACAGTAAAGGGGCACAAAGTGTCTATTATTTCAGGTTATATAAAGTGCTTTGGAAATAGATTATAGTGATGGCTATATAACTCTGTAAATATGCTACACTTAAAATGGGCAGTTTATGGGACATAAGTTAGCATTGCAAGAGGGCTGTTTAAAAAGAAATTATCAGGGCAGAGAATTTCATGAGAGGTTTTTCTTTTCCCTCCCTACTTAGTACTAGGATTGAAATACACAAGCTCTGCTACCATGTCCTCCTGCATGACAGTTTCCTTTTTCTTTCCTTTATGCAAGGTCTCCTATCAAATTCTTCTGGTTTTTTTTTCCCTCGGTGGCATATGAGATAATGACAGAAATGCCATTGTAGGGGTGCCTGGGTGGCACGTCGGTTAAGCATCCAATTCTTGATTTCAGTTCAGGTGCTGATCTCAGGGCCCTAAGATGGAGCCCTGAATGGGACTCCACACTGAGCATGGGGCCTACTTAAGATTCTCTCTCTCCCTCACCCTCCACTCCTTCCCCTCTGCTCACATGCTCGCTCTCAAAAAAAAATTTTTTTTTTAATTTAAATTCCATCTTCAAACAAAGTAATTGTCAACCTGGTTGAGAAAAGGCAGGTGGGCTGGGGGGAGCAGTTCCTCTCCAAATTTGTATTGCCTAAGAGGGGAGAGTTGGGCCAAACAAAATCAGAGAAACATGAAAATAAACCCAAATCTGCCTGGAGTTACTATTTATAAGTTCACCACTATGAAGAAAATATTAACTAGATGTTTTCCAACTAGCATTCACTGACTTTCACCTTAAATAACCTTAAACAGTGCAAACTAGTTGATCACAATTAGTTGATCTAATCTAATAAGAAAAAACAAAATGACCTTAAAAACTTTATCCCATTGTAATCTACAATTACAGTTCAAAAGAGAAAGTGTAAAGAAGGAAAAAGTGTAAAGAAGTGTAAAAAAGGACACAGTCCCGTGTCAGGCTCGCTGCTCAGTGGGGAGTCAGAGTCCCCCTTCTCTGTCTCTGCCTGCCTCTCTGCCTACTTGTGTTCTGTCTGTCAAATAAATAAATAAGATCTTTTAAAAAAGGGGAATAAAAATGCTGTGCTACAAAATATTTTTATTTCCATCGTAAGCTTCTTATCCTTCGGTTAAAAATGTCTATTTCAATTTCTGGAGGTAAGCATAAACTCACAGTCGTTCTTGCACATGAACACATTCCTCCCTACTGCATCACATTGCCTCAGGACTCGATTCAACACATCCACATTTCTAGGTAAGGATAAACTCAAAAACTTAATAAGATGCTATGGAATATAAGAGATCACTGCTGCAAACACATTACACCTGCGTCTAACAGTCTTTGAGTAAAAAAGAAAATCTTAATTAACTAGTACCCCCATCAGGGCCCTCCTGTTAATTAGATTTTTGTTCCATGGCCCCCTATGGTTTTTATGAAAAAGAGATTAATCAAAAACACTACTAGTCATGGGGGCACATAGGTGGCTCAGTGGGTTGAGCATCCAGCTCTTGGTTTCCGCTCAGGTCATGAACTCAGGGATCCTGGGATCAAGCCCCGTGTCGGGTTCCACACTCAGTGGGGAGTCTCAGTGAAGAGTCTGTCCCTCAGCCCCTCTCGTGCTCTCTCTCAAATAAATAAATAAAATCTTTAAAAAAACAAAAAAACTACCAAGTCACAAAGATTCCAAGTGGTTAATCTGCGCTCTCTCTGCAACAGAGGCCAAGTATCCTCGGTGACCCATCTTCACTTGGTCCACAGGTGTGTCGGGTAATTCTGGTATCCCTTAACCCAGAGCCAGTGCCAGGCTCCTATTCCCATCTCTCTTTTGGAACCCCTGAAACATTTTATTTATTCTTTGTGTGTCATATCACAGTCAATTTATATACAGACTCTTTTTATACCCACCACTCTACTGTCAGAGATGGTGGTTGTGCCGAGAACCAAGAAGAACACACCAGCAGGGAATTGTTAAATCAGGAAGCAAGACCGCTAATCCCTCTGGCAAATTTCTGTAGATCATAACATGGGTCTAATTTACAGTCCCTCCCCAAGAGGTCATTTCCTTATGCCAAGCAAGTCAGAAAGGTCCCAAACAATTTTAATTTTTAAAAAGGACCCATTCAATGTGCCACTAATCATTAAAGAAAAAGTCTCTTCTTTCCCTTCCAGTTCTAAATGGTGGAAATGTTTGTATGATCTAGCAGTTTGCAAACCTAGCAACTTCCCAAAATAGCCAGTTAAAATAACACAGTGGTTACCACAAAGATTCAGAAGTAGAAAAATCTATGTCTGCAGTGGTAAATCCATTAAGCAGAAAAAGAGAATAGGAAATAGTTTTCTTTAGTGGCAACAACTTAAGGCCTCCCTCATCTGTTAGCTTGCATCTCTTCATTGGAAATTCAGGCAAAAATATTCACAGGAATAAATTAATCATCGGGTTGGCATGGGGACCATATCTTGCTACAGAGAAGTTGAGCGCTCACTACCGGCACTACAAACATGAAACCAAAATGTGTGGCTCAATCAGCATGAGGAAAAAGAGCTCTACTGAGTTTAGCAGCTAATGGGTCATGAAAGGAATGTCATGGCATCACAAATTTAAGAGGAAACAAGAGAAAAATATTGACAAACTGAAATAAGGACAATCTAAAAGTTCACACACATACAAAAAATAACTGAAGAATTGTTGACAATTAACATGTATTTGTAATCACAGGGAAAACAATTTGTTAAGGGAAAAAAGACTGAATAATGGATTACTTCTGCAATATTTTTAATTTCACAAAGGGTCAGTAACGCAGGAGACTTAAGTACAGAAACACCACATTCTGTGTTGAGGAAATAAAAGGAACCATCCAAGTGAGGTTTCCCCATGAATGAAGTATATCCTATTAACTTTCAAAATGTCATTTTAAAACATTTCTGGTGATTCTAAAATTCCCTTAATATATGTGACACAAGTCTCTACATTCTTAAATGGAATATATTTGATATAATTTAACCATTTTTCAACATCTTAAAGACAGAATTATGAACATGATCTTCTCATTGGAGACTGAACATCAATCAGGATTGGGGGGGGGCGAGGGAAATAGGAAGATAGCAATATTTACTGAGTACCTACTATGTGCTTTACTCCCATTATCACACTTAAATTTCATTTTATTTTCCCAAATCTATGGAAGGATGAAGAAACTGAGACTCAGAGAAATTAATTCCATGCCTCCCAGCCAATAAATGGGACATTGGGACTGAAGTGCAAGTTAGCCTGTCAAATCCGAGGGCTGGCCTCTCCAGAAAGATACATGTAGTTGTGCACACCTAAGCACGGTAAAACCCTCAGGTTGTGCTTTGGAGTGCCATGACTGTATGACACATTTTCTTTCTTCTTTCACTGTCATTTCTTGTCACAATCAACAAACTGACCTCTAAAGCTACCTCCTCACCATACTTTCCGGAATTCCAGCAAAATTATACCAAAAAGCAAAGTTTAATAGAACCAGGTTAAAATTAATTGTAATCAAACTCTGAATGGAGGCCATTACTACAGGTAAAGGGCAAGATTTTTAGAGCATGAACTCTAATATCTACTTTGGCCTCCCATTCTGGCTTTGGACTCTATTTCAAAAAGATGAGGTTCTCTCTTAGGGGATGTATTACTATAATATATCTGGTGATATATTACTATAAGGTGTTACTACATACCAGAACATGTACCAAGAACATTTTGGAAACATTAAAAAGGAAACACAAAACTGTTTAAGAGACTGTCTTAAAGGATGCAAGAAATAACATACACCAGAAATCTAAAAGATAAATTCCAGAATGGGGAAACCTTTGGGTTTGCTAACCTATGCAGGACAGGGAAGTAAAAATTAAAAGAAGAGGGGCGCCTGGGTGGCTCAGTGGGTTAAAGCCTCTGCCTTCAGCTCAGGTCATGATCCCAGGGTCCTGGGATCGAGCCACACATCGGGCTCTCTGCTCTGCGGGGAGCCTGCTTCCTCCTCCTCTCTCTCTGTCTCTGCCTACCTCTCTGCCTACTTGTGATCTCTGTCTGTCAAATAAATAAATAAAATCTTTAAAAAAAAAGAGGGGGAGGAGTCAAGATGGCGGAGAAGTAGCAGGCTGAGACTACTTCAGCTAGCCAGAGATCAGCTAGATAGCTTATCTAAAGATTGCAAACACCTGAAAATCC